>NW_022900929.1:45406209-45409829 GCF_012274545.1 Fukomys damarensis
GAAGGTCCGCGTGGCTCCGGGGAGGCCCCCGGGAAGGCACTGACTCGAGAGCTGCCTCTCACTCCAGGCATCCCCGCCTCCCTTCCCTCGAGCGAGCCTGGGCCCCGCGGCCCAGCGCCTCACCCAAGTGCCCCGAGTCCTGCTTCCGCCTCCGCTGCAGCCGCTCCCGCAGCGAATCCAGCTGCTTCTTATGAGCCTGGATAGAGCTCCACGTGTCGGACATTCTGGTCTCCCAGCCCGGACGCGATTCCAATCGAATCGGACGCGGCGGGCTAGCACCTCCCAGCCGGGACTCCGGGATGCATCCAATTCTCACGCAAACTCCCCAGGGCTAACCGGAAGGAGATCCTTTAGAAATCCGCCCTACGAAAACTTACTTCCGGTTCCTGGCTCTATGGGAAGCTGTAAAGAAAGCTACTGCAGGTTTTGGAGGAATAGCGCGCCCGCATTTCCGGGCGCCGTGAAGCTGTGATTTCCATGTTCGTGTCTGGCAGTGCGGCCATGTTGCTCACTGACGCGCATGCGGCCATGTTGAGGAGGAGGAGGTTTTTCCCCAGGGTGAACCTGTGCTGAGAATCTGTCGAGGGGGCTGAACGCGTGGTACATGTTTTTAAAGTGATCGCTAGCTATTATTCGACAATTTGGTACCAACATCTTTTTTTATGGAAAGTGCAAGTTAAACAACAAAATCTCCACCCCTTTGCAGTGGTCCTTAATTAGGGGTACTTGTGAGAGAGCCTTGGAGTTAGAGACACAGGGATCTACAGATGCATATTCTCTCTCTTCCACCAAACGTACAACTATCACGTTTAATTGATTAAAATAGGGTCCTCCTAAGGGGGACATTAAGAGGGCTTCTGTGGCTCTGGTGAACTGTGTTTTATGAAAGCTCTTCGCTTGACTCTTTGGAAAAATTAAATGAGCTGCACATTTTGTTATGTGAACTTTTCTGTATTTGTAATAAATTTACAAAGTTTATAGCTGCTTTTGTTGTGCTTTTTCAACCCTCCGGGCTTCATCCCCAGCCTGTTATTTAATTTTTGAGACAGTGTGTTCCTGAATTGCCCTGGCTGGGCTTGAATTTGAGGTTCTCCTGTCTCAGCCTCCCAGAGTACTGGATTACCAGTGTGTGCCACCACGTTCCCCTGTGATGTGTGTTTTGACAGAGTCCTTTGATTTGAAACATTTGGGAAACACTGATCTTTTCAATATTTACATGATGCCAAACACTTAAAAAAAATTTTTTTTTGACAATCACAACACTTGCTTTCAAAGTCTGGTAAAGGACTAGGTAGGACTCAGCCTATTAATTTTGAACTAACTTTATAGCATAAGGCAGCGAGACCATAAGCTCTAAAAAAAAATAAATGACTGCAAAGGAGTGTCAGGAGCAATTCTACATAATTTTTGGGAAAAAGTCATTTCACAAATTATGATTAGGCCTAGTTTTCCTGCCTACAGGTTGGCTATGGCATGTCCACAGGGTGATGCTATGATGCTGTAGGGCAGGATTACACTATTTGAAGACTTCCTGGGGAGGTAAAAAACCTTCATCTACATAAACTCCTCATTGTGCTAGGATTATCACCACTGCCCTCTGAGTCATCAGTTACTCCCAAAGTACCAAATAAAGGTGTATGGCAAGCTCAGGGTCTTTCCTCTTCGCTGTCCAGAGCAGCATTGTTCAGTCCCAAAAGTCACCTTCTCTAGGTCTCATTTTCTGTCTTAATTCATTAATTTGCCTTGTTCTGTTGTGGCTTACAGGAGACTACAACTCAATGAAGGAGTTCTATTAACATCCCCTTTCCCTGTTCCCTACAGAGGAGGACTCCAAGACTAGATGACCCAGGAAGGCTTTGGAAAGCTAGCATCAAGCTTCAAGCTTGAAGTGACAGATAGGGTTTCTGTGTGTGAAACCATAGTACTGAATTCCAGACCCAGGGTATGATAAAAGCAAAGGTCTAGAGTTACAAAAGCATGATATACGTTCTGCCAATCCAGATTAGTTAGCTGGACAATAAAGATTTATATTTTGTAATATTGGGAGAAATTTCAGGTTTCCATATCCAAGACCAGAATGCAGAATGTGCACATTATTTGAGTAAATTTATTCAGAATAAAAAAATTAAAATTTTGAATTTACTCAGGCTATCACAAGAAACATGTAGTTTGTAAATAGAAATATTTCCCTTCAAGATTATTCTGATATTTTAATTAGATTGAGGTAGGAAAAGAGACAGGGAAAATGGTTAGTAGTCTATTGATAAGAATTTCAACTAAAAACTGGTTATAGATAGTAACACAAAGGGGTGTATGTGAAGGAGGACATTTAAAACTACGATGTTTGTGTATCATTTCATTCATTTATTCAGCAAGCATTAATGACTTTGATGTGCAAAGTACTGTGGAGACAGTAGTGATCACATTTTTTATTTTTATCTCATATCCTTTACTTAGTTTACTTAGGAGGGAATTTACACTATCTTTTTGAGATGTGTAATTTTATATGTGACCATTAGATGACACAGAAGTGGATATAGGCTCATATGAGCATCTCTGGACATTTAATCATCAGTATTACACTTAACTGAAAACAAAATATTGTTGTCCTCGGCTGAAATACTGTTGGGAGAATTGGCTAATATGAGTTCAGGCAGACAGTTCTACATACGAGCTTTGGCTTACTTTAATAAACTGGACCTAACAGTTACCCTCAGGAAAGTTGACAAGGAATTCTCTGCTTTTTGTCCTTTCATTTAGGGTACATCCTATACGACCCTGTATTCAGACATATGTATATATTATTGCTGTATTATAGCACTGTTAAAATTGTTTGCAAATCTTTTTGTTGATGTTGTTTTTTGATTTCAAGTCTTGGTTCTTCACTTTATAAGATCACTCTGTGTGTGTGTGTGTGTGTGTGTGTGTGTGTGTGTGTAGTGTTGGGGATTGTACCCAGAGCCGCACATAGGCTAAACAATTACTCTACCACTGAGTTACATCCCGAGCTCCAAAGTTAAAGTTATTGTTCTTTCAAGGTTCTTAACACAGAGAAATGAAATATATGGAAATTATATAGTGGTTAGAATACAGAATCTTGGTGGAAACCAGAGTACTGGATATGAGGTTGATTTTATCTTAAAGTATTTCAAAGGTCAACCCATAGATATTTTAAGTATTGTTGTCTATGTAAGGAAAAGTTTCCTAGTACAAGAATTTGTCTCACATAACTCAAGATACCTATGATCTCAACCTCCACCTACAAAGGACAACAAAGAAAAAAGGATAGGTTTTCTTGGAAGTCAGTCAAATCAAGGGCAGCTCCCCTAAAGTCCTTACTTTCACATTTACTGTGGGAAAATTGTTAGTCAGTTGGGCAAATTTGAGAAACACAGGAGGGACACAGAGAATGATATGCTTAGAGGATTCTTTCTAGACTTCTCATGAGCACTCTGCTTCTCAAAACCAGTGCTTTCTTCTTTTCCCTGAGCAGTTCAGAGAGGAGAAAGAGACTTCTAGTCCAAAGAGTATAAACCTAGGGCCCAGGGATTTAGTTCAGTGGTGCTGTTATCTGCCTCACAGTTGGATCCCCGATACCAAAAAAAAAAAAAAAAAAAAAA
>NW_022900929.1:45409876-45419805 GCF_012274545.1 Fukomys damarensis
CCCAAAACAAAAAAAAAAAAAAAAAAGAAAAAGAATGTAAGCCTAATTGCGCCGTGCCTGACACTTAACTTTTCCTCCTATCGGCTGTGGTGGATCAGTTCCAGAGTTGGCCACAATGACTCCTATCTCTCATACGTTGTGATTTTGCCACTCTTCCCTTCAAGATGTTTACTTCCCATCCTCTTACATCTCAGTTGGCCTTCTGACTAAATTTAGTGGACAAAATGTAGCAGAAGCAATATTCTCTGTTCCAGCCCCTGGGCCTTAAGCAGCTTGAGCCTGAGCCTTCATGGGGGTCCAGTTACCCCCAATGGCAACTTGAAAATGGAGAGAGTTTGGAGGATAGAAGACCGTAAGGACAAGGAATTCAGCCCTTCAGCCATCCTTTTAAAAGACCAGAAGTGAGGCCATGGATCCTCCACCCGAATCCAAACTTTCTGAGTGAGCCCAGTCCTTATTAAATGAATAATTAAATGATAAGCCATCCTAGCTGGGCCTTCCCAGGTAATCCATGAGATTACAAGAAAATGCATAATTATTTAAGATACAAAATCTTATATATTTTTTTTTACATAAGTAATTACTGAAATACCCATAGTACTCACCAAACACTGCACACCTTACTTTGGTTCTCTGGCAGAATTTTTAAAAGTCTTAATCATACCTTTTTTTTTTGAGACTGGGTTTTGCTGTGTAGTGCAGTCTGGCCTTGAACTCCCTAGGTAGCCCAGGCTGGCCTCAAACTTGTGGTGATGGCCAGGCGTGGTGGCGCACACCTGTAATCCCAGCAATGGGGAGGCTGAGGCAGGAGGATTACTGTGAGTTCAAGACCAGCCTGGGATACGTAGTGAGTTCTAGGTCAGTCTCAAAGTGAGACCCTGTCTCAAACCTCCCCCCACCAAAAAAAAATTGTGGTGATCCTCCTGCCTGAGCTTCTTCAGTACTGGGATTATAGGCATGTGCCACCAGGCCAGCTCACTTTTTTGTTGTTTTTGTTAAATGTATGACCAAAAGCAGAATGTCTACTAGGATTAGTCAATATACTGTTATAAAAGGTTTGAAAAAATGAGGAGATGTGAAGAGGAGTCAAAATTAGATCTAAATGAGAATAAGATAAGTGAAATCTGTTTTCAGGAGACAAAATTTATTGGTTGACTAAGTTCCAAGAATGGTAGTGTTCCAGGTGCAAGAGTTTGTGAGGAACAAAAATGAGCCAATAGACTATGGGCCTTTTTCAGAGGTGACTTAGGTTGAATTCTCTGAGAAGCAAATGCTGACAGAGTTGTGAGTTCAAAAGTTTTATTGGAGAACAACAAAAGGAAAGGGAGGAGAAAGTGGAATTGGGCAGAGAGAGCAGTCAGATCACCATGCAGACCTGATAGTCTGGGCCAGCCCCGTTAGGGAGTTTCAGCTAACTCAACTCTTTTTTCTTGTATGTTGCTCGGTTTTTGTTTAGAAAAGAATGAGACAACTACCAGGCATGGGGCTGCATCCCTGTAATACCAGAATTCAGGAGGCTGAAACAGGAGGATCGCTGAATGCAAGGCTAGTCTGATCCATTGTACATAGCAAGACCCTGTCTCAACACCAAAGGACGGGAGAGCTGAATGTTGTCAGCTAACCAGACTCCTTGCAGCTAAGCAGGCAGTTCTTTCTTGCAGGCTCCATCAAAAAAGCAGCACAGGGGACTTAGTGGATTTTATGTAAGTTCTGAGATAACAACTGTATTAGTTCCTGGATTGTATGCATTAAGGCAATTACTATATTTGGGAATAGTTATTATGAAAAGTTAATTCAAGACAGTGGTACACCCCTGAGCCCTCCCCAATGTTGAAGAACAAAGTAGTTACGGCCCTTGGGATTCCTTAGCTTATTAGAATTTGTCACGCTACCAAGATATAAGTGTGTCTTTAGATTCTCTCTCGTTGTAGACCGAGCTACTGTAAAGACTGTGCCTTACTTACTTTTATACCTAAGGAACATTGCTCAAAATAAGAGCAAATCCTCAAAAATTAACTGAATGAATGTCAAAAGCGATCTCCTGGGCTGGGGATTTAGCTCAGTGGCTCTGGAGCCTGCTTCACAAGCGCAAGGATCGGCATTCGATCCCCAGTACAAAAACAAAAACCAAAAAACAAACAAACAAAAAATTCAAAAAGCAAAAGCCATCTCCTGCTTACAGTGGCTGTTTTTGAACAGTATCCTCTATGTTTATGTCATAGAAAGTGTTTTGCAAGCTCCCTTTAGTTACATATTCATGCAAGGAGGTTTGAATTGTCAGTTTGCAAAATGTGATCCAATGACAAGTGACTGAAAGTAAGACATGGTGGGGATGAGGGCAGGGACAGGTTTTACTGCAAGAAGGAAGAGGTTAAAAGCTTTAAGAAAATATTAGGTCAAGAGAAGGAAAGAGAAAGAAGAGAAATAAGGGAGGGAAGCAAGGAAAGAAAGGAAAAGGAAGTCAGGTCAGCCAATGAAAGAAGAAAAAGGAAGACAGGAGAGGAACAAGATAAATGAAAAGGAGACAGAAGAGAAAATAAAGTAGAAGAGGCTGGGCGTGGTGGTGCACGCCTGTAATCCCAGCACTCGGGAGGCTGAGGCAGGAGGATCACTATGAGTTCGAGACCAGCCTCGGCTACATAGTGAGTTCCAGGTCAGTCTCAACTACATAGTGAGACCCTGTCTCAAAAAACCAAAAAACAAAAAAAAAAGAAAATAAAGTAGAGCTATGAAAGGGGTTGAGACAGGCTTAGTGCTGGGCTGCCCAAGGAAGTTTCCATCAATAGAAGCCTCACTGACAGCTGTTACCGTACTGGTTTAATTAGTTAAATGGCATTATCTATGTCTAATGGGGGTGGGAGAGGTTAGAGGGATGGAAAGATTAGTGACCCAACTCCTTACATAGGCTGAAAGGAAAAAGATTTGAAAAAGCTTGCCAGGTATTAAAGAGAAAGGAGCTGTTTCTTCCCCAGTCGATTGGTCCAGTCCCATGTTGGGCCAGGGATTTAGCTCAGTGGTGCCACCACCTGCCTCGCACACGCAAGGTCCCGAATTCGATCCCCGGTATCAAAAAAAAGATTCCCATGTTACTGTTCACCAGTTATACTTTAAAGACCTATACTGTTCTGGTGGGGGCAACTAGGATCAATATTAGTTCTTTACCTTGAATTGAGCCAAAACAGGTTCACTTACCTCCTTCCTGTCCATCTTTCAGCCAACCTCACATCAGGACTCTCAGTGTAGCAGGAAGCAAGCACCATCCCATAGCACTGGCTGTTTCTGTCAACCTGGGCTTTTAATCCAACTTGGCTATTAATCAGCTGAGTGACTTAGGGCAGATCATTTTACTGCTTCCTCCTTTAGCACTAAGAGTCATTGATTTGCCATTTCACGAAGAAAAAGTCTAGAGAATTTAGGAAATTTGATTCTCCCTTGGAGGGGGCAGGGGTGGGTGCTGAGGATTGAATTCATGGCCCCTGACTTGCTAGTCAGATGCTCTACTACTGAACTACACTCTCAGCTTTTTTTTTTTTTTTTTTTAACCTGGGATCGAACTCAGGCTCTTGCACTTATGAGGCAGGCATGGTGACACTGAGCTAAATCCCTGGCCTGAGGAAACTTATTTTTACTTTATTGCAATACTGGGGACTAAAGCCAAGGTCTTTGCACTGAGCTGCATCCTTAGTTTTTTTTTTTTTTTTTTTTTTTTTTTTTTTTTTTGGTACCGGGGATCAAACTTGGGTCCCTGTGCTTACATGGTCCTTATTTCTTTTTAAAACTTATTTTATTCATCTTGCTAAGTTGTCCAGGCTGGTCTCAAACATGTGATCCTCCTGCCTTCACTTTCCAGAGTGCTGAGATTACAAGTGTGTGCCACTGTGCCTGGTTTCTGGAAATTTTCATTCTTTAGGAAAGCAAGCTCTTAGAGGAGACAAACTTGAACTTTATTAAATTGTGGATAGGAAAAAAAATTTTTTTAAAGCTTCAATTCCCAGGCCCTCCATTTGCTTCCTCTTCTTCTTTTTGTTGTTTTTGGTACCGAGGATTGCACTTGGGTCCTTGCGCTTGGAAGGCAGGCCACCGAACCGCTGAGCTAAATCCCCAGCCCTGCTTCCTCTTCTTCTGTGGAGTTGGGGAGCAATCCCAGAGCCTCAATGGAAAACACTGTACCACCCACCACCAAGCCTCACCCTCCAGCTCCTCCACATTCCTTTCGGGGGTGCGGGGGAGCACTAGGGATTGAACCCAGAGCCTTTACACTGAACTCCGTCTCCAGGCCTCATTTTTGAGAGGGTCTTGTTAAGTTGCCCAGGCTGGGCTGGAATTTGTGATCCCCCTGCCTCAGCCTCTCAATAGTGCTGAGCTTACAGGCATATACCACCACACCCAGCTTCCTCTGCATTTTTTTTTTCCTCAAATTGTCTTATTGGTACATTTTAGATATATATTTAAATTCATCATGGGGAACTTGTACCTTTACATGATGTTATCTTGGTTATTTTTTCCCTATTCTCCTGTGCATTCTTAATGTTAAGAATTTTCCTTTATCTTATTGGTAGAAATTACTAGAATTGAATATTCCTCCATTCTGATCTCTAGGATCATGATTTTTGTTGTTGTTGTTGTTAGCGGGACTCAAACTCCGGACCATGTGATTGTGAGGCAAGTGCAGTGCCACAGAGCTAAATCCCCATCCCAGAGGATCATGATATTTAAGTCATCTGGGTTATACAGATTCACTGATGTCCGAAGACTGCCCTAGTCAACACCTTCCAACCTCCAAACCTCATCAAACCAAACCAACCAACAAACAGAAAAGCCTGGTGGTGCAAGGTCCTAGGCAAAGAGAAAACCTAGAAAATGATTAGACACAGTGAGCAAATCCCTACCTTTGCTGGACATAAACTCCACAGGAGAAACAATTTTCCATGGGGAAATTATGTTCCCTAGAGGTTGTTTTAGGACAAGGCTGGATAAATTAAATATTTCAACACCATATGTTCAGCTTTGGCAGGAGATGTAGGTGGGAAGGGAATCACTGAGTTAGGGAACGCCTGTATCACACCCCAGCTGGCTACTTAAGATACGAAATAAACACACACACATGCACACACACAAATATTTGGCCAAAACACCTTTAATGATAAAGGGGAAAACACTAGTATCTCCTGTCTGCTCTTGACATTTCACTACGTTAGGAAGCACCGGAGCCCACTACTGTACTTCGGAGGAGAAGCCACCATTCAAGTCAGCAATAGTCAACAGCAAAGCCTTCACTTTCTCCTCTTCAGAACTCCAGTTCCAAAGGATCCTATGTTAAGAGTTAAGCACTACACCTCGTTACAAGACAAAGAGGAGAGGAGGAACACCTGGAGCGTGTCTCCCCAAGTCTGAGAACCTAAGAGCCAGACAGGGGCAAAGACATACTCCTCAGTCCATGACCAGGCGAGAGCGGGGAAAGGGTCCTTGAGAGAAAGATGAGGAAAATACAAAGGGTTGGGGAATAAAAGAGGGGGTTATCTAAAACTAGAAGCACACTAGTGCTTAGGAAATCCCCCGTGATCCCTGGGGCACTGCTGCACACTCTGTCACTATTAGCCCAAAAGAACATTCATTAGAATGTTCACATTCACACGAATTCCAAGTCCCTCCCCTTATATCAGTGTCCATTTCTTTTCACCAGATTCCCAGGAAGCCCTATGTTTTAGCAGCATTTCTCAGCTTTCTGTCATTATTTTGTCAACCACCTTCACCAACAGAGCTCATGACATATATAAACTGGCTTCACATTTCCCAAAATGGGGGACCTCTTGGTAAGAAATCTGCCTGTTTATCAATGTTGAAATACAATGATGAACGAGAAGTTCTGGCATAATGATCGGCCAACATCTTGGCCTTAATGTGACTATGAAAGCATCTGCTGGAAAGAGTCCTGTACCCTTTGTTCCTCCCTACCTCCTTCAGTTGGGACACCAATTACTGGAACGTCTTCATTGCCAGCACCTTCTGGAGTAGAAGAGAGAAGGAATGTACGATTTGTTACTTTTCTAGGATGGGCTTTTTATGCAAAGTTTCAAGTGCCAAGAGGCTGAATCAGGAAGGGGACTGTCTTCTCCTGGGCCTCTCTGGATCCTGTTGTTGGAACTACCTGCCCAGGCACAATTCCTGGACTAAACAACACTGGTAATACCAGCCTGAAGTGTAGTGGAGGAGAAGCTGGAGCTCCCGGGTGTGCAGTGCAGGCCATGTGACAAGAAAGCAGTATGCTGTTTGCAGAAAAGTAGGGAAGTCACCCCTACCAGCTGGGAAGGAAGGTCCTGGGACGAGCAGTCCTGCAGTGTGAACTGGTCACCGGCGAGTGGCACTGGGTCTTTGGATACATCTGCCAGCCCCTATGGGCTGGGCTGTGTGCGGGTTCAGTGATGGGTGCTTAGGTGCACCGGCCAAAGAGAAGGAAAAAGGAGAAAGGAGAGAGCTCCCGTTGAAAATGTAAAAGCTGCAGAGGATCTTTCTTCAGGTAGAAAGAATGAAGGAGAAATCCTCAGGGGGCTATTCCCATGTAAGCACAATTTCCAAGCTAAGGGATTAGGGAAAAGCCACTGGAGATATCATGTAAGAACTCAGAGAAAGACAAATAAGGGCTCATAAATCTTAGAGGGCCTTCCACGGAGCTCTCGGCTTCTGCTCCCTGGGTCAAAGGGTGGCAGGTACAGAAAAACTGGCTCATGGGATTGTGGGATCATCTTTTCGAGGGAAAGGGGAGAGCCCTGGGGAAGTGATGGATGGCGAACAGCCAGGGACCAGTGAAAGAGCAGCAATATTCTGAGGGCCATGGGGAGCAAAGGGCTGTACCTGGTGGTGAGCCAACAGCATATGCTTCTTGAGAGTAGCCCTCTCGAGGAAGCCCTGCCTGCAAAAAACACAAGTGAAGAGTGGCCCCTCCTTGGGGTGGGTCTTCTGATGCTCCTCCAAAGCTGCCTGGCTAGGAAAGGCCTGGCCACACGCTTCACAGGCCTTTCTGCCACTGCTCTCTCCTGGCTCCTTTCTCATGGCTTCCTGCAAGCTCAGCTCCTCCACCAAAGGGGTGCTGATGCTTTCCCCTTCTGGGGTGAGTGCTGTCACCGGGCTTGAGCTCCTCTCTGGTTTGCTTCCCTCTCCCATGCCTCCCGAAACGTCACTGGTCTCCTGCTCCATCGGCTGGGGTTGATCCAGACTGTCAGCTGGTGGTGGAGGTGGTGGCAGACAAGGCTGCTGAGCTGCTTTCTCACTACCGTCCATCTCCTTCCCTGCGGCTGTTGCTGTCACTGTTCCCACCTCCTCCTCTGCCCCAGATGCCTCCTCCGAATCACCTCGTACTGATATTGCCTTCTCGCCTCCACTCTCTGAGCCTCTTCCTGCCAGGGAATCTTCATCAGTCACATCCTCCTCTTCTTCCTCATCCTCGTCATCTTCCTCTGACAACTCCTCCAGTGATGGCTGCTGTGACTGCTGCTGGGGGTAGCTCCCTGCCCCCGAGGCTATACCCTGCTCAGAGCCATTCTCCTGGGCAGCACCTCCACCCTCAGGAACAGTGGCACCGCCATTGGGGATCTGGCCCCCTAGATGCATCCGAACATGCTGCTGCAGAGTGACAGCATTAGTGAACTTCTTCTGGCAGATAGGGCAGGAGTTCTGGGCCCGGGCAGCTGGGCTGGCTTTGTGGCCCACAAAATGTGCTCGCAGATTGCCCCGAGTGGAGAAGGCTCTGCCACACACTTTGCATTTGAAGGGTCGCTCACCTCCATGTTGGCCGTAATGCAGGCGCAGGGCCCGAGGGCAGCTCAGCACCCGGAGGCAGATGACACACTGGTTGGGTCCCGAAGAGGCCGAGGATGAAGGTGCAGGGGAAGAGGTGGTGGGTGCTCCAGCGGCAGTAGAAGCCACCGCCACAGCTCCTTGCCGGTCAATCTTCTCTACCAGCTGCTGCAGCTTTGATGTCTCAGAGGGTGAGGCCCCTAAGGGCTCTAGCACGTAGGGGAAGGGGAAGCTGCCAGTGGACTTGAAGTGGTTAGTAAGCAGTGCCCAGCTCGGTAGCGAAGTAACCAGCTTGCTTAGCTGCATGCGAGTTGCTGTGCCACTTTCTGCCACCCCACTGATGGCTGACCCCTCACCCCCTGGGGGAGTGTTTTCATCAGCCTTATTCTTGGGTTCTACTGCTTTCATGAGCACGAACTTATTGAAAGCAGGGAGCCCAGGAGCTGTGACTGTGCCTGCACCGGTGGAGAGCAGTGTCAGGCTCTCTGTGGCACTGAGAGCTGTGGTGGAGGCCACCAGAGGCTTGCGCTCAACACCTCCACCTGGAGTGGCCACCTCCTCCTCGGCCTTCTCTGGTGGCACAGACATTCCATAGGGCAGGCCACTGCTGGTGATGACGTAGTCTAGGTGCTCCGGCACCGGATGTGGGTTCATCTGCACGTGTGGGTACTTCTCTCGATGCCGGTGGAAGTGCACTTTGAGGTTGCCTCGGGTGGTAAAGCGGTTCCCACAGACATTGCACTTGTAGGGCCTCTCACCGGTATGGGAACGAAGGTGGATCTGCAAGGCGCTGTCGCTGCCAAATACTTTGGCACAGAAGCGGCATTTGTGCCTCCCACCAGGCTTCTCCAAGGGACCCATCACTTCCCCATAACCCAGCTCACCACTTCCATTCTTTGGCTTCAGGAGCCCAGGGGAGGCAGCAGCCTCAAGGCCTCGGGCTGTCCCGAGGCACTGTGCTGCCAATAGTCCTGTGCTGCCTGGGAATGCCAGATGAGGTGAGGCAAGCAGCTGATCTGTGCTGCCAGTCAGGGATGAGGAGGGGGTGGGGGCAGGTTTGTGGCTTCGTCCAACCCCTCCAGCAGAGAAGGGATGCTGCGACCCCAATGGGTGGTAAAGGTGGAAGAAAGCCTGCTTTGGCGCTTCTGCCCCTGAGGAGGAGGAAGAGGAGGAGGAGGAGGAAGAGGAAGGTGCCAGTGTCTTGCCAGATTGGACAGGCTTGATAGGGCTGAAGAGGGGCAGTAAGGGCTTGGTGGAAGAGGCAGTCCCTGTCCCAGGCAGCTCGGAGGGACTGGCGGGGGCACCCACGGTCTGGCCTAGGGAGCCCAGCAGCAGCACCTGCCGGCAGATTTGCTCGGTCATTTGCATCTGGTGGATCTGGCGCTGCTGCAGCACCCGCAGCTCTTCCAAGATCAGAGGGATGTTCAGGTGGCCGCTGCCTACTCCTGGGGGTGGAGGTGGAGGCGGTGGAGGAGGGGGTGCAGGGGTAGATTCTGGAGGTAAAGGGGTTGCTCCCAGCTTGGGACTGGCCAAGATCAGGCCCCCGCCTCCCCCAGCCGCTGTACCTGTGGCAGCGACCAGGAAATGCCCGGTAGATTCCTCTCCTCTCCGCTCTTGGCCCCAGGTAGGATCCATGGGCCCGGAGGACCCGGAATCTGGGGGGTTGCTGTGCTCTATATCCATGACCTGAGGACTACTGTGGCCCTCAGGCCGGGGTTCAGAGGCCACAGAAGAGTTGCTGGGGTTCTCCTGGCCCCCAATTATCACCATTACAGGAGGGTCAGTAGAGCATGCGTTCTGGTGGGCGAGGAATTCGGCTGGGTCAGTGAACTGTGCGCAGCATTTGGCACAGACTTGGGGGCGGTCCCCCTCGCCAGCATCACCTGGGGAAAAGGAGAAAGAGAGCGTGGGTGGTGCAGTTGGGTTGGGTAGACAAGGCTCTATCTAATTAACCAGGAGCCCAGGAACCGCTAGCCGGGGGTGGAATGAGAGCTCACCATCAGGCTCTGCAGAAGGCTGACGCGAGAGGACGCGAGAAGCCCGAGCACCCGCCAGCGGGGTCCACGCGCCCGCGACTCCCCACCTCCATCGCCCTCCTCCGTTTCCGCCCCGGGGAGTGGAAAAGGGTGAGAGGC
>NW_022900929.1:45420350-45426191 GCF_012274545.1 Fukomys damarensis
CCGTCCCCGGATGTCTTTCCCAGGCCTGTCCCCCGCCCCCCAGCTCAAGGGGCACAGTGGGAAACAGCCCTGCTCAATAGAGCGCGGCGACAGGCTTTTATTTTTCTTTGGATAAAGGATCCGCTGAGCCTGGAAAACGTGGATACCAGAAAGGGTGGTCTGATCTCCGCAGAGGTCTCAGGCCAGAAAGGGAGAAGCCCAAAACATCCTCTCTTCACCAGCACACACCCTAAAATGCTCCCAAGTTTTGTCTCGTCGTCGTCCTCACTTCCATTCCCACTTTACCACCCTCGTCCCCACCCCCATCCCTCGCCACAAGAATAAGTTTCTCAGAGTGGGCAGCATCTGCAGGATACAATTTCCAAGGAAGTCCTTCCGGAATCCCCTTGGCAGGACGCTAAGCCCCTTTCCCTTCCCGCCCATTCTCCCCCAGAATAATAGTGCAAGCAAGTTATTCCACAGCTCACCAGGCCGGGACCTAATTTAGAGTACACGCTCAAAAAGCCATCCCCTGTGCAGTACCCTCTTTTCTACCGCTTTCCTCCTCTATTCACCTCGTGCAACCCTTGCCCACCGTTCCTATAAAGGCCTGTGGTTTGGGGGAGACGTTAGCCTGCAGAGGCCCAGGGAGGCCCACCCTGCTCTGACCTGGGGGAGGGGAGCTCCTTCCGAGACAATAGGAAAATGCAGTGGGAGCTAAAAGCCCCTTTCAGCCCCAACCTGGTTTGAATGCCTGGGAATGACTCACACCAGCCAGCTCACCTCCTACAAGGCTGCTTCCAAACAGAGAGGGTAAGTAGGGATAAGACACCTCTTGAGCCAGGTACTCTGCATTCCCTTTCTTCCTGAAATGAATCTGAAAGGGTTTCTCTCTCTCTTCCTGAATTCCTTTAGTTTACATGCAAGTAACTACAGGGCCTTGGTTTTATGGACATCATCAGATTTTGTGAGCTGGACATCATAAGCCCACATTTATTTTTTGTAGTATTGGGGCTTGAACTCGGGGCTTTCACACTGACCTACATTCTAGCTCCCACTACTTCCTTTTATTTTTAACATGGGACAGGGTCTTGGTAATTCCCTGCATTACTCAGGCTTGGGTCCAATTTACTATCCTCCTCCTGCCTCAGCCTCCTGAGTGCTGGAATTACAGGTGGGCACTCCTGTGCCTATTCTTAATTCTGTTCTTTCCTGATGGGTAAACTGAGGCATGGTGGTCAGTCCCACCATGCCATGGCACCATTTCCCGTTGTGTAAAGTGGTAATACAGTTGCACAATCTTTCTCAGAATAATATTGTGGGAACAAAAGATTGAAAACCTTCTGACAAATAGTATTAATGTACATATTATTTGAGTTTGAAGAGTCCTAAGTATTGTTTAGAGAATTTATAGTCAATAGTAAAATAATCAAAGTAACCTTAAAAACACAAACACCAAGGTGCAATCTCTTTTTGTTTTTGTTCTTGCTTTTTTGGTACTGGGGATCGAACTTAGGACCCTGTGCTTGCAAGGCAGGCGGTGGAACCATTGAGCTAAATCCCCTGCCCTGCAATCTGTTTTTTATGTTGCTTGTTAATCTTACTAATTCTTTCTTCCCTTTTTTGGCACTGGGGTTTGAATCCAGGGCCTCTGCACTAGCCTTTTCCACAGCCCTTCTTATTTATTAACTTTTTTTTTTTTTGGTACCAGGGATCAAACTCAGGTCCTTGCGCTTGTGAGACAGTTGCCAGAACCACTGAGCTAAATCCCCGGCCCCATATTGACTTATTTTTGAGACAGAGTCCCACTGAGCCCCTAAATTGCCTGGGCTGAACTTGAACTTGTGATGGATGGTTCCTGCCTCAGCTTCCCAGAGTGCTGGGATTACAGCCTGTGCCACCATGCCTGGCTTTTTTTTTTTTTTCTTCCTCCTGGGGATCAAACCAAGGGCCTCACACTGCTGCACAGGTCTTCTACCACTGAGCTCTAACCCCAGCCCTAATCTTACTAATTTCTGAGGTAACATGTAAGTTGGTTGGTATCATTGGCATATGTCAAGGATAAGAGGGCTTTTTGGAAAGCTAACACAACCTAATTAAAATATTAGTAATGATCACTTGACTTTCAATGCAAATTTTGTCTGTCTTTATAAATTGAAATCATACTATTGAATTATGTTTTGAAACTTCATATAATCTTAAGGATCTCAGCATTGTGAATGGCAGCTCTGACACAGATGGACTCTATGCCTCTGGGCCAGGCCCTTACAAATGGGGAGGGAGCTCTTTTAATTATGGGAAGCCACAGGTTAGTGCAGCGTGGTTTATCTTCATAGACAAAGACACTGAAGATTGGAGACGTTAAATGACTTTTCCAGGTTCGCACAGTAATTCAGGGAAGCAAGCATTCACATTTTTTACTCCTCTCCAGAGCCTTCTTGAGCACATCCACTTTGTGTGGCTTCCCTAGTGCAGCAGAAAAGGGCTCTGTGTGGCTCCCGCCTGCCATTTGCTCTCTGGCCTCAGTAAGGGAGAAGGAATCAGATGGAGACTTTCTACTGAGCATTTGTTAATTAGCATGGAACATTTGATATCCAGTTGCTGTTTTGTCAAGTCTTCTGACAAGAAAAGAAATTCTTTTCTTTTCATCTTCTCCTGGGAAACACTGTCCCCTTTCTTGCTCTTTAATGAAACGTGCTTTCTGCTGTGTAATTTGATCTGCACTCTTCTTTAAGGTAAATTTAGTCCCTGGTGAAAGGTGAGGGATCAACAGTCACCTGTAAGAGGAACCCTCCACTTCTCAGCACTTTACACTCACTGCCTATGCTGAAAAGGCGGGCAGGATTCTTCTGCAGACAGGAATAAAGTCACAAACAGGGAACAAATTAAGCTGGTAATTCGTCCCTAGATAGCAGATAAAGTGAGGAAAACTCTCCTGGGTCACATGCAAAGTCTGGGGTGGATACAGACTAAGACCTGAACAAATTTGTTTAAATTCCCAAAGCCCTGAAATGACAAAGAAAAAGAAAACTGGATAACTTCCCTCTGAAGCTGGTGCTTCATCAAACTGCTTGCTTTAGGCTTGAGAGAGAATGGTTGGGAAAACCAAAGAGAAAACAAGAAGTAGGTCCAAATGCAGCAGAGTGGTGTATTTGAACAATGGTTCTCAAACTTTGCTGTCCATTAGGTTACCCCTAGAGCTTTGAAAAATTCTCATGTTCCAGCTGGGGAGGATGTAGTTCAGTGGTAGTAGAGTGTTTTCCTTGTATGTATGAATGTCCTGGGTCCAATCCCTAGCATTGTTGAAAAAAAAATCGCTGTCCTGGGCAGCAGAGGTAGCTCATTGGTAAAGCACGTGCTTTACCTGGGTTCAACTCCTAGCACAAAATAAACAGCAACAGAAGTACACACAACGCATAGCAAAAGATGAGAACTGCAGTAGTAGAGAATTGTCCTTCCCATCAGACCTTGCACCCTGCTCCTCACAGATCTTATCTGAGCTAAATAAACCTGGCCAAATTGAGATGGAGGCAAAAGTGCTCAGTGCTCAGTCTTCCCAGCAGGCTCCCTCTCTATTCTACCTACACCCACACTTCTGCTCTCCTAGACCCTTTTCTGGTGAAAAATCTGCTTCCTTGAATAGATTTTGATATCATTCACATCAGTGCATTTAAAAAACTGTATTGCTTTTCCCACAGAAGGTACATCTTTAGCATTTCTAAAAATTTAAGTAGACAACTCAGCCATATTTCTAATTTTGAGATAAAAGGCTTTGTTCTACAGAGGAAACAAAGCATACCATGTAAGCACTTGCCTGAGCTTATCTGTTGTTAACATTGGACTTATTGGAAGCTTCCGTAATTATAAATTGATTCCTTAACTGTTGCTAAGATTACTTTGTAGAATATCCCATCTTCTCTTCCTCACTCCCCTCTCCTTGAGGTAATGAACAATCCTTTGCCAAACCAGACTAATGTAGCCAAACTACTAATGCAGTTAGTATTAACTGCATAAATACTAACTGTATTAATGGCCCGGGCAGCATAATAGACATAAAGACATAAAGATTTACATTATACCTGCCACTAAATGAGAAAAAATATTTATTTCTAGAATAAGACTTAGGTCAAGCATTAATAAAGGTCTTTATGGACTTAAAAAAAAAAAAGACTCAGCCAGGTGTATTGTTGCATACCTGTATATAATTCTAGCACTCTGGGAGGCTGAGTCAGGAAGATTTCAATTTGGAGCCCAGCCTGGGCAATTTATCGACATAGTGAGATTGTCTCAAAAGGGAGTGGGGAAAGGTAGGGATGTAGCTCAGCGTAAAGGCCCTGGGTTCAATCCCAAGTAGTAGAGTTCGGGAGAGAAAAGAAGAAAAAATTTAGTCCTGAGTTACAGTCCCAGCCCTTTTTCATCTCTGATCTTGGGAAGGTCTTTTAATTTCTGTAAGGCTAAGACTTCTTTAAAACGTGGGGCACAAGCTGGGTATGGTGGTACTCACCTGTAATCCCAACTGCTTCAGGAGGCTGAGGGAGAAGGGATGCAAGTTCAAGCCAACCTGGGCTAATTAGTAAGAGACCCTGTCTCAAAAAATAAAAAAGGAAAGGGATGTACTTCAGTGGTAGAATGGCCCTTGGTTCAATCCGCAATACTGCAGGAAAAAGTGAGGAATTGCCATAAAAGGAATACAATTCTGATGCATAGCTGGGCATGGTGGTGCACGCCTATAATCCCAGCACTGGGGAGGCTGAGGCAGGAGGATTGCCAGGAGTTCAAGGCCAGCATGGGCTACTGCATTCAAGGACATCCTGAAATGCATAGCAAGACCCTGTCTCAAGCAAAAAGAATCTGATACATGGTACAACATGGATGAACTTTGAAAACATTATGCTAAGTGAAATAAACCAGACACCAAATTCCAAATAATATATGATTCATTTATATAAGGTACCTAGGGGTAGTAAATTCATAGACATGAAAATAGAATAGAAACTATCGGGGAATGTGGGGAAGGGAAAATGGAAATTTGTTGTTCAAAGGGTATAGAGTTTCTATTTGATGATGATGAAATTCTGTAAATAGATGTTATGGCTATGAATATTAACTTCGAATGTTATTTGATGGGTGGGGTTGCCCAGGTGGCAAGATCTAGTCTGGATTGAAAAACAAGTTTCCCTCTTTCTTATTCAGTGTTCTATCCTGGTCAGGTCAGAGTTGCTTCCTATCTACCCAGAAATGTGTTTTCTCTGACCCTTATGCTGGGGGGAGGAGGGCACAGAACAGCTGAAAGCGCCCAGGGGCTCAGTACACAGATGGCACTCTGCTAATGCATGTAAAGAGAATGGAGCCTTCAAAACTATTTTTGCCTTCTTAGCCCTTTCGCTGTTCTTGCTGTCTGCCAACTTCCATCTAAAATACTCCCTTCTCTCCCTCTAGATCTGTTTGGTGTGTCCTGGTTTCTCCTCACTAAATATCTGGGTTTCTGATCGTTTCCTTTATTTCCCAGATGTACTAGTTTGCATTTTCCCCAGTTACATCCCTTATGTTCTCTAATTCAGATTTCTAGACTCTGTAGGGGGGAGCTACCCCCCCAGTCAGAGTTTTTAAGTAAATAGACTATTTCCTGCTCCTCATTTATGTGCAATAACTATTCTGTTAGGTTTGGGTGTTGTGGTCAGGAAGTTGAGCAAAAACAGAGCTGGAAAACAGGTTTTTCAGATTGTTTCATGGTGCTGTGGTGGGTCAGTGCAAACATACATCTTTTAAAATGTGCAACAAAAGGGCCAGGGATGTAGCTCCGTGGTGCTGGTGCCTGCCTTGCATGGGCAAGGTCCTGAGTTTGCTCCCTGGTACCACCAA
>NW_022900929.1:45426225-45463809 GCF_012274545.1 Fukomys damarensis
CAAAAAAAAAAAAAAAAAAAAAAAAAAAAAAAAAAGCAACAAAAACTCAGCATTTGCTTTGCATATATGGTGAACACTGCTTAAAATATGGCCAAAAACTAACATTAGTGGCATTCTAGTCTACTGAATAAATGTGTGCTGATGCTTACGATAGTGACTACAATATCAAAGGTGTACAAAAAGGCCCCAAATGAGCACTCCCACTGCCCTTCCCTTTTTCTGTGCTGAGAATTGAACCCAGGGCCTCTTGCAGGCTAAGCAAGTGCTGCACCACTGAGCTACACTCCGAGCCCCTTCCTGCCTAATTTGGGGCCATGCTTATAGTAGGATAAAAATCAGAAGCTGATCGTGTAACTCAAGGATTCTTTGTAAAGCATAACCCAGGGCCTCAGGCACACTAAGTGAGCATTCTGCCATGGAGCCACACCCCCATCCCCGACATAGAACTTGTCTATAAAAGGGAGGGAGCAATTTATATATTTGTAAACTTATAAGAGCAGGAAGAAGTTCTAGATAGCCACCGCAAATTGCAGATGAGACTCAGTGAAACTTCAGGTCGTGAAAGCAACTAAGGTCGAATCTTTCTTTCAGAGGATTTATTTATTTTTGGTACCAGGTATCGAACTCGGGCTCTTGCACTTGTGAGGCAGGCGGTGAAACCACTGAGCCAAATCCCCTGCCCACTTTCAGCAGAATTCTCATGAGAAACCCCTTAGACCTTCTCAGGGCAGATCTTTTGTTTTTTTGTTTTTGTTTTTTGGTACTGGGGATTGAACTCAGGTCCTTGTGCTTGTAAAGCAGGTGGCGGAACCACTGAGCTAAATCCCCAGCCCTCAAGGTAGATCTTAACAGAGGTTTACTGGTACTTTCTGGCTCCTTGTATTTATTTTTCTCCTCCTTCGTAACTCACGGGCAAAATTTCATCTGACATTTGTTGCTTCTGCTGAATTGAAGCCTTTATTGTTTCTATGGCAACAGCTTTGTAGTAGCACTCCCTTGTGTCTCTACCCCCTCCCAAGTGTCCATATCCCCAGGAGGGAGCTATATCTCAGAGGGCTTGAAAGTCCATGGGGGCAGAGAAACCTTTTGTTGTTTTTCGGTACCAGGGATAGAACTCTGGTCCTTGCGCTTGCGAGGCAGGCGGTGGAACCACCGAGCTAAATCCCTGGCCCTAGAGATACCTTCTGACTGCCTCTCAGAAAATATTGCCTCAGCTGGGTCCCAGCTGAGCAGATGGAAGGAAGGAGAGAAGAGGCCTTTTGGGACTGGAGGTGGGTGTTCAGCATAGTTCCACAATTGAGCCAGCAGGGGAGCAGGACCCAGGCAGCTCTGCTGCGGTAGGGGAAGTCTCCTGTAGCGTGCGCTGGAGGAAACATCCGGCCTATAGCAGCATTAAGGAGGGTTAATGTGTCTCTGGAGGGAAGGATGCTGCCACCACAGAACCTCTAAATATGGCCACAGTGGGATTACAGCACACAGCAGTGGCTGGGGAAGATATGTCCTATTCCAAACTTAACGTGTCTGTTAGGTTGTTTGTTGCACTTGGAGTCCTGATTTGACCTGAAGTCATCCCCGTGCCCCCCCCCTCAATGGTTAGAAATGCAAGTTTATGATTAGTTTCAATCACTACATATACACTGTCCTAGAGGTTTTCATGGCACACGTTTCATAAAGAAATGGTGAAATTTGCCACGAGGTTCCTGAGCTTTGATTTTATTTCAGCCCGTACGGTCAGTGCTGCTGCATTCACATAGGACAGTGTGAGCCCTACTCTCATGCACAAAGCAGTTGCTTACTTCACTGCATGTGTTAAGCACTCATTTATGCTGGGTATTTTCCCTGAGGCCTTACACGTATTAACTCATTTCAGTTCTCACACCCTAATGAGCTACTACGGATCAGGAAACAGAAGCGGAGAGGCAATGTGGTGGAGTCAGGATTTGGCTGGAAGTCTGACCATTTGTGCTTAACCTGATGCTGCAGTATTGTGCATATCAACTGTTTTCTGAGTAAATAGTTGCTCCCTGAGCCAGGTCTCTAGACTTTCCCAGTGCACACAGGTAGCCATACCACTGACAAGCATGTCCTAAGCTTGCTTGATACTGAGAAGTACCGGGCACTTGCAGAAGATATTGATTCCTAGACCCTCGTTTGCATCTATTCATAATCAAACAAGTTTGCAAAACCCAGATTTACCAGAATGAGCAGCACCAATCCTGAGCACCTGGAGACCTAAGTTCCAGTTCTGACACTGCCTCTCCCTGTCTCTGAGGCTTTAGACTATGTCCCTTCCTAGTATCCTCATGGCTCTATTAGCTATCTGCCCTTCACTTACTTACTGGAGTGTTACAAGAGGGCAAACAATTTTCCCTCTTATAAAGGAAGTCTGTTGCTTAAAAAACATACATAGTAATACCCCTGTAAGATGATACACATGTATTAACAGTTATGTTAGCTTGCACTTTTTTTTTTTTTTTTTAAGCTTGACCTCCCTTGAAACAAACCTGAACTCCTCTCACGGACCTGTCCTCCAGCCTCCCCTCCGGAGGATAGGGATACACACCCAGAACAGGCTGGGTTCTGACCGACATTAGCTCTCTCCCTTGGGGAGCTCTGATCTGCTCTCAGCTCAGCCCAACAATGAGAAACTTTTTTCTCTTCTCCCTCAGGGGAACCTTCGCGTTTATCCAATTCATTCTCTTGCAACCCAACTCTCCAGAAAGGGGGGGGCACCACCCCTAAGAGACTGGTCTTCAGGTCTGAGGACGTTACTTAGCAACGGCACAAAGACCAGTGAGCAAAGGGGGACCTGAAGAGAAAACTCTTGGGTTGGGGATGCGACGCCAGTTTGAAAACTCCATTTCATCCAGAGAAAAACAAGGAAAACACAAACAGAACGAATCCCGAGGAAAGCCCAGGGGGACCTTTCCCAGCGCAGTCACCCGACTCCCATCGTGTGGACTCCTTCGCACCCGCGGGGACTGAGCTCCCCCGCCCGGTTTCGCAGTGGCCCGGCTGCCCTCCCCTTGCCCCGGCCTGACCCACACGGGCTGGGACTCCCGGACCCCTCACCCGTCCCGGCACCCACCGTTCTCAGACGCGCTGGGACCTTCGCAGTCCGAGATTAGTTGTTGCGGTTTCCGCTGCTTTCGCCGAGACATTCCCGGGTGGCGAGGTGGGAGAGGGAGGGGCTCCACCGGAGTGACCTGGTCCGATCTACCCCTGGGTCTGAAGCCAGCGATGCCTCTCCTCCAAGTGCAAGTCACAGTGAGCAGAGATGCTCTCCTTTCCCAGAGACAGACGGGCTCTTTCTGATTCTCTGATCCTGACTCTCTCTTTCTCAATCTCTGCAAGTCTTTAAAGGGGAGACGCCCCCTTTTTTTCTTCAGCTTCTTCCCTACGCTTCTGCAGCTCCCATTGTAAAAGCAAAAATCCTAATCTTTCCGCACACTCTTTTCTTTTGTACTCCTGAGGGAAGGATTTAACCCTCTCCTCCCTGCCGGGACTCCGGCCTCTCCCTGTGCTGTCTGTTCAGAGACTCCCTTACTTGTCTTTCTAACACTTCTTCCAACAGCTTCACAGTGCTTTTGGTTCACTCCTAATCCTTGGCCCCCGCTTGTTTGACAATGTGGATGTTTTGGGATTTCAACTAAGATTTTCTGGTGTGTCCTAGTTAGGAGGCAACAAGTCAGCGCTTTTCAGTCAAAAATGAAAGATTGGCAGAAAGATTGAGTAAAGATAGATAAGCAGTAAAATAGTAAGTGTTTGCACAGTTTTTGATGGTTTATATAATATTTTTATTTATGTAACATATATGTTTAATATTACAGCTTTGAGTTTAGCACAGCAGGTCTACCCTGCCTATTTGTAGGGGATCCCTTTATGGAGAAATCAAAAAGCCCAATGAGGTTAGGTAACCTATCCAAGGTTATATAGCTATGTTATAACAGAGATAGAGAAGAACACAGGTGCATCCTCTGCTGGTAAAGATACAACAGGCCATCGTGAAAACAATACGCCAGCATAAGGTGGGGGGGGGGCTCGGTATGGTGGTGCAAGCCTGTGATCCCAGCTCTCTGAGAGGCTGAAGCAGGAGGATCCCAAGTTCTAGGCAAGCCTGTCTCAAAATAAAAAAACAAAACAAAACAAAAGGTCAAGGATGTACCTCAGGGTGAAGAACTTTAGTTCAGTCCCCAGTACTGCAAAAACCAAAACCCAAACAAACAAAAAAATGATTGATCTTAATGATTTCATTTACAACAACAGGAGCAGTGGCTTTACGTTTCTCCCAGTCCTGTCCAATTCCTATAGATAAACAGATGCTCCTGAGAATGCGGCTGATAAGTTCCTTGTATCCCAGGGAAAAGCCTAACAGGAGGGACTTTTAGCTGAATATAAGGAGCTTTCTAATAGTGTGAAGGGCTACAGTGATTTGTGATCTCTCTCTTCAATATGTTCACACAGAGGTTGAATAATTGTCAAAGATTCTGTGCAAAGGATTTTCTTGTGGGTATGAAGTTGGACCTCTAAGCATTCCTCCATCTTCGGTGGGCTGAATATGTAGCTCAGGGATAGGGTTCTCACCAGCAGCCAGAGGCCTTGGATTCATTCCCCAGTACCAAAACACACAAGCAAACTTGCTCTGTCTCTGCAAATGTCATTCGACAAATAGCCAGGTATCTCTAGCTCAGCCTGTACATTCAGTGTCATTTTATTGTTCTGCAGCTTCTTTTTTTTTTAATTCATTAAATTTATTGGTACATTTTAATTTTATTATATGATGACATTCATCACTGGGAATTTGTACCTATACTTGATATATTTTGGTTCTCATTTTCTCCTCATTCCCCTGCCCGCCCTCCAACCCCTCCACACCTCCCTATTTACAAAGACTTTATTTCTGTTTTTTCCTTTTTCATGTTTTTTTTCTTTTGCTTCTTTTCCCCTATCCACCCTTTCCCTTCCCCTTTGGACTTTTTCTTCCTATTTCACAGTATGTATTATATATTTTGGTCCTCATTTACAGTTTTAGTTTTTTTAATCTTTTTGTTTTCTTTGTTGAGGTGCAAGGAATCAAATTGTTTTTTAACTTCCTGTTTTTTTTTTTTTTTTAATACTGGGGATTGAACTTGGGACCTTGGCAGGCAGCGGAAACACTGAGCTAAATCCCCGGCCCTTTTAAGTTCTGACTGTGCTGTTCTTACCTGAATTAGAGTAACACTGAGCTACTGGGCACAGACGATGCCAGACGTGTCCTTTCTTTTAGCTATAATGCCCGGGTCTCCTTCTTCTAACTTTCTGTGCCTCTACTTTGCAGGCAGAAGTGAAAGCACCTGAAACATAATCAGTTGGAAAAGTGGGAGTTATTTTTTCCTCTTTTCGTTTAGTGATGTAAATCTCTGTCTTCAGAGAAAAATAAAAGCAAAACAAAGCTCACGGTGTGGGGGGCATATTGAAAGGTTTCTGCATTTCTTCTCTTCAGCAAGTCCAGAATACTTTGGCAAATACCGAGAAAAGGAGAGGAAGACAACAGATGCAGGTTTCCCACTATTTTTTTCTTCAGTGAGGATTGAACCCAGCGCTTCATGTTGGGTAGGCAAATGCTCCACCTCTGAGCTACACTCAGTCCTGCAGGTACCTACTTCTGAAGAGATTTGGGAAGCATTCTGTTCTCTGCTTCTGCTATCTGTTCACAGAATATTCATTATTTTTTCCAGATCCTTGTGTCAGGACCCTGGATGGCTCCCTCACTCTCCACCCTTGGAATTCTTATTTCTGACATCGTCTAATTAGTTGGGTTAATTTTTCTGTGTAGACAAAAGCCATTATTACTAGGCTGTTTTAAGAAAAATGGAGACATTGAAGCCAGGAAAGCTTCTAATTCCTCAGTGTAATAGACTGGACTCTGTTAGCCTCTCATCCCACTGTTTCCATCATTTATATGCTTTGTGAGGAAAAATAAAGGAGGGAAGAAACACAGCTTTCTCCTTTTCTCAGGAGTCCATGAAATCTCCAAGGCACAGACCTGGGGGTCCCACGTCACTTTCCCGAGACATGGCCGTCTTCATCTTTTCCTATGTTTCCTCCCTCCTTCTTGTTAGTCTTATTGTGAGAGGAAGGGCTCTTTCCCCGCATCTCCTTTCTTCCGCCCTCCCCCGTTTACCATTTTTTTTCCCTTTTACCTCTCCTCTGTGGCCTCTTGACCTCCCCACAGAGTTACAAAAGTAGAATCCTTGAAGAGATGCTGCTGTGGGAATGTTAATGAGCCTTTCCCACAAAGGGGCAAAGACTTTACTTCACTGAGTTGGAAAAAAGCCCCTTTGAAAAGGGATTTCTGTGTGTGGTGAAGTGAAGAGGAGAGAGGAAAGAGAGAGGGAGGGAAAAGGAGAAAAGAGGAGAGGGAGAGAAAGAGCAAGAGACTGAAACAAGAGAGACAGAGAGACATACAGAGAGAGAGAGAGAGAGAGAGAGAGAGAGTTTCAATAACCCCCAAAATTAGAACAGCAATTTTTCTTATTTTCATTATGTGATCTAATTCTTAGAAAATATTCTATAGTCTTTTGACCTTGTAACTTAAGGGTTCAATTCCCCAGAAACTGAAGAACCAGTGGAGGGCATAAAGTACAGGGAAAAAAGAACATATCTTGACTCCCTACACCCCCAATTCCTTCTTATGGTATTTTCTAATTTTATCAGTATTTCTAATTTTGGCCTCTTTATTGGCCATTGGTTTGATTATCCTCACCAGTACTGTTGAGGTTTTTATGCCATGGAGTCTGCTGCTGATCCAGACCATTTGAGAATAATATGTATGTCCAGGCTAGTTAAAATGAATATTGAGGTATTTTGGTGTCAAAATTAATTCTTTTTTGTTTATTGGGGAGCAAACTCTGGACCTTGCACTTGTGAGGCAGAGGGCAGAACCACTGAGCTAAATCCCTGGCCCTGTCAAAATTAATTCTTAAGGGCTAGGGATGTAGCTCAATGATAGAGCACTTGCCTAGCATACATGAGGTTTAATCCCCAGCAATACCCAACCAAACCAAAACAAAACATTGAATTTTTTTTTTAAAAGCAAAGATATGTTGCTGTTTTTCTTTTAAAGTAAATCAGTTATTTCACTTACAGCTTTGTGATACCTGCAAAATACCCCAATTGTCCGGGCATGGTGGCACACGCCTGTAATCCCAGCGCTCGGGAGGCTGAGGCAGGAGGATCGCTGTGAGTTCGAGACCAGCCTGGGCTACACAGTGAGTTCCAGGTCAGTCTCAACTACATAGTGAGACCCTGTCTCAAAACACCAACCAACCAACCAAACAAACAAAACCCCCAAAAACAAAAACAAAAAAACACCCCAATTGAAGAAGCCAGAAACTACAAGGTACAGGAGATGACTGGAATGAGGTTGAGTGAGTGTGTGTGTGTGTGTGTGTGTGTGTGTGTGTGGCCAGTGGTGCTAATTCCCAGAACTCTGTACTCTCCTTTGGACCAGGGTTTCCCCAACCTTCTACTTACCTGAGGAATTTATGGAGAATTCATATTCATATTCCTGACCCTGCCCCACCAACATAATTAGTCTTTTAAAGGATTCTTTTGAAACAATTGGACTTGCCTGGTGATTTCTAGGCTGGGCTTTTGGTTTCTAGGGGACTGCAGTGTTGTTGCAAGAGAAGCCACATACCCAGGAGCCTGGCCCCCATGTGTTCACTGGATAAATAACACATTTCTCGAGAACATGTGCTACAGTTGGCTAAACATTCGTCGATTTTGTAAGGTTAACACACTTTTTAGCTATTTAAAAGTGTTTTTAAACTCACAGTTGGTTTTACCTTAAAAGTAAAACTTAGTTATGAAGGGCTGCAGGACACTTCGCTGTTTCATTCACTGCTTCTTCTCTCAGGACAGAACTCTGGTCTTAGCATCCTGCCTTTTCTAGTTTGTTTATAGGCACGCAGACAGTATGGAACTATTTCTTCCACCTTTCAAAGAGTTAGAGTCCTTGTTCGATTCCCTGGTACCAAAAAAAAAAAAAAAAAAAGAGAGAGAGAGTCCTTGATTTAATTGCAAGAGAAGTAAATGAGGACTCTAGAAACATAACACTTCTATTGATAGCAGTAATGGTAAATTAGCTGTGGTGTATTCTGTGTATCGGGCCCTTTGAATATATTACCTCAATTTGTCCTCGAAATAACTGTTAAGAAGTGCTATCTAATCCCCATATCACACATTCAGAATGCCACAGTTTATAAGTAAGGTAATTGAGGCTTAGAGAAATAAAACAGCCTTCTTGCTCAAGGTCTCATAGTTGGTAAGTGGCAAGGGTGAAATTTGCCTTAAAAAAATGCTTAATTGGACAGTCTGGTTTCCCACCACAATGTGACATTTTGTTGCCATCTTGCTGATTTCTGCCTCTTTGATGGGTCTTACTTTCTGGCTAAAGACCTTGAGGATGACTTAAACTTTCAAATTCCAAAGAAAATCTGAAGACTTACAAGTAAGTACAGCAGATTATGGTTCTTAGAATTACATATACTGTTACTTGTTCTTTATCTTGCCAGCATTAAGGAAATAAGACAATAAAGAGTAGAGGGAAAGCGCAGTTTGCAAAAGATTACTAAATAAGAGAGCCTTGGCAAGCAATCCCTGGCCTTACTAGATGATTTCTGCCTACCCTCTTTCAGGTGGCAGTTGCCATGGTGTTTTAGGGGAAGAGGGTGGGAGTGAAGATCAAGGAGGGTCTTTCAGGCTAAATCTTGTCCGATGTTTCTTTTCAGAGTTTGTTCTGTCAAGGACGGCAGGGATTTAAATACTTATAAGAGGAAGGGTAGACTGTAGTCTTTTTGCTTTTCTTTGTTTCTCGGTTCTCATTGCTCTTATACAAGGAAAACTACTGCTCGGGTTATGTACAGGGGAAACGGGAGTTTATACAGAGGACAAGGTAGTGCAACAGGAAAGGGAGGTTGTGGGGGAAGGGCTAAGAACCTAACAGCCAGTGAGAGAAGGCCAGGGTGGGGGTGGGAAAGTGTGTGTGTGTGTGTGTGTGTGTGTGTGTGCGCGCGCGCGCGCAAGGGAGACATTATAAAGACAAATTAGTAAAGCTCTTCAAATCCTCAGACTGGTCATTAGAAAATGATCAGACAGATACAGTAGGAAGAGGGGAGAAGACAATGAGAAAGGCAAAATACATTTTTTTTTGTGGTACTGGGTATCAAACTCAGGACCTTGCACTTGCAACACAGGCACGGTGACACTTAGCTAAATTCCTGACCAGAAGACAAAATAAATAGCAATCAGAAAGGAAAGCAAATCAGAGCAACAAGAAAGATTTAAGTGACAGAAGTCTTTGGAGGAACTGGAATTATTAATTAAAGTATGTCAGAAACTATAAATAATTGGCACATAATAGAATAGAAACAGAGCTGGGGATTTGGCTCAGTGGCAACACGCCTGCCTTGCAAGCACATGATCGTGAGTTCAATCCCCGTTACAAAAGAAAAGAAAAAAATGAAGACTAGAAACAGCCTTCAGGGGAAACAAGAGGCACAGGTGAGCACCCAGGACTTTGGAGCTGGAAGGGGCCTTAGGGATCATCTCCAAATCTCATCTTTCAGATAAGGAAAGTAAGACCCAGAGAGGTTAAGTGACTTGAAAGCCTCTCTGGAAGCAGATCTTATCTGAGGAAATAGTCCTTCCCATTATGCCATGGAACTGGAGAAGAAGCAGGGCAAAAATGACTGGGAAGCCAAGCGTAATTAGAAATGTAAAAGCCGCATCTTAATTTTAATCCTCTGGAAATCATCCTCTCTAGAAATTATGAACTTGTGCGGAAAATATTGTGATCGTAGCAACCAATTCCATTCGGATAACTTCATACCACAGTTCACTCAGATAATAGTGTTACCCAGTTTAGATACTATTCCAAAGAAAGATTTCTCTGTAGTTTATTTAAGTACTAAGACATCCTCCTCCTCCTCCACTTGCTTTTTAGGTGCCGAGGATCAACTCAGGGCCTTAGTGCCTGTTAAGTGGACTCTGCTACTGAGATATACCCCCAGTCCCTAAGAACTGAAAATGTTCTGGTGATGTTTTATTAAATTTTAATTATATCTTAAGTACAAATCCTTTTTATAAGCCCTTGGTGCAATTTATTTTTTTCTTTGTCTTTTTTTGTTTGTTTGTTTGGTACCGGAGATTGAACTCGGGTCCTTGTGCTTGCGAGGCAGGAGGTGGAACCACTGAGCTAAATCCCTGGACCCTGCGATTTATTTTTTCACATTCAATAATTCAACAAATATTTTTGGGGACTGGGGATTTAGTTCAGTGGCTCCGCCGCCTGCCTTGCAAGTGCAAAGACCTGAGTTCAATCCCCGGTACCAAAAAAAACAAAAAACAAATATTTTGGGGGTGCCTTATATGTGCCAATTTCCTAGCTCACACAAGGAAATAAAAGAGATTTTGTTCTATTAATGATACAGGTATGTTAAGATTAATTAATTAACTAATCTAGTTGTCTTGGGGTTGAACCCAAGAGCTTTCCCACTGAGCTATATCCCTAGCCCTTCTCCCCACTACCACATTTTTTCTCATTGAATATTGTTTATACAAGTGAATGGGTTTCAATTTGGCAGGTATGCAATACACATAACATACTTTTAATCACCCTTTCCTTCCCCAGTACTTTCAATCAGGTAGTAAAATGCCTCTAACCTTGCTCCTGTTGCTTATGATTGTTTTGGCTATTCTGGCTCTTTTGTGTTTCCATATGAATTTTTGTTTTTGCTACCAGGGATTGAATTCAGGTCCTTGTACTTGGGAGGTAGGCGCCAGAACCACTGAGCTAAATCCCTGGCCCTCCATATGAGTTTTTGGATTTTTTTTTTCCTAGTTCTATGAAGAATAATATTGTTAGTTTGATGGGGAGTGCATTGAATCTGTAGATCGCTTGGCAGATCTAAGTATGGCCATTTCAGCAGTACTATTTCTGCCAATTCATGAACGTGCAAGGTCTTTTATCTTCTTAGTGTCTTCTTCATTTATCTTCTTAGTGTCTTCTTTAAAGTTTTCTCCAGTGTTCTGAAATTTTTACTGGAGAGGTATTTTACCTCTTTGGTTAGATTTAGCCCTAGTTTTATTTTTCTGATTTCTTTCTCAGCTAGTCTATTGCTGATGCACAAATAATATATTGATTTTTTAATGTTGATTTTATATCCTGTTACTTTGTTGAATTTGTTTATCAACTCTAAAAGTCTTTTGGTGGAATCATTAGGGTCCTCTAAGTATAGGATTATATCATTTGCAAACAAAGACAATTTGACTTCTTCCTTTCCTATTTTTATCATATATATATATATATATATATATATGAGATATATATATATATATATATTTCATTAAGTTTATTGGTACACTTTAGGTACACAATATGATGACATTTCTTACTGGGAATTTATACCTTTTCATGATTTTTTTTTTTTTTCTGGAGCAAAACTTTACTGTCAGAGGTTCTGTTGGCTTGCCTGGCCTCCTCTAAGGCATTCAATAATATTAGTAATTAAATAGCTGTGCTCATTCCCCAACTGGAATGTACAGCAGAGCTCCCATTGTGCCATGTGGTCCCAATTCTTGATATATCTTGATTCTTATTTTTTCCCCATTCCCCTGTTCTCCCTTCAATCCCTCCACCCCTATTTACAGAGACTTTCTGCTTTTTCCTTTTCCCATATTTATTCCTTTTCCTTCTTTCCTTTCCCCTTCCCCTTCCCCTTTGGACCTTTTCTTCCTATTTCATATTATCTATTGTACATTTTGATCCTTATTTACACTTTTAGTTTCTCACACCAGGGAAGTGATTCGGTATTTACACGTGTGTCCTATTTATTTCACTTAAGACTATGGCCTCAGTGTGCATCCATTTAGCTATAAATGTCTCTAGTTTCTCATTCTTTACCGCAGAATAGTACTCCATTTTATTAAAAAACCACATCTTCTTTATCCAGTCACCAGTTGATAAGCAATTGGGCTGCTTCCAAGTTTTGGCTGTTACAAACTGTTGGCTCATATATATTTAAGCGTGTTATATTTCCTTCTTTTTTTCTTTTTTTTGGTACTGGAGATCGAACTCAGGAACTTGTGCTTTTGAGGCAGGCGCAGGCACCAGTGGTCTAAATCCCCAGCCCAAGTGAGTTATATTTTCTTAGTGGATTGTTCCCTGTGCCCATATATAGTAGCCTTCTTTGCCTCATCTAATCTTTCTCTTCTGTGTGTAGGAAGATTCCTTTGAGTATTTTCTGCAGTGTTGCCGTAGTGGTCATTAATTTCTTTGATTTATCCTTACTTGGAAGGTCTTTATTTCTCCTTCAGTTTTGAAGATAGCTTTGCAGAGTATAATATTCTGGGCCAGCAGTTATGTCTCTCAGGGCTTGAAATGTCCTCCTGGCATTTAGTGCTTCTGCAGACAAGTCTTCAGTTATTGTGATGGGTTTGCCTCTCTAAGTGAACTGGTATTTCCTCTTTGCTGCTTTCAGTATTCTTTCCTTATTCCGTGTGTTTGTCATTTTAGCTATAATGTGATTTGGGGAGGTGCTTTTCTGATTGTGCCTATTTAGGCCTCTTGTATCTAGATGTCTGTATCTCCCCCACCATTTGGGAAGTTTTCTATTATTATTCATTAAATGGATTTTCTGTGGCATTAATCTGAAACTCAGTGCCCTCTCCTATGGAGTCAAATCCTTTTTGATTTGCCTCGTTGTGCTTTTCATTTCCAGGATTTCTATGTAGTTCATCTTCAGAATCTCTATCTGTGGAATTGTGCTCTCATATCCTGAAAGAGGGTGGGGGATTGAGTGCAGTGGTTCCACCGCCTTGCAAGCGCGAGGTCCCGAGTCTGATCCCTGGTACCAAAAAAAAACAAAACAAAACAAAACAAAAAAAACAAAACCCAAAACCCAAAAAAACAAAAAAAACTTCATATCCTGAAATAAGAGAGGATAGAGAAATAGAGCTGTTATTCAAGAAGAATTTTTTTTTTTCAGTGTGGGGGATCAAACTCCGGACCTTGCGCTTGCGAGGCAGGTGCGGTCCCACTGAGCTAAATCCTGGGTCCAAGAGGAATTATTCTTGCCATCACCTACTTCTATTCCTACCTTTCAAATGTCCACAATTTTTCCTACACACATTTCTAAGCTGTCTCTTTTTCTTCAGGCAATGTGAGCTCTCTGAGATCTGCTTTCTCCCTTCTTCCCTCTCTCCCTCCCCTTCCTTTCCTTTCTGAGGTAGGGTAGGAGAAATAAAGGCAGATAGAAAGGAGACAAAGGAAAATCATACTTTAAAATTATACCCTTAGGGACAAGCATTTAGCTCAGTGGTGCTGCGCCTGCCTGCCTTGTACGTGCAAGGTCCTGAGTTCCATCACGGGTACTGGGGGGAAAAATTGTTACAAGTGCGAGGTCCTAAGTTCAATCCGTGGCACCAAAAAACACAAAACAAGCAAACAAAAAAAATTGTACCTTTAGAAACTGCAGCTTCTGGGTGCCAACTCACCAAAGGTTACAATACTTCTGCCTCCCAGGCTACTCACTCTTACATTCCTAATTCTTTTAAAAATACAATATATTTGGCCTATGGCTTTCTCCTGCAAAATGGGCCCTTCACCTGTAAATTGAGCCCCTGGTTTTCTTCCTTTACTGTAAATACACAAATTCTACAGATCTCTACCCCCAAGACCACATAAAAAGTCCCCAGACACAAGCCACAATGAGCCCACACTATTCTCTCTGAGTCAGAACTTCTTATGCTAACCAGTGCATCTTTTTATGCCTCTCGCTGATGCATCCCGAAAAATCTTTTTCCGTGATGGTAGATAGATCTTACAACCTGTTCTGTGGGTGGGTGAGTTGAGTCCTCACCTCACCTTAAGGAATTTCCTTGTTTCCCATTGGGTGACAACATTTGGAGAGGCAGCTCGAGGTAAACTGAGGCATGAACTTTGGTAAATTCAGCCAAATGCTTTGCCTTTCTTTAACCCCTTGCCCTCCGATTGCATAGGTTTCCTTTTCTTTCTTTTTTCTTTTTGCATAGGTTTTCTTCCTGCAAATCTTGCAGTTTCAGTTTCCCTTTTTGTCAGAGACTCCCAAGTCCCTAGGAAATGAGTGTTTCTTTCTTTTTTTTTTTTTTGGTTTTTTGAGACAGGGTCTCACTATGTAGTTGACACTAACCTGGAACTCACTATGTAGCCCAGGCTGGTCTGGAGCTCACAGGCCTCCCGAGGGCTGGGATTACAGGCGTGTGCCACCACGCCCGGCTCCTCCTGACACCTCTTTACTTTTCTGGTTAAAGGGAGAAAATGCCTTATATCTTCATTACTTTTATAAAGAAACACTCATAGCTGGGCGTGGGTGGCACACAACTGTAATCCCAGCACTTGGGAGGCTGAGGCAGGAGGATCGCTGTGAGCTCCAGAGCAGCCTGGGCTACATAGTGAGTTCCAGGTCAATCTCAACTACATAGTGAGACCCTGTCTCAAATAACCAAAAACAAACAACCAAACAAAAAAATTGACAAGCAGCATTTTAGAATAATGCATTTGAGAAACCAAGTGGGTATGTAAATATTCACATTGGTAAAATGAAAGGTGACACCTAGAATGGCAGTTAGGCCTCAGAGTGTGCTCGGCAGTTCCTACTCCCAAAAAGGGCTTTGAGCTCTGCAAACTTTGTGATAAGTAGAAGTTGATGTTAGAAAGCAAATGCACTTTGCAGAGTCCTTCTGCAGTTTGAACTGCAGTTTTGCCAGCAACATTTATTGTGAACACTTTTCCCCATTGAAATCAATGGAGGGGAGGATAAAATGTGAAGTTACTCCTCAGAGCAAGCAGTTGCAACTGTGCCAGTTTACTAGTAAACTCCACTTCTGAAGGGGAACCAAAGTGCATTCCTTCTTGTTTGTAGCTCTCTGCATGGCAGAGTGAGAAGCACATTTCTCAGAGGCTTGTACCTAGAAAGGCAGTTAGGCCGCAGAGAATGCTCAGACTGACTCACATTGTAAGTCATGTGTTCAAGTATGTAAAAATATATTATGCATAGATCTTTAGCTTCAAAATAATCTGATATACACAGATGTTCTGTATGAGTTGGAGGACGCAGGACAAGCTCTCCATGCTGCTGGAATCCTTGAGTACACTTTCTGTTCACACAGTGTGTGCACCCTTGAAGGCAGGATTTTCTGCAGTTTCCCACCCCAGCGCCGTTTCCTTGCCCTGGTCCAGCAAAGAGCGGTGACACTTTGCCCCTAGCTGAGCTTTACTTTCTCCACATACTGTGCAAATCTACAAAATAGTGAAATACATAGTGCTAGATCCTAGTATAAGGCAAGAATTCAGTCTAAAATGTCTTAGATATTTAAAATACTAGTTTTAATTGAGTTGCAGAACTTTGACACTACAAATAATTTCCTCATCTGAAAAAATTGCTCCTATCACGTAAGTAGTTATACCTGACATAAAGAACTAGTGTCACTTAAAGTAGCGTCTCAGCATCTTGACGTAGCTCAGTCTGCTACCAGCTTTCCCTTGCAGAACTTTGGAGCCGGCTCCTTTCGAATGCTCTAGCAGCTTGACGGCCTTGTCTTGAGTTCTCAATGCTTCTGAGCAGTCTCTAGTCTTCTCTTGATTTTTCTTCTGATCCTCAAGGGCACAACCAATCACTATAGACTGAAACTTCTGGTCCACCGGGCCGGGCCCCTCAGAGGAACACGCACTGTAGAGTGACATTAAGTGACACTCGGCACTGCCCAGGCCATCCGGGCACTTGCTGACCACGTCATCTATAATCCTCGTGGCATACTTCAGGGACTCTTTCCGCTGTGGGTTTCTGATTGACGTAGAAACTTCAGCGGTGAGGGTTTGTCCCATCAAACCGTTTGCAGTCAGATTCAGGTCTCGCTCTCGGGACACCCGCTGACGTCTCAGGCCTGTGCACCTGCACAAGCTGGGGAGCTCTGCCTTCGAAACCGGACGGGGATCACACGCAGGGCGAGCAGGCAGGCTAAGTGTGTGCTGGGAAGAGCTGCAGGGTTCAGACATCCCGCAGAAGAGGTGCAGGATGTGCTACGGCACGGACTTCGCCCCTCCAGAAAGACGCAGCTGACGCTGCCCCAGGCACAGTGGCCGAGGGATGGAGCTCTGTCAGCTGTCCTTTACCTTTGCTCTGAATTTCTTCCACTTCCCCTCACACCTCAGTTCAGCTCCTCCACCTTCACCTGCTGCTTTTCAATCTCCTGAAGCGCAGCAACTTGGAAAGCACTGAGATCAGGACCGGAACCGAGGGAAATGGGGCCCAGGGCTGTGGGAGCCGGCAGGGGGGCCCTGTCCTCCTCACTTGCGGGGCGGGGAACACCTAGGCCCGCGAGGACCTGCCTGCAGCTCCGGCAGCTGGAGGGCAGAGCGGCTCGAGGGCAGAGCGGCTCGAGGGCAGAGCGGCTCGAGGGCAGAGTTCCGCGGGCCCTCAGACAGGAGATGGCGCTCGCTCATCTGCTGCAGGCCCGGCTCTTCTGGATGCTGTGGATCATCTCCAGGACTTCTTTTTCTTGCTCAATAGCAGTTGCTGCTTCTCGAAAAGTTTCAGCCCGCAGCTCCAGCTGGTCCAGGCTCTCCAGCAGGCGGCCCGAGCGGTCGGCCACGGACAACGGGGCGGCAGAAGCGGCCTTCCTGGGCCTTGGCCTGGATCCTTCGCCTTCCCCGTATCCATCGCCTCCACCATCGCTCCAGGCCCGAGGGACAAGTTGGCTACATTTAAAAGGTTATATCGTTTTCAAAATTTAATACACTTACGTAAACCAAAATTTAAATAATGAGGTTTACTTAAGATGTTTATCCACTCAGTAAAAATTTGTAAGAACTGGGCGAGGCAACAAGTTTTATTTTGTCAAGATTATTTCTTGCGTTTTCTGCTGTTTGGCTCTTAATTTCCTAGGAAACTAATTTTTTTTTTGTTTTGTTTTGTACTGGAGATGAAACTCGACCTTGTGCTTGTGAGGCAGGCACGGTGTCACTGAGCTAAATCCCTGGCCCCAGGAAACTAATTTTTTAAGAGTTAAATTTTATTTAAATGTCAGTTTGTTGTGAAATCTTTTAAGTGTCAGCTTAAAATTCTGGTTAAATGAACAACTATTATTTAAAGTTATAACATTATCTATCTATCCACCTATCTATTTATCTATCCATCCACCTTTCTACCTGGGGCAAGAAATATGTATATATCTGAGGACTGTATATGCTGTGAGCTGGAGCTTTGCAAAATGTTATAAAAGTTTATAAAGTTAAAACTAAATAAGTTTAATGCATATAAGATAACCACTTTTGAACTGGGGATTTAGCTCAGTGGTGCTGCTGCCTGCCTCACAAAAGAACCACTTTATTTTATTTATTTATTTGCAGTAGCTGGGATTGAACTCAGGACCTTGCACTTTCCCGGCAGGCACCGTGCCACTGAACTACATCCCCTGGGCCCAAAATAACAACTTTAAACATATAAAATTGTCAACACTTTTCAACCTTTTTGATCTTCATGGTTAATACAATTCATTCGTGCCATTTAAAACTTGTTCAAAGTTTTCTGGCTTTGACAAAACCAGCATTTTGTTATTATATAAACGAGATACATTTGTGTACTGGTAAGTGTCTGTGGTCATTAACACTGCTTCCTAAACTTGTGGGTCTAAAGCTGTCCTTTGTCTCTTGTCAGTGCTGTTATCCCACATAGATCTGTTAAAGGTTTCTAAATTTTTCTTCAAAAGTACAAGCTATGTGATATAAGATGGACTTTTATGTAGCTGTAATATTTACTGCTGGGTTCTTTGTATGTTAAATCCCTTATGTTCTCTAGGTATATAAGCCTTCTAAAATAAAAAGATTAGGTATTTACCTTATGGTACTGATGTTCTTCCAATTAAAATTTTTTGTAGGGCCAGTAGTGATTTAGCTCAGTGTTTCCGCCGCCTGCCTCGCAAGTTCAAGGTCGTGAGTTTGTTCCCTGATACCAAAGAAAAAAATTTTTTTTTGTAATGATAAACTTCTTCAGATTTATGCTCGTGTGTTCCTAATAGTTTTATGACCATCATCTTCAAAGATAATAAGGAGAATTTGATCGTCCTGGTATAATAGTCCCAGACATAATTTTCTCTCTTTTTTTTTTGGTTTTTTGAGACAGGGTCTCGCTATGTAGTTGAGACTGCCCTGGAACTGTGTAGCCCAGGCTAGTCTTGAACTCACAGTGAACCTCCTGCCTCAGCCTCCCGAGTGCTGGGATTACAGGCGTGCACCACCATGCCCGGCTCATAATTGTTCTCTTAAAAATTATGATAGGGCTGGGGATGTAGCTCAGTGGTGCCGGCACCTGCTTGTAAGTGTAAGGTCCTGAGTTTGATCCCCGGTACTGGAAAAAAAATTACGATAAAAATTAAGTAGGCTGGGGCCGGGGATTTAGCTCAGTGGTTCTGCTGCCTGTTTCTCAAGTGTAAGGACCCAAGTTCCATCCCCGGTACCAAAAAATTAAGTAGGTTATTTTGTCCGCTGCTAAAAATCTTAAAGTTTTAACTACAGTTGTTCTAAAGCTTTTATCATCATGGTTTTGATTTTTGTTTAAAACATTTACAATGAGAAAATCCTAGATACAGCTTTCTGACACCAAACCAGACTTAATAATTATGCTTTTTAAGTCAGGCTGGTGTGCTAACTGGATGATTTTTGCTCTTATTTTGTTGTACATTTTGTAAAACTTATGACTATTGTCTGCCAACATTCTGCAGGAATAGAACTTCTAAAAGCCTGAGCAGAATTTTAAGATGAGAATCATCACCTTTAAGATAGATAGCATACGACACTAATAATATTAATAGTAACTCTTGTTCAGGAAAAGGGGTAACTGACCTTTGGTTTTATTTTATATTTTGAAGTGTTAATATCTGGAAAATATTACAATAGTTAGGATTAAGATCTACTGCTCCTACTTCAAGGCTGTGACAACTGACCTGGGTGCTCAACAGCCCAGGCTTGGACACCAAAACTAAGGAAGATAAATGGAGAGAAAGAGAGCCGATGTCTTGGCCTCGCCCTTGGAGGTCAGCCAGGCCCCAGGAAATGCAGAGACTCCTCTAAACGGGTCCTACAACTCTGCTGAGTCCCCCGATCTTCTGAGGACCCCAGAGATTGTGCATTCTGTACTGAGGAGGGTCACTGAGGAGGGAAATGTTCCTGTGAAGTCCTATGGCCAAGGAAGACCCTGACCCTGTCCCATCCCAGTGGGTGACACCAACCATGGAGCGAAGAACTAGAGGGGCCCAAAGGCTGCTCATGCAGCCCCCAAAGTAACCTCTGAGGAGCCTTGACTGACCTTGGGAAAAAACAAACAATTTAAAAAAAAGAGAGATTAATTTTGAATGACTCAGGTCTTATTTTGACTGGGTCTTAAATACCCAGAAGAACATTATGACCAGAAAGTAAAGTAATTACTAGTGACATAAAACTGGAGATTTAGCTCAGTGGTTCTGCCGCCTGCCTCATAAGTGCAAGGACCTGAGTTCGATCCAGGGTACCAAAAAATAAGTTTAAATAAATAGTGATATAAAAGCAGAGAGAGCTGGACTAAATCTAAAACAGGGTTCTGAACACCAGCTCTTCATGGCAGTCTCTGGTCACACCGTGACATCTTAACCGACAGCTGGGAGATTCAGAGTCCTAGTTCCTCTAGTTCTTCCAAAAATGTGTCCTCTGGCCTGTCTTAGTATACTGCCATTATGCTACCCTAGTGTAGTGTCCATCAGGTAAAGATTTGCCTTCTTGTTTGGGTCTGCCAATATAAATACTCTAGCTGCTAAGCATTGTTATTTCTGTGATATAAACTTTCTGTCACTACTTCAGGCTCCCTAGGTTTACGTTACCTGGATCCAGTCACTACAAAGGTCTTCAGGCCTACAGAGTAGAGGCCATATCCCAGGTTCTGAGCCCTGTAATAAGAGTTTTCTGTTTTTGTTTTTTGTTTTTTTTTAGTACCGGGGATTGAACTTGGGCCATTGCACTTATGAGGCAGGTGCCCGGAACCATTGAGCTAAATCCCCAGCCCTGTAATAAGAGTTTTAATGGCCTAATGGTCCACTTGGGAGGCTGAGGCAGGAGGATCATTATGATTTAAAGGCCAGCCTGGGCTACATAGTAAGTTCAAGGCCAGCCTGAACTACAGTGAGACGTCACCTCAAAAAACCCCAAACATATTAATCAAGAAAAGGCTAAGGGTAGACAGTGTCTTTCTGTCCCCTGGGTACAATCCCCAGTACTGAAAAAATATGTGTATATAATTTGTACTAAGTTAAGTTACATTAAAATATTGAAGCTCATCCACTCTGTCAGGCTTGCTGATCCCTATGACCTCCAAAAGTCAGCCCGGTCAAAAACCAAAGCAGCTTACAAGTTCATGATTCTGTACGTCCAGATGGCGGAATCACCTTAGGATTTAACCCCAAGCCCAGGCCACAAAAATCCTTTCTTTATATTGGAACATAAACACCCAGCTGGATATTTGTTAGTTACATTCTCAAAAAATATTTATCAAATGCATTTCCTGTTTCACTCACTACTTAAGGGGTTAATTAGGTTATACATGGATACTTCTCAACACAAACTCGTGTTTGTGCTCATGATGAAGGACAGGCAAGAGAATCAGGATGTCGGGTTACAAAGGCAAACAAAACACAGGCCTTGTCTCTCCCTCAGAAGTGGGGCAGTGTGGAGCAACAAAAAATATAAATATGACACATAAATGTGAGGAACCTGCCACAGAGATATACGTTAAAAACCCTGGGAAGAAAAAGGAAATGCCACTTCCTGGGTGAACTGAGGAAGAATTTTCCAGAGAAGAGGCCACGGGTGAGATTGATATTATGCCTGATACAATTTCGATGAATGGAGAAATGAGGGAAAAGCATTCCGGGCCAACGGAATTGCATATATGAAATTGTAGTGAGAAAGGAGTTTTGTACGACTGAAAAGTAGAAGTGAATGACACATGCCTGTGATCCCAGCACCTGGGGAGGCTGAGGCAGGAGGATCACTATAATGTGAGGCCAGCCTGAGCTACATAATGAATTCAAGGCCAGCCTGAACTATATAGCGAGAGCTTATCTCAAAAAATAAATAAATAAGGCCCGGGGATTTAGCTCAGTGGTTCTACTGCCTGCCTCGCAAGCACAAGGACCCGAGTTCAATCCCTGGTACAAAAAATAAATAAATAAATAAATAAAATAAAAAAAGAAAAAGTGAATGGGGATAGTTTGAAAGAAAGACTGGAGGTGACATTTTGAGAGCAGTTCTGCTGTATTAAGACATTTGGAAGTGCTGGCAGTGTGACTCAGCGGTAAGATGCATGCACGAGACCTGGGTTTCTGCCTTGAGCACCCCCCAACACACTCAGAAGACTTGAAGAGGAGCCACTGGGAAAAAAATTTTTTTTGGGGGGGGTACCAGGGATCAAACTCAGGACCATGCAGTTGCCAGGCACCACTGAGCTACATCCTTGGCCCCTCTGGAAATTTTAAAACAAGAACCAGAGTTGTATTTTTGAAGGTCAGCTATTGAAACTGTGGAAGAGAGGCTGGGGGAAAAACAGATGGGTTAGAATTGGGAAGGCAATGAATTGGCAGAAATTAATATCAAATCCAGGTGACAGATGAAGAATGCCATTGTAGTGGCACATGCCTGTAATCCCAGCACTTAGGAGGCTGAGGCAGGAGGATCTCTGACAGTTCAAGGCCACCTTGGGCTACATAGTGAATTCAAGGCCAGTATGAACTACATAATGAGACCCTCTCTCTTTCTCTCAAAAAAAAAAAAAAAGGAAATGGGCAGGAACATATTCCAGCAGAGACTCAGATGTAAAGGTATCATGTTCATCAGCAGCAGGGTATCCATTTATTTGTCTTTCACTTGACATGATCAGTATATACAAAGCACCACACTACTTGTATAATACACAAAGAATAAAAAGTTCTTTTTGAAAGAGCATTAACCTAGATGGGCATGGTGGCGCATGCCTGTAATTCCACCACTCAGGAGGCTGAGGCAGGAGGATCGCTGTGAGTTCGAGACCAGCCTGGGCTACATAGTGAGTTCCAGGTCAGTCTCAACTATGTAGTAAGACCCTGTCTCAAAAAACAAAACAAAACAAAACCCCCCCAAAAGGAAGGGCATTAACCTAGTAAAAACTAAAGCAGGTAAGCAGGCGATGATAATGGTACCACTTACAGGCTGCTTCTCTGGACAAGCCCTACATAAGGCTTTTTTATTTTTTGCCTTTTCTGCATTTTTTTACTTTATGCATAGCTTTCATTCTCTTTTTTTAGTGGAGGTAGGGATTGAACCCAGGACCTCGCATATGCTAGGCAAGCACTGAGCCTGTACACCCCCTGGGCCGTTTAAAAAATTTCTTTTGAGACCAGGTTTCCCTGAGTGCCACCCCCTCAATAACTGGGATTATAGGCACGTGGCACCAGAACCCAGTTTCCCTGAGGCTCTTTTACCTATATTTTCTTGTACGGTAATCTTGTGAGGTAGATGTTATTACTTCTCTGAGTCTCAGTTTCTTCTAATGAAAAACCAAAGGCCAGAAATGTAGCTCAGTGGCTCCAGCCCTGCCTCACAAGCACAAGGTCCTGAGTTCGTTCGGTCCCCGGTACTGGGGAGGGAAAGAACGCTGCACCAAATGAAAAATCAGGCTGATGGCACCTGCTTCACCTGACCGGGGTGTAGATTTAACAAAACCCAGGTAAAGCATTTGGCCCAGGCGTAGCCAATCTTCAACCCTCGCGGTATTTGATAGCTCATATTACGCTGTAACTGCCTAGCAGGTGAGTGCGGGCGAGATGCGGGTCCAGTGCGCACACATTTAGAGGAGGGAAAAGTTCACTTCCAATGAGAAGGTGACTGGATTGAAGGAGGATCACGAACTCACTTAAAATAAGGATTTCCAGGGCCTGGGATTTAGCTCAGCGGTTCAGCGGCCTGCCTCGCAAGTGCAAGGACCTAAGTTCGATCCCCAGGGCCAAAAAAACAAACAAAACAAAACAAAAAACAAACAAACAAAAATAAGGATTTCCAAAAAAAAAAAAAAGTCAGACTTGAACATTTATTTATTTATTTTTTGGTACCAGGGATTGAACTCGGGTCCTTCCACTTGTGAGGCAGGTGGCGGAACCACTGAGCTAAATTGCCGGCCCCTAGACTATAAAAGTTAGTGAGGGAGGCACAGAGGAACTTATTGTCTGTATTTGTAGGAGGTGATAACACAAACTGCAGCAAATAAATTAGAAAATCATGAAGTGATAATTAGACAAGGTAAGGGAAAGAAAGTGAGAGGGCAGGGTTTGGAGAGGGAGGGAGTGATTAAGAGGGGACACTTGGATTCCATCACAGGGATCATCTGTAGATCGCCTGCTATTTTGTGGACAGATACAGAAAACTGGCTCAAACTGAAACGTAAGTACTCTCAGAGATAGGGCCTAACAGCAAACAAATATGAAAATCCTCTGACTAAGTCGAGCAACAGTAAAACACATTCATCAGTGTCTGAATCAGTCTGGGAACGAAGACGTTCGAAAGCTCACGATCTTGGTGACAGAAAAGATAATTTTTCTTTATCCCAGGTTTATCTCAGGCTCTAAGTAAGATTAGTCAAGGTCAGTTTATTCTTGTTGCCTGTTCTTTATTCAATAAATATCTTGAGCTGGTGGAGCACTTGCCTGGCCTCTCAGTGGTACAGCGCTGTGTACCACCCACCATGTGTGAGGTTCTGGGTTCGAGCCCCAGCACGGCTCCCTCCAAAAAATTTACTGTAAGCCTACTATGTGCTGGGTACTATGATATGGCCAAGAAATTTGGTAGATGTGCTTCCTTTTTTTTTTGTTTTTTGAGACAGGATCTCACTATGTAGTTGAGACTGACCTGGAACTCACTTATGTAGCCCAGGCTGGTCTCAAACTCACAGTGATCCTCCTGCCTCAGCCTCCCTAGTGCTGAGGTTACAGGAGTGCGCCAACACATCCGGCTGGAAGTGCTTTCTTTAGAGTTCTCAAATGATTTTTGGGACAGAAGGACACATTAGCAGAACTCTATGCTGGTTCTGAATGTCTGCTGATTTGGAGGCTCAGAGTGTGGCCTGAAAGGATCTGTGTGGAGAATACAGAGAGTGCCTTTGAATGAACCATTTTGGAAATGATTTTAATACTTCCAAATCTTTTTTTTTTTTTTTTATCGGGGATTGAACTTGGGTCCTTGCGCTTGCAAGGCAGGCCACTGAACCGCTGAGCTAAATCCCCAGCCCCCTTCCAAATCTTTTTAAAAAATTTTTATTTTTGGAACCGGGGATCAAACTCGGGACCTTGCGCTTGCAAGGCAGGTGGTGGAACTGCTGAGGTAAATCCTGGCCCTCCAAATCTTAATTTTTAGTTTTTTGAGAAAGGCTCTTCTTAATATGTGGTCCAGGCTGACTTTGAACTCATCATGGAGACCAGGTTGGCAGAGAACCCAAGGAAATGCTCCTGCCTCAGTCTCCTGAGTGCTGGGATTACAAGGGTATACTATCACACCTGCCTTTCAAATCTTTTTTCTTGTGTTTTTTGGAGGTACTGGAGCTTGAAACCAGAGTCTCTGCACTGAGCTATATCCTCAGCCCCCGCCCTCCTTTAAAATGCACATATATTTTACTTGGAGGCTGGGATTTACTAAATTACTAAGTTGCCAGGCTGGGAATTTGTGATTCTCCTGCTTCAGCCTCCAAAAGTGCTGAGATTACAGACTTGCACCTCCACACCCAGCCCTAGCTTCCAAATCATATTTGAACTAAATACACATTTCCCCGCACCCCACCCCACCGCTCTTGTACTTGTAGGCGTCTCTCGCTGTCCAAATTTTCCAAATCCTCTCCCTTTATCTCCCCATTACAACTCCTGCTGTTCGTCACAGCTTGTCTCTGGGCTCAGCCCCAAGCCTGGAGGAGCAGTAAGTGGATTCAGAGTCGCTGCTCAAACACCGATTCCCATGGAAACCAAACCACTAAGAGAACAAGGGAGGAAAGGGCAACCACTGCCTGACTTAAAGCTCACTCTCCAAATTCTTTTCACTTTTGCACATGAAAGTAAGTGCTTATGTGTATGACTAGTAGAACAGAATAACTTGACCCCTCTCCCACCCCCAAATTCCTTAAGAGCCTTTCTGGTTTTTGACAACAAATACACGAAAAGTGGCGAGACATCGCCACCTGGTGGCCACAGTATCAAATTGCCACCAAGAAGAGGACCCAATGGAGGGAGCCCGCAAAGCCAATAGCTAACTATTAAGTAGCGCCAAAAGGAAGAGGATGTAAAGATGTGCTAGCCAGGGAGTGTTGACCTCCAATGTATTTCGTCCTTGTTTCTTTTCATTATACATCGTTTCAAGATTTAAGTATTATCTTTATGTTAATTACAATCAAAAAATTTTTAGAACAGTACTGGGGAATAAATCCAAGGCCTTCTTACTACTTCTACTACTTTTCCAGCGCTTTTTATTTTTTATTTTTTTAATTAAAATTTTTATTTATTTATTTAGTTTTTTTGAGACAGGGCTTCACTATGTAGTTGAGACTGACCTGGAACTCACTATGTATTCCAGGCTGGTCTCCAGCTCACAGAGTTCCTCCTGCTTCAGCCTCCCCGAGTGCTGGGATTACAGGTGTGCACCACCACGCCCCGCTGATTTTTTATTTTGAGACACAGTCTTTCCCTGAGTAATTGCCTTTTCTCTGCCTGCTGAGAGTGGAGTTATTGCTAAATTCTTTCCTAGGGTTTGGTCCCTTTTCTCCTTAGGTTCTTATTCCCTAGGATGCAAGAGAAGATCAGAGGGAGGTTTGGGCAGTTCTGCCGCAGGGTCTGCTGAAACTATTTACCCACCTTGGTTAAAACTTTCTAAGGCGTTGGCCAGGAATGACTGTATTTGGGTTTCCAGAGAGGGCAGGTAGCAGGGAGGGATCTAGAGGGGAACTCTTCTTTACAGGACTGCCAAACCTCAGAGAGTGTCGGTGTCAGGGGGCTGGAGTAGAGCAGGGGCACTGTCCCTGTGTATTGATTCAGCAGCCTCAGCCACTCTGTGGACCAACAAGAACAGTAAAATGGAGCCGGGCTAACGGTCCAGAGGGGTGAATCACACGGCACTTACCGAGTGGCAGCTGCCTTTGTGTATGGAAGATAAAGCTAGACCCCGCCCCCCACTGACACTGGAACTCAGGACCCTGCCAGCCAGGCGTGGCGCCCCTGAACTTCATTACCGACCCCATAGCTAGATTCTTACTGCACACAGGTGGAAATAAATTTCAGATGACATAAAGATATAAACAGGCAAAATAAAACCATAAAAATGTTATGAGAAAATTTAGGGTACTATAAAACCTTGGGATGGGGTGAACTTTTAAGAAGGAGCCCAGTATCCATAAATGAAAAGATTAATACACAAAAATAGGAACTTTGGAATGAAAAAAAAATACACTGTGAACACAAACAGAGAATTCCTTCTTTTTCTTTTTTTTTTTTTTGGTATCAGGGATTGAACTCAGGACCTTGTTCTTTGGAGACAGGTGGCGGCACCCCTGAGCTAAATCCCGGGCCCCATTTCTGCTTTCTTTTTGCAATGCTGAGAATTGAGTCCAGCAGGGCCTCCTACTTGCTAGGTTGGTGCATTATTGCTCCAGCTGTATCTTCAGCTCTGTATGAATTTTACAATATTCAAAAGTTTATGATTTAGTGGGAAGAAGTCAATGACTCAACAGAAAAATAGCAAGTGAGATAAATAGATACACAATAGAAGAGGAATTCTGAGTGCTAAGGGAATGTAATATAAGATACCCAATCTCTTTATTAGGGAAAGTAAAACGAAAATGAGCTTCCCATCAGACTGCCAAAATTTAATGGATGCGACCCAGTATGGATGGAGAGAGTGAGCACTCACTGAAAATAAAAATTGTTACTAACGGGAAAAAGGAACAGACAGTTGTGCACACATTATATTATATATTGCTGGAAGGTGTACAAATTAGTAGCATGAATCATTATAGTTTTTTGGGAATAGTATATTAAATATCTACTAATATTAAAATTATATACTCTTTGATATAAAAACCTTTCAATTTATTCTTTTTTCTTTGGAGGAGGTGTTGAACAGGGTCTCGCTCTGTAGCCCAGACTGCCCTTGGCTTTGTAGCAATCCTGCTTCATCCCCCTGAGTGCTGGGATTACTGGTATGCACCACCATGTCCAGTGCATTTATCCTTTAAAAAATGCTAAGATCTGGGGAGGGGATGTAGCTCAGCCGCTCAGCACCTGCCTGGCAAGCTCAAGATCCTGAGTTCGATCCCCAGTACCAAAAACAAAACAAAACAAACAAAAACCTAAGATCCAAGGATATATAATTTGGATGTTTATTGTAGCTTTGGTCATAGTGGCAAAAGCTGAAAACAGTTTAACTGTCCATCAAAGGTGAATGATTAATGCATCGTGAAAACCCATTCTGAGGAGTGTGTAAGTTAAAACATGAGATTTGTATGTGTTGACTTGAGGAAATGTACACTGTATGTTGGAATGTGTGTGTGGGGGACAAATTTTAGAGATTAATATATAGTGTAGTCCCATATTTTAAAAGGACAGAAAATGTGTATTCATTAGTTTCTTTCTTTCCCCAGGACTGGCAATTGAACTCAGGACCTTGCGCTTATGAGGCAGGTGCAGTACCACTGAGCTACATCCCCCGCCCCTCCCGCCTTCCTCCCTCCCTCCTTTCCTTTTGTTTTCATTTATAGTGCTAGGGATTGAATTCAGAGCCCAGCCTAACCAACATCTCCAGCCCTTTTTTAAAATTTTGAGACACGGCCTCACCGAGTCACGAGTTGCTCAGGCTGGGTTTGAACTTTTGACTCTCCAGGGCTGGATACAAGCCAGAGGGCTGGATTCCAAGCCTGTGCCCCCTCCATGTCCAGCGTGTGTAGCCACTGGCGCTTCTGTATGCTTTAGGAATCTCACTCACTTTTAACTGGTCTAGTTAGATTTTGTAGCCTTCCCGGGGTTAATTTTATATTTTTCTAGAAAATCGCCTCTATAGCCGGTGTGAAAATTGAGCAAGCTGGGAAGCTTTAGCTTCCGAACACGGGCTCCAAGATTTGCCCTCTTTGGCAAGTACGCTTCCTCCCAGCTATTTAACGGAGCACAGTCAAAATTCCTTCTAGGTGCTGATGTAAGTAAGGTTCCAAACGAGTTGATCTTAAAATAGGAAGCTTTTCCTCGGAGGGCCTAACCTAATTATGCAAGCCCCGAAAAAGGATTCAAGCAAGAGATTCAAAGCATTAGAGGGAGGCAAGGAAGGGAGTTGCTCGGCTGCTGTGCAAACAAGACTGTTATCCTTCTGCTTTCTCACACTACTTCGGGCATCAGATGTGTGGGTGTTTCACACCCCGGAATTCTCCAGTTCTTTGTGGACGTTTACAGGGTGCTCTGCAATTCAGCTTATTTCGAACATTGTCTACCTGGGGCGAAAACCACCCCATTTTAGGTTGCAACCACATGTCCCAGGTTGTCATCCGTATTTCTGTCCAACCAGTTACAAGCGGGGAATCGCCCCACCCCTGCCTCAGGTGTGGTAAACGCGCTAGCGTTATGGCCCACGGAACTTAGGGAAGGAACCGTTTACCTGTGCTGGCTGCTTTGTTCATTTTTCTCCCCACCTTTTTGTTGGTATATGTTTGCAATACATAATACATATATGTATCATGGGAAATCGGCACATGCACATATCACACCTTGACCCTTCTTACCGCACCATCCCCTCCCCTGTCCACAAAGTCTCCTTTCATTTCCTTACGTCTTTTACTTTGCTCCTAAATTATTAAATTTTGCTTTTCTCATATAAGAGAAATCATACAACATTTAACCGTGAGTGTGTGATTTATTCCGCTCAGCATTATGGTCTCCAGGTGCACCCATTTTCCCACGAATGCTGTTTGCTGGCTTTTCCTAAAGGATGTGACACAGGGCACAGGTGAACCGGCAGGTGACAGGCGCCGGGCGAGGTCTGGAAGTCGGTGCTCTGTCGCTGCGGAGTTGGGGTGTGCGCTCTCCTGGCTCGTGGGTGTCTGCCGACTAGGAAGCTCCCGGAGCTCAGTCCCTCAGGGATTCTTACGGAGGCTTCGCGAATGCAGCTGTGATTCGTCACTGACTCACCCTCTCCCCTTTCTCCCATCCCCGAGGGTCGCGGAGAGGGCTGATAGTCCCCAGCCCGTACAGATGGCTGGGTCTGTCTGGTGACCAGCCTGGGTCCTGCACTCCCTGGGGGCCCCCTGAGAAGCCTCCTCTCTGCTTTTCCACACGAGTTTCAGCGGTGCCAGACATGATTGCATCCTCCAGCCTTGTACTCACCTTCCCTCCTACTTGGCAAACTTCCCTGGGATTTTCATGGGTATGGTTTGCAAACAGCTCTTTATTAAAGAAAATTCCAAACATATGGGAAAAGAGGCTAGAATGAGGCCCGGTGTTTACCCGGCTTCCAGGAGCATATAATGAGTCCTTTTCACCTGTATCCCGTCCCCCCCTCATCTCTTCGGCTTACTGGATTTATTGTTTCTTGTGGTAAAATATAAAAACCATAAAATTTGCCAGATTGACTGATATTAGTTCATTTTTGGGAGGGGGAGGGGAGCCGGGAATCGAACTTGGGCCCTTGCGCCTGTGAGGCAGGCCGCGGAACCACCGAGCCAAATCCCCAGCCCAGGTGAACTAACTTTAAATATACCGTTCAGTAGTTTTGTTTATTTAATTTTATTTTTTGGAGACAGAGTCTCTCTATGTACTTCAGGCTGGCCTCGAACTCGTCACAATCCTGCCGCAGTCTCCCAAATGCTGGGATTACAGGCGTTTGCTCCATTTATGTTGTTGCGCAACCAGGCTCGGGAGCTCTTTTCATCTTGCAAAGCTAAGGCTCTATACCCATAAAACAGCAATCCCAGTTCCTCCCTCTTGGGGGGCTCCTGGGAACTACGCTTCTACTTTCTGTTTCCATGAATTTGATATCTCTATTCTCATAGAAACGGACTCCTACGGTGCTGTAACGGGCATCACGTCCTGCGGTTCCACCCACGTTGCAGCAGATGGTGTCAGAGTTTCCCGCAGTGCTAGTGCTGAGTGGTGTTTTGCTGTACGTGTACCACATTTTGTTTATGCATTTGTCTGCGGACTCTGGAGTTCCCTCTGCCTTCTGGCTTCCGTAAACGGTGCTGCGGTGGGTATGGGTGTACACGTATCTCTGCGAGACTCGCTTTCCATTCTTCTGGGTGTAATACGGAGTGAGGTGGATGGATCATATTATAATTCTAGTCTCAAGTTTTTGAGAAACCACATCCTATTTTCCAAGTGGCTGTACCACTGTGCTGTCTCGCCATTCTCTGACTTTTTAGTTTATTATTTTGTGGTACTGGAGATTGAACCCAGGACCTTTGTACAGAGCAGCACCCTCAGGCCTGTTTTATTTTTTATTTTGAGGTGGGGTCTTGCTAAACCACTAAATTGCCTAGGCTGGACTCAAACTTGTAATCTTCCTGCCTCAGCCTCCCACAGTGCTGGGATTATAGGCCTGTGATAACACTTCTGGCATTTATTATTTAGTACTGGGGATTGAACCCAGGTCCTTCACACTGGGCTACATCCCTGGCCCTTTCTAAAATTTTGAAACAGGGTCTTGTTAAGTCCCTAGGATGCCCAGGCTGGGATTGAACTTGCAGTTTTCCTGCCTCAGCCTCCTACAGTGCTGAGATTTCAGACTTGCCTCATTATCCCTAGCTTGTTTTTATTTTTTAAACAAAATTATTTATTTATTTTGGTATCGGGGTTCAAACTCAGGTCCTTGTGCCTGTGAGGCAGGTGGTGGAAACCACTGAGTAAAATCCCCGGTCCAGCCTGTTTTTACATAGTAGCCATCTGAACAGGTATGAGATGGTACCTAGCATCTCAACATTGAGTTATTTAAAAACAATTCCCGGACATCATCTAATTTTATCATGGCTGGTGTCTCATTTTGTGACAGGAGTGTTTCCTGATGTTAAGAAATAGTCCCTGCGAGCTGGGCATGGTGACGCACTCCTCTAATCCCAGCACTCGATAGGCTGAGGCAGGAGGATTGCTGTGAGTTCGAGACCACCCTGGGCTACATAGTGAATTCCAGGTCAGTCTCAACTACACAGTGAGACCCTGTCTCAAAAAACCAAAACCAACCAACCAAACAAAGAGTTCCTGGAAGACATTTTGAGTCAGAGTGTGCTAGAGTCATTTGACCGCAATATTGAGGATGAAGCCGACTCCGAGGGGACAGAGTCAAGGGAACTGTGGAAAAGTAAAGCAAGAGCCCTGCCTAAACCGTGTCCAATCAGTGCCTTACCTGTGGGCTGAACACAAGTCAATAAAAGTTTGTTTAAAAAGACGTTTAGGACAAAGCTTTTGCAAATGGGGAGGGCGCAAAGGGTTGATGGAAGGGGAGAAGAATAGGAGAAAAAGAAGAATTAAGATATAGTATGTACAGAGACAAATTCCCTACTATATATGTGATCATTATGCATGGTAAACGTACTAATAAAAAAATAAAATGTTTTGAAATTGCACTTTCTCTTACTTGTTGTTGAAAGCATCTTAGCACACCCTTATTTTCTTTTCTCCATAGCCTGTGTTGTTACCCAGTATTTATTTTGTTCATTCATTATGTAGGACTCGTTTCTCTTCTCGTAGAGTACACGCTTTATGGTATCAGGAAACTGTTCTTCATAGTTACCGCTGCCCCTCCAGCACCAAGGACAGCACCAAGCACTTGGGAATTTTTTTTTTCCAGTACCAGGGGTCGAACTCGGGACCTTGTGCTCGAGAGGCAGGCGCGGCACCACTGAGGTAAATCCCCAGCTCCTCTCAGATATTTGTTGATGGAAACAAAATCAAGGTAACATTGAACGGTATTTGTACACGACTAACATTGTGAAATGGGAAGAAAGGGGCTAAAGGTGTAGGGAAGGTGGGATGGGTAGGGGAAGGGTAATAAGGGAAAAGAAAAGAATGTGAGATAATGAAAAGATGGAAATAAAGTGGTTGTAGATGGGGAGGGGAGGAGGGGGTGAAGGGAGGGCAGGGACAAGGGGAAAAAATGAGAACTAAGACCTGTCGTGTACAGGTTCAAGATCCCAGTAATGAATGTAACTGTACTGTATACCTAAAATGTACCAATAAACTCAATTAAAGCTGAAAAAAGTGGTTTTATCACCTAATGGAACAATGTTTGTAATTTTAAGGAAGTGATCTGTAACTTTATTTAAAACCTTAATCTAATGCTTAATTCAGATTTCGTAAAGGATTACTAGAAAGAAGCACCTTTGTAACATGGTTTTATCTGATTTCTTTGTAGTTTAAGACCTACATGGCATTAGTAGGGCAAGGCTAATTGCTGTTAGGTTTTTACTATGTGCCCAATCCCGATGTACCTTTTCTTTTTGCGGTGCTGAGGATCGGTCCCAGGGCTTGACGTATACTGAGTGAGCATGCTACCACAGCTACATCCACCGATCCAAACAATGTATTTTTTTTTTTTTTTTTGGTACCGGGGATCAAACTCAGGACCTTGTGCTTGGGAGACAGTCTTGGTGCTACTGTGCTATTTTTATTTTTAGATGGGTCTTGCTAAGTCACTACACTGCCCAAGTTGGGCTCAAACTTCCAATCCTCCTGCCTCAGCCTCCCAGAGTGCTGGGATTATAGTCATGTGCCACCATGCCCAGCTTTAAACTTGTTTTTATAATTTGTTATTCAACTATTCTATTTGTTAAAGAATTCGAAAGACTAAAATATTTTATAAGTGATATTATAGTTCCAGCAGGTTGGTGCTTTGTGCATTGTCTGTTTTCTGAACAAAATTCTGTGGGTCAGCTTCATCTAAAGGACAAGGTTGGTCTGGGAATTTAGCTCAGTGACTCCACCACCTGTCTCACAAGTGCAGCGTCCCGAGTTTGATCCCTGGTACCAAAAAAGAAAAGAAAAGAAAAGAAAAAAAGGACAGTGGTTAGTTTTCTGATTCTTTGATAAATTATGTGAACTTGTGATTCCCTTAGGGGTAACACTTGCATGACCGAACCTGAAAATCTGCCATGACTGAGAGACTGGCTTTGTACACAGCACAACTTAGTTCCTAACCAGTTTAAAAAGCTAGAGAATGAGAAAGAAGCAGAACAGAACAAGATGGTGGGGTCAAGGGGTGAAAAATAGAGCTGTTGCCCAGCATTTGCCCACATTTATTGGGCTCTGGCCAGTAAAAGCTCACAAATCCCACAGATATAAACCAATGTGAAATACTAAGTTGGAGCCCTGATCCATTTCCCTGACCAATTTCAATGGGAAATTTCACATTGGGCTTTGCTTTTTGGTGTGTAGCAACCATGACTGAATCATCTGAGAAAACGTTACTGTCTTCTTTCTTTTTGATCGTTGACTTTGGTTTGGGTTGTGAAAGCACCAGATTAAAAAGAGATGTGTTTCTTTAGCAGGCGAGAAAGAGTGAGCAGATTATTCCCTCTACCCAGGGTAGTCTCAGGAAGTCCCCAAAGTCAGGCCTGTTCAGGGTACTTCCTTGTCTGGCACTAGCTCCTAGGGTGTGTGTCTACCTGGAAAGGAACAGAAGAACATTCTCACATCAAGAAAGCTGTGGTACATCTTATGGGAGCTTGACAAATAGCCTAGAGACTGAAAGTTTTCAGTGTGCCAATCCTCCAGTTGTTGCACTGGACCATCTCCTGATATCTTTTAAGTGGCTTCAGTCTCATTTTGTACCCTTGCAGCCACAGAGAGGTTTCTCTGGAAGGGATAATCAGGTACCGGAAGTTGTATTTGACCTGATTTTACTTTATGGATATGACGGGATGACTTAAAAATGAAAAAGGAAGAAGAGAAAAAAACTGAACGAAACCCAAATGTTAGAAGAAACTGTAAATGTAAAGGTTTCCCCAGTGGGAGACAGACACTGTCAAATCTCACTTTTGGTCCTTGGGCCTCTTAACATCCTCTTTAGGGCCATCTTTACTTCTTGGTTCCTCAGCGTGTAGATGAGGGGGTTGAGGAAAGGAGTGATGGCTGTGGGAAAGAGAGCAGCTGCCCCATCCAGGGGGCTGTTGGCCTCAGGCCTCATATAGATGAAGGCACAGGGCACATAGTACACGGTGACCACCGTTACGTGGGCTCCACAGGTTGAGAAGGCCCGGCGTCGCCCGTCAGCTGTGCGGATTCTCAGGATTGCCCGAATGATCTGAATGTAGGAGAGGAGGATCAAGGAGAAGCAACTGGCAACGACCACCCCGATGTCCACAAAAGTCACCAGCTCATTGCCGGTGGTGTCCGCACAGGCCAGCCTCAGGACCGCAGGGATGTCGCAGAAGAAGTAATCTACGTGGTTGGGCCCGCAGTAGGGCAGACGGAAGGTCAGAACGGCCTGGAGAGCTCCGTGGAAGGAGCCGGCTACCCAAGCCCCAGCCACAAGCAAGGTACTCAGCTTAGCAGTCATGAGCACAGGGTAGCGCAGGGGCCAACATATCGCCAGGTACCTGTCATAGGCCATCAAGGTGTAGAGGAAGCACTGAGTGCTGCCCAGAAAGTGATAGAAATACAGCTGAGCCACACAGCCACCAAACGGGATGGGTGTGACGCCTAAAACGAAGTTCATCGTGAATCGAGGGACAATGACAGAGGAGATGCCCATGTCGATGACGGAGAGGACACCAAGAAAGACGTACATGGGGCGGGCATGGAGTTGCGGGTCTGCCAGGACGGTGATTAGAATGAGCAGGTTCCCCAGCTGAGTCAGGATGTAGATTAACAAGAAGAATGCAAAAAGGAACGTCTTTAGCTGAAGCGGGTAGGGAATTCCTGTCAGGATGAACTCAGTCAACAGAGTGCGGTTGGCTCTTTCCATCTGCCAGAGAGATCGTATCTAGACAATGGACAAAGCAGGAGTTAGCATAGAGGTGGGAGGGAAGCGAGCGGGAGACTAGAGAAACGGGTTGTAGACAGCAGAAGCAGAGGCTTTGGAAATGGGGATCGAACTCAGGACCTTGAGCTTGCCAGGCATGTGCCGTGCCACTGAGCTAAGTCTCCAGCTCTAGTTTGTTTCTTTCTTATGACCAATATAGGGAGAAACTAGTTTCTTTTATAGAAGTTTTGGTAAATAAAATTTTATTGCAACACCAGCACGCTCCTTAATTTACATATGGCCTATAGTACTTTGGAACTATGATGGCCGGGACGAACGGTTGCATTTGTCCTGCAAACCTAAAGTATTTACTGTCTGGACCTTTAGAAAAAAGTTTTATACCCAGAGAACTTCCCCAGTAATCTTCAGAAAATAACCACTGACTATTGTTTGGAGCAGGTCAGCATTTCCTGGAAACACAACATGTTTGGGAAAGGGCTTTTGCTGCATTAGATACGCTCCTTTTCAGAATTTTCCAGAGAACACTGGCGCATTATCATCCCAGCCAGGACACACACTTACACAGGGTGGGGTCTATCAGAAAGGAAACCAAGGAACAACTTTTCTGCCTTTCTTGCAGAGAGAATGAAGCGGAATTTTAATTAAGTGGGCAGTTGTGTGTGTGCGTGGACTGCTTGATGCTGTGCACATATTTTCTCCAAGTTCTCTACAACTCTAAGGCAGAGAATTCCTGGGAGGCTGTAAGAATATAAATATAATGAGGACTAGACCACCATGCACTGCGGTGAGTGCTTGGTGCTATGCATTTCAGTTGCTCTGTAATTATTTAACTTTAGGATATGGTAAAGGAAGGGAGAAGGAACAGAGGAAGAATGATTTTAGTGGGAAGTCAGAGATTAAAGATGACTAGAGAAAATGGGAGAGCCCAATGAGAGAGGAGCTGGAGCAGAGCAGCTAGCTCTCCGTGTGGAAGGCCGTTGTTTTTTTTTTTTTTTGTACCAGGGATCGAACTCAGGTCCTTGCGCTTGCATGGCAGGCGGCAGAACCAATGAGCTAAATCCCAGGCTAGATGGTTTTGTTTTGAGACAGGGTCTCACTAAGCAGTCCAGGCTGGCCTTGAACTCACTGAATAGCCCAAGCTGGCCTCCAGCTTGTGACGATCCTCCTGCCTCTGCCTCCCCAGTGCTGGGATTAAAGGTGTGCATCACGATGCCTGGCTACACTGTTTTTTGGCAATGATTTGTTTTGGGGTATGATCCTGAAAGCACGTCAACAACAACAACAAAAAAGACTGATTTGATTACAACAAGCAAAAATGCTTCTGTAGGTCAAAGGATATAATTAATAAACTGAACAGACAACCCACTTACAAGGAGAAAGTATTTGCAAGATATACATCTGATCAGGGGCTAATATCCCAAATAGATAAAAGTAGTAAAAGAGCAACTCAATTAAAGGCTGGGCAAAGGATTTGACTAGATATTTCTCAGAAGAAATGCTGAACATTATCACTCACCAGGGAAAGACAAATAAAATCCACAGTGAGATGTTATCTCATGCCTGTTAGGTTGGCTGTTATCAAAAATATGAAAGCAGGGCCAGGGATTTAGCTCAGTGGTTCTACCACCTGCCTTGCGAGTTCGATCCCCCATACAAAACAAGCAAACAAGCAAACAAACAAAAAAACCTCTTGGGATCAGAAAAATATGAAAGCAAGTTGCGGGCAGAGCTCAGAGGCAGAGAGCTTGCCTAGTAAGCTTGAAGTCCTGGGTTCAATCCATAGTGCTGCAAACAAACAAACAAACAGCAAACAACAATAAAAACTCAGGGGAGAGGTAAATATTAGTGAAAATAAGGAACGATTGCCGACTTGGTGGGAATGCATATTAGTATGACCATTATGAAAAGCAGTGTGGGTTTTTTTTTATAAAACACTAAAAGTGTAATTACCATTAGATCCAGCCATCACAGTTCTGGGTATCTATCCACAGGAATTTAAATCAGTGTATTAAGGATGTGTCTGTGCTTTCTTATTCATTGCAGCATTATTCACAGTAGCCAAGATATGGAATCAACCCAATAAATAAGTGGATAAAGAAAATATGGCACACATGCACAGTGGTATACTATTCAGCCACTAAAAAGGAGGGTTTGTCATTCATGAAAACATGAATGAAACTACAGACCATTATGTTAAGTGAAACAAAGAAGAAATGGCAAGATAAGTTCAATACGATCTCACTCGTTAGTGGAAGCCGAAATATTTGAATTTACAGAAGTAGATAGTATGATAATGACAACTATGGTTGGGTTGGGGTGAGGGAAGGGCGATGTTGATCAAAGGGTATCAAGATTCAGTGGAGCAGGAGGAAAGTGTTTTCAAGATCTGTTGTGTAGCCGGGCGTGGTGGCACACACCTTTAATCCCAGCACTGGGCAGGCTGAGACAGGAGGATTGCGGTGAGTTCTAGGTCAGTCTCAACTACATACTGAGACCCTGTCTCAAAAAAAAAAAAAAAAAAA
>NW_022900929.1:45463902-45479035 GCF_012274545.1 Fukomys damarensis
AAAAAAAAAAAAAAAAAAACAACCAAACAAAACCAAAAAACAACAACAGAAAAGATCTGTTGTACAGCATATTGGCTATAGTTAGCAATAAGATGTATTGCTAAAAAGATAGATTTTTTTTTTTTTTTTTTTAGGTACCAGGGATCAAACTCAGGTCCTTGTGCTTGCAAGGCAGGCAGGGGAACCACTGAGCTAAATCCCCAGCCCTAAAAGGATAGATTTTAAATGTTCTCACTACACAAAATTAAGGACATGCTGATTAGCTTGATAAAATCATTCTGTAATGTATATATACATCAAGACATTGTACCCCACAACTGTACACAATTATTACTTAGTCAAAAGTAAAATTTAAATTACAAAAGAAAAAATTTGAATTAAAAAAACTCTTGGAAAAAAATTTTTTTGAGGTGGGATGCCAAAGAAATGAAAATGGCTTGTTTTTCCCCCTCTGGAATGATTGGTATTTATTCAGAAGGTGGAGAATGAGATTAATAGGAAGCTTCAGAAGCTCCCTAATTAGTGATTCCCTCCACCTTCACTCCTGTGCAAGCCGAAATCTGCCCTGGGCCCATGGGATGTGACAGCAGGCAACTGGCGGCCACTGTGAAGGAGCCAGACATCATGGACGGATGTCCCGCTGCTGGCTGAAAGCCCCAAATGTGACTCTGACAGCGGATCTTGGTCATCAGCTTGCCTCTTGGTCTGAACGAGTCTCACAGCATCTCCGGGTATTTGTTTCCTCACTTGAGCTCTGAGTGTGTGGGGTGAAATTGTGGACATAATTCCGGCCAGTAGTGAACAGTAATGGGTAGTTAAAGTCAACAATGTTTACATGAAACAATATTAAACCTGCTGTTTCCACGAACTATCGAACTTAGCTTTCATTTAACTACCTTTGATGAAACTTTAAAAAAGCAGCAAATCCTCTAACCCCGTGCCATTTTATTCTCTTCAAATGAATGAAAGGCAATTGTGATTTTTTTTGGTGAATTTTAAACATATTTAATCACAGGATGCCAGTGGTGTCTGAACTTCAAAGAGTTGAGCAAAATGCTTTTTGGAAGCCAAACTTGAAAACTGGGCCCCTCGCCTCACTTCCAGTGTTAGGGAGCGCAGAGGGCAGACGTTCCTATGTAAGTTTTTTGAGAGGTTTGTGACTGTACCCGACAATAGTTCTGGGCTGAATGAGCTAAGGTGACCAGTCTGGCCTGGGTATTACAGGATGCTATGGTTTTCTTGGGTCACTGACATGTGATATTAAATTCTTCACATTTTAGAGCCTTCTTTAGTGATTGTCTCCCCGGGGGAATCAGGCTCTGGGAAATCAGCTTCCACTATTCAAATACCTAAGAGAATGGTTTATAGACCAGACAACCAATTTGTGGATTTACACTGGGAGATTTTTCTCTTGTGACTGAAAAGGTGCGTCTGCCACTCAGGACACCTGCTTGTTAATAATTGGAAATCAAGTTAGGAATTAGCTGTGTTTTTCTGAGTTTTGGGATCAGAGGAGAGGGAATTTGATGATACACATTTAGTTTAATGTGGAAGTACTTCAATCTTACATGAGATGCATTATCTTTTTCCCTAGGGCATATCGGAGTTACTTTCTCATTCCTGAGACATAATACAAATTAGAGGAGAAAAGGTTTACTTGGGCTCACAGTTTGTAGTGGTTTCAGTCGATAGCCAGCTATGGAGAGTGAGGCAGGGTGGCCTGGCAGAGGAGAAATGGCTGCAGGCAAGGCAAGCAGGAAGCAGAAGAGAGAGCAGGGCAGAAGGAGACAGATGCACCTTTCCAGGCCATCCCCACAGTGACCCACTTCTCCCCACCCGGCCACCATCCCAGTAATGAGCACCACACACCCATGACCCAGGCACCTCTTGAAAGTCCAACCTATGAGCACACAAGACTTGGGGCAGACATCTAGGTATAAGTCATGACATGGAGGTAGTGGGGACAACTGACAAAGTTGTATGTTATTTTATATCTTCTAGAATGCTTTTGTTATTTCCAGTGACTTTTTAAAAAAAATTGTTTTGATTCTGGGGATTGAACTCGGGACCTTGAGCTTGCAAGGCAGGCAGCAGCACCACTAAGCTAAATCCTCTGCCTCCAGTGATTTTTTTTTTGGTTCTGGGGAATCAAACTTGGGCCCTTATGCTTTCGAGGCAGGCAGTGGAACCACTGAGCTAAATCCCTGGCTCTCCAGTGATTTTTTTTTTTTTTTTTTGGTACCAGGGACCAGGGATTGAACTCTGGTCTTTGCACTTGCAAGGCAGGGCACTGAACCGTTGAGCTAAATCCCCAGCCCCAGTGATTTTTAATTTTAATTTAATTTAATTTTTTGTGGTACCAGGGATTGAACTCGGGCCCTTGCGCTTGAGAGGCAGGCGGTGGAACTGCTGAGCCAAATCCCTGGCCTTCTCCAGTGATTTTTTTATTTTATTTATTTATTTATTTTTGGTACTGGGGATTGAACTCGGGTCCTTTAAGGCAGGCCACTGAACCACTGAGCTAAATCCCCGGCCCATCTCCAGTGATTTTTTAAAGAAACATATTTTCCTAACTTTTCAAGAGCACCTTCATTATTTTTTCTGTACTTATTTTCCATGCCATTTTCTTGTTTATATTATAGAATGCTTTCTGAATTACTCTCTAGGAAAATTTCCTGTTGTTAGAAAATTCCAGGCCACTGATTAGTGTGACGATTCTTCTTTTAATTAACCAGAGACAATACTATCCATTGATCTTGCCCTTAGGTTTGAGAACCACTGGAGGTATGTGGCCCCATTTACAATACCGAATGTCTCTGTTGGGTGTGATTTCATGTCAATTGCAAATAAGGTTTCCTCTTTTCATTTCTCTAACTTTACTTTTCCCTCTTCATTTAGTTATAAGTATTCATATGCAAGCTTTCTATTTTATGATCTGTTTTGTTTTTTGTTGTTTTTGAGACTGACCTGGAACTCACTATGTAGCCCAGGCTGGTCTTGAACTCACAGCGATCCTCCTGCCTCAGCCTCCTGAGTGCTGGGATTATAGGAGTGTGCCACCATGCCTGGTTTAGCTGCTTTGTGGTTGTTGTTGCTGTTGTTGTTATTGTTTTGAGGCAGGATCTCACTGTGTAGTTCAGACTGACCTGGAACTCACTGTGTAGCCCAGGCTGGTCTATTTTACGATCTGTTAAAACCTTCCTTTACGTGTTCCTGCCATTGTCATGGATCTCCAGCCTTGGAGCTGGGCACTCATTAGGTATCCACCCCTGTACTTACTCTGATTCATTAATTCCCACATGTGGTTCTAGGTTCAAGACAACTTAACTCTTTTCAAAATGTGAGGGACAGGTAAGGGGAGGGGGAAGGGAAGGGAGAAGGACAGAAATGAGTCCATGAGATCATGACACAGAAATAAAGAAACATGACATTGATAAAACCTCAGTGGGGTTGGGGATGTTGCTCACTTGCACTGGAAGAGCACTTGCCTAGGGCATGTGCAAAGCTTTGGATTTGACCTCCAGCCCCAAACTACAACTACAATAGCAACAAGAACTAAAAGTGGACAAAGATGATGCAAATTAATAGAACAATAATGTTCCTTTGCATCTATGCGTGTCCTCATGACCCTTAGAGGTTACACATCAGAGGAATACCACAGCTGTATAATGCTGGACTATGGGCTCCAAACCAAGTCTTACAGATTCCAGGCAACAGTCTTTCTACATTTTACTGAACATTCCTTCCCACAAATAACCAAGCCAAAGTGAGTTAGTAAATAATGTGAGCTGAACAATGAATTCAAGAGTTTGAATATTTTGTCAAAAATTCTTAACTTAGGGGCTGGGGATTTAGCTCAGTGGTTCCACCGTCTGCCTTGCAAGTGCAAGGTCCCGAGTTCAATCCCCGGTACCAAAAAAAACCAAAAAACAAAATAAAAACTTAACTGATGTTTTTAAATGAGCATCACTTTTATTTACTTATTATTATTTTTTGTACCAGGGATCGAACTCCAGTCCTTGCGCTTTCAAGGTAGGTGACAGAACCACTGAGCTAAATCCCTGGCCCATAAAAACTAATATAATTTATACCCTCTCAATTTTACAGTCTGGTATTTAAAATGGGAGTTATCTAAAGACGAGCTACCTGGAATTGTCTAGGTACAAGTGAGGCATGATCAAAATATATGGCGAATGTTTAAATTAAACAATTTTTTTAAACAGTAGATGACACATTGCCAGCTACCCCCTTCAAAAGACTCCCCTTCATTCAAACCATTTTTCTGGCCACTTTCTAAAGCAATTCTGGAAGTCCTTTTTTGTGAATGTCCTTATGGAGATATAATAAAAAAAATACAGTGAATGCTTTTGCCAAGTGCTATCTGGCAGAAAGGCAGGCTTATAAAAACATTATTGTGTGTCCTTGTCCACCGTATTCACTCATTTGGCCTGATACAAACTTCTGCTCACCATTCAACCTCACAGTCAAAATGACCATGGAAAGTACATGTTCTGAATGGATTCAGGACATTGGGGGCAGCCACAGCAGTGCAATTAAAGACCATTTCATAAAGTGGCAAGAATAATGGTATTAGGAGAAAGAATAATGGTATAAGTGTGTTTGAAGAAGTGAGGTGGAGTATTTTAATGGGATTAATGGCAGCATATTTTTTACTATAATAAATTTGTAAAATTTCAGCATTTGCTGTATTTTTTAATCACACCTAATATATAATGAGAAAATGTTAAGTTACTAAATCTGAGACACGAAACCAACAATTTCCATTAAAATAAGAAACCCTGGGCCTGGTGGCACACACACCTGTAATCCCAGAGGCAGAGATAGGAGGACCGCAAGCTCAAGGCTGGAATGAGAAATTTAGCAATTTAGCTAGATCCTATCTCAAAGTAAAAAAGAAAAATAGGTTGGCAATATAGCTTAGTGAGAAGGCCCTGAGTTCATATCCAGAACAATAACAAAACAAAACAAACCATCACTATTAGGAATAGGTTTGAATTGCCTGTTTAGGAAATTTACTAGCACAGAAATCAGATTACAGTTTTACTCATATCCATCCTTTGAATTTGGGCAGAGAACTCATCTTTCAGGTATAAAGAAAGACCTGCCAAACTGTGTGTGGTGGCCCATGCCTGTAATCCCAGAGCTCAGGAGGCTGAGGCAGGAGGATCACTGTGACTTTGAGGCCAACCTGGGCTACATAGTAAGTTCAAGGCCATCTTGAACTGCATAGTGAGACCCTGTTAAAAAAAAAAACAACAACAACAACAGAAAAGAAGAAGGACCTGGTAAGTACCACACAGAATGGAGAAAAGGTGGAGCTGTCACAGAATCCTAAGATATTCTTATGTTCTCTGGTTTTATTAAAGCCAGGTAGGGAATGAACTTTTGAAAAAGGCTAACTACCAGGCATGGTGTTACCTGCCTGTAATTCTAGCACTGTGGAAGTTGAGGCAGGATGATCATGAATTTGAGGCCACTCTGCGCAACAATGTGAGTTCAAGGTTGTCCCGGACTACATAGTGAGACCCTGTCTCAAGCAAGAAAGAAAGACAGGAAGGAAGGATGGAAGGAAGAAAGGAACAAAGAGGCTAAATGGTGACTGCATACTTGACAGCACAGAAAAGAAATTTCCAAGAAAGTAAACAGAATAAACAGAGAAAGATACTGAGAGATGAAGTGACTGAGCGTGTAGAAACCTCTTATACAGTGCTTGGACCCAAATTTGCCTATATCTGAAACTTAATATGTGGCCGCCTGTCTTAGGATATCTTCCTCTCTGTCCAGCACCTCTCCACGTTAGCAATCAAGCCTTGAGGTGATGTTTATCTTTGGAAAATGAGACTAGGACAGTGGCAGGTGCTACCTGGGAAAGAGGAAGCGCCCTCACCTGGAGGTGTCAACATCCACCCAATGTTCTTTTGCAGTCTTGGGACAAGGGTGAAGATTTGTTGCTAGCGAGATTTCCACATCTCACAGGGTCAGCAGCGTTATTGTGAAAAGCTCGTGGAAGAAGCCTCAAGTCATTGTTCCTGGTTGGATCAGCATAAAGGACCAAAGTAATCATTGATCGTTTGCTTGCTTATGTCTAGATACTCTCATCCAGCTTTCCTTATGAACTGGGGGAAGATTCATGGCTCCTACCAAAGGTACCTGCTAAATTGTTCTCTCCTGTGCTGTGTTACAGCTTTTGTTTTCCCCAGAGTCAATTATGGAGTGTGAGACCTTTTGGTTTGGGAATATTATAATAGTACCCCTGTGAGAGGGGAAGACTAATATCCATTGTGTATTTCCTGGGAGTCTGCGTTAGTTTCTAACTTTTCCCAATTTTGTAACAGCAGGTGGGACAAAAAGCTGTGGTGTTTATCAGGGCCCCTTGATGACTTCAGATAGGTGCTTTCCTTTCTCTTCCAGAGGAAGAGGAAACTGGAAAAGAAGAGAAAAAACTAGCATGTTTGTTATAGGTTAAGAAATATTTTATTATTGGCACATTCATATTTTATGAAATTTCAGGCAGATGTGGTGGTACATGTGTATAATCCCAGCATTTGGGAGGTTGGAGCAGACAAATTGCAAGTTCAGTCCTTGTCTGGGTTACATAGTGAGATGTAAAAGGGAAACCCAAAGAAAAATAGCAAGAGCACCCCCCAACAAACCCAAAACATACAAACAAATATGTTTTATGAAAATTTCATTTCTTTGAATTACTAATGTGCTAAGATAGATCCCCACTGGAGAAACATAGACTTTCAGGGTTAGAAGGCATTAGAAGTGTTCTAGCTGAACTATCACCTACAATGTTTTAAATCATGCTCCTTGAATAACAGCATTTGTTTGTTTATTCTGAGTAGTAAATTTTATTAGTACTTGTTGGTCCTGTTTCTTTGGATATGTTGAGACTGGTTTGACTTTCTTCCTCCTTGTCTTACTTATCTTTGGAATAGTCCGAACCCATTTTCCAAACTTTCTTCAATTGTCTAGGGATGGTCTGTGTCTTGTGAGAACAATTTGAATATGGTCTAGTTTTACTTTTTCTCCCAAACTTTTGCCTAAGTCTTTCTTTTTTTCTTTAGTTCCAGGGATCAAATTTAGGATCTCTCACTTGCCAGGCAGATGTGACACCACTGAGCTACCTCCCTGGCCTGGGTTTGCAGAAGTCTTGAGAGCTCCAAAGCCACGTTTGTATTGAAGTGTCTAAACAGTCAGATAACATTTTTGGCTTTGAGGGCCATATAGTCTCCACTGTAACTACTTAACTCTGTCTGTTATTGTAGTGAAAGTAGCTAGCAACAATGCACATGTAAACTTTTTTTCTTTCTTTTTTTGGTAGCGGAGATCAAATTCAGGACCTTGTACTTGCAAGGCAGGCAGCAGCACCACGGAGCGAAATCCCTGGCCCTAATAATAAATCTTAATAGTAGATGCTGAAACTTGAATTTCATATACTTCTCATGTATTACGAGACACTATTTTTCTTTTTTCTTTCTCAACTATTTAAAAAAACTCTTCTTAACTTTCACATTTTACAAAAACAAAGAGCAGGCGAAATTTGGCCTTCCAATGAACACGGTTGAGTAGGGGAAGCATGAAAGATGCTTGTGACTCATCAGTGGGAGAAATGGCCATAAGAATGTGTGTGCTTTACACAGAATCCCTGTAGTGATTCCTAAAATTTACTTCAGGAAGTGCAAATGAGGTTGGATCCTGACATTCCAGAAAATTGTTAGCTCAGAATTTTGAGTGTCATCTGTTTTCTGGTGGTGGACTGGTTTGAAAACAGTCAGAGTTAAATTGGAAAGCAGGGTCTTTTGGGCTGAGTTGGAGAGGACTAACATATCTGCTGTGGGACAAGTAAGACTGACCCATGATGAGGACAATCAATAAAAGTCATTACATACCACAGTTGGATACAAGCCTGTGGCAAGTGGCTGGGTGGCTGGGGACGAGTGAAAATATTGGTATTGCCTCTTCACATCCTTCAAATCTTTCTTGGGTTTTGCTGCTTTTACTATTTCAGGGAGTATAACTAGAGATGAAGTATGTTGGGGTGAACTATGGAAGACTTCGAATTTCTTTTTTTTGAGACAGGGTCTCACTATGTATTTCAGACTGACCTGGAACTCATTATGTAGCTCAGACTGGTCTCGACCTCGTAGCGATCCACCTGCCTCAGCCTCCCGAGTGCTGGGATTACAGGCATGTGCCACCATGCCCAGCAAGACTTTGAATTTCAAGCTTCTGCCTTTATCTGTATACAGTAGAGAGCAAGTGAATATTCCTAAGGAGAGGAGTCATGTTTGGTATGTGTCAGAAAGAACTCCGGTAGTGATGTGGATAAGGTGGAGATAACAAGGGGTCACTTCAAGAGCCAGAGAGAAATTCTGGAGGCAGAGAGCAGAGAACACTGGGAATTTCTGCGTGAGGGAGGGTGAGAGGCTGGGTGGAAACACTATGACCCACGGATTCAATCTGAGTGCCTGAGAGGACGGACTTACCTGGATGTCAGCCAGACAGTCCTGAATGCTGAGAGGCTTGGGGAATTGGGAGAGACACACATGAACGACAGGCTGTGTGATCCTATCATGCTGGTCTCCCTCAGCTTTGTTTGGAATGATCTCACCTGCTCCTAAATAAAGCATTCATTTCTCATAGCCAACATATGTGTAGAATATGCATTCTCCCTAGGAACAGGTCAGACACATGGAAAAAAACGATGGACAATCTACTGAGAGTATTGCATCAGAAGGTTCTCTTCCTAATAGAATTGCATTAGGTTTAGCTTAAACCAGTATCTGTTTATTGAGCATTTGTCCCATGCAGCAGCCCCTGCACACAGTGGTAGGGAGGTGATGAGGTGGCTGCCGAGCCTGTGCTCACTGTTTTTCATTCACACTCCCTCGACCCGCTGCTATCCTCTTCAGAGCAGACTTCACGTCCTGGTTCCTCAGGGTGTAGATGAGGGGGTTCAGTAAAGGTGTGACCACGGTGTAGAACACAGCCACTGCCCCATCCAGGGGGCTCTGGGAGCCTGCTCGAAGGTAGATAAAAATACAGGGGACATAGTAGACCGTGACCACGGTTAGGTGGGAGCCACAGGTGGAGAAGGCCCGGCGCCTCCCATCGGCAGTGCGTATCTTCAGGATGGCGCGGACTATGTTGGCATAGGACAGCAGAATCAGCATGAAGCAACTGGTGGCCACTACCCCGATGTCCACAAAGGTCACAAGCTCATTGACTGATGTGTCAGCACAGGCCAGTCTCAACACTGGAGGAATATCACAGAAAAAATAATCCACCTGATTGGGTCCACAATAGGGCAGGCGGAAGGTCAGAGTGGCCTCGATAGACCCATGGATGGAGCCGGCCACCCAAGCTCCAGACACGAGGATGGTGCAAAACCTCCCATCCATGAGCACAGGGTAGCGCAGGGGCTGGCATATTGCGAGGTACCTGTCATAGGCCATCAAGGTGTAGAGGAAGCACTGAGTGCTGCCTAGGAAGTGAAAGAAATACAGCTGAGCCACACAGCCACCAAATGAGATGGTCTTGCTGACCGGAGTGAAGTTTAAAATAATTCGAGGAACGATGACGGAGGAGAGCCACATGTCCAGGAATGAGAGCACACCCAGAAGGATGTACATCGGGCGGGCATGGAGCTTGGGGTCAGCCCACACGGTGAGCAGAATGAGCAGGTTCCCCAGCTGAGTCAGGACGTAAATGATGAAGAAGACCAGGAAGAGGAGAGTTCTGAGCTTGGGGGGATGAGGCAAGCCCAGGAGAATGAAATCAGTCACCACTGTGTCCAGCGATGTGTTGTTGCTCCTTCTCATGCCTTTCTGTGTTCTGCTAAGATAAAGGGTGGAGTCAGACAAGGAAAACGGCACAGTGATGGTGTAAGGAAGTGCCTTTTCTAATGACTAGAACCTAGAAATGAAAGATCTCTGCATTTTAAGTAGAAAGCATTTGCCATCAGTCACCTGAGTTTGCTTAGCAAGACAACCCACTAAAGCTGGTTAGCTTCTGAGCATCCTGAAATGGTTCTTTAGTGGGTGCTGCTATCCACAAATGTGGGAAACCAAGGTTCAGGGATGTATCTGAAAGATGGTATAAATGCATATGCTATGTCTGTGCCCAGTGGGAACCACAGAGAAGCACATTTTGGTGGTTTAAAGTAGTGTGGAGAATTATTCCACAATTGGCTTCCCTGCTTTGGATTTCTAACATTATTCTCAAATACATCCTCCCATGAGGACTGTATAAGAACCTTTGCTGTGATCTGGCCCTCACATATTTCTATAGTCTTTTTTCCTTTTGTGTTCTCAGAGCACCACACCTTCCTTCTGGACCTACGAGGATCCTGATTCATCTTAACATCTCTTCATTCCTCAAGATTCACTTTTTTTTTTTTTGGTACCGGGGATTGAATCAAGATTCACTTTGATGGTGGTGGGTGCCTGTAATCCCAGAACTCAGGAGTCTGAGGCAGGAAGATCCCTGTGAGTTTCAGGCCAGCCTGGGCTACATAGTGAGTTCAAGGCCAGCCTGAATTACAGAGCGAGATTGTGTTTTGCTTTTTTTTAAAAGATTCATTCTGATTATCACCTTCTTTGGAAAGAGCTCTTTCCTAGAGTGGAATCTTCCAAGAAGTGAGAATTAAGGTCATAAAAGGTGGTTGCAAGTTACAGTACGATGTTACAAGCTTTAATGCTTATTAGTTCCTTCTACCAGATTACAAAATCCTCCAGAACAAAGACAAAAGCCTGTTTTGTTCTTTGACGTATCTGTAGCAACTACCCAGTGCTTGGTAGCAGTAAGTTATTTAGGAAATATTTGTTGGTTTATTGGGTAACCGAGGGGATAGTACTAAATGCTATTAATCCTGCATTCTGTTTCCCTGTATAATCATATTTCCCATGATTTATTCCACACAGGCAGCACTGTAGGATAAGGTGTAGGCCTATCGCTTTGAGTAGTGTGAGCCTGTGCTAACCGTAAAAATGCCCAAGGCACCAATGGTGCTTTCTGTTCGTTCTAGAGTTTTATATGTTTTGAATGACTGGAGTAGTTTATCAGCTTTGGTTATTTGGATTATACCAGTGCTCATTATTGTGGGATTTGACTTTTAGGTCCCCCTCACCCCAGATCTCTCACCATTGCCAAGGCCAGCCTGTGTCTCCAGGGCTCAGAAACAAGCCTCCCACCTCAGCCCACAGAGTGCTTGGACTGTGCAAGGGTGCCGCTGCTTCTGATTGGTTATTTTAATAGAACTTGTTTGTCTTCCAGCAAGTGAGAGTCTCAAAAGTATTTAACATCTAAGTCAAATGTTACTTAAACACTCCTTTTGATGAATGGTTTGTTAAAAAAAAAGACTATTTACTTAAATATAATGTTTTAGGTTTTTTTTTGTACAGGTGATTGAACTCGGGTCCTTGTGCTTGTGAGTCAGGCAGCGGCACCACTGAGCTAAATCCCTGGCCCTGTTTTAGGTATTTTTATAGGTTGTTTAACCAAAACATCTTATGGTTGATATTTAAAATAAAATTTATTGTGTATATTTAAGGTACACAACATGGCCTTACGAGGTACATGACAGTCTATCATCTCATGTTGTTGTCCTTTATTTTTTGTGGCAAGGACAGCTAAAATCTACTCCTTTAGCAAAAATCTTGAATAAAATACAACATAATTAACTGTAATCTTCAAGTTGTATATTAGATCTCTAGACCTATTTGTCTTACGTGTCTGCTGTTTTGTATCATTATGAAACAAAAAATTAAACTGGTAAGAGTTAATATACATATATTTTAGCATTAAGTTATAATCATAAGGATGTCATTAGAAAAATTCCTTTTCATAGATACCAATCTCAAACATGTTTAATCTTCAATATTATTTTAAAAGAATTAAGCACATATAATAATATCCAGGAATTATTAATAAATACTAAGTATATCCTACTCTATAGGGTTCATAGAAATATTATTATAGATTTTGTCCACAAAAAGAAGACTGTACAGATTTCTCTTTCTTTAGTTTCAGAAGGAGAAATACCTTAACTTTTTATGGTGGACGGATGATACTTTCTTTGGCCAGAAGAGAGATATGGCAAAGTGAGAACATATCTCTGATGCCAGTTATTGGCCAAATATATTTTCTATCAGTAAGAGGAGACATGTACTATCCATGTGCTTCTGCCTTAGGCAAATAATATTTTAAAAAATGTTTATGAAACTTTAGTTTTCACAAACCAAATCATACTAGTATACTAAAAGGCAAGTATTTGGATGTTCAATGTACACGATGAATCCTTATGCAGAGTAAAAATGTTTTGTTCACCAGTTTGAGCTCTCCTCTGGCTGGGATGTGTAGGTGCGAGTGCGCTTTTGCAGGTAATGCGCTGGGAGAAAGCTCTTTCTACCTCTTTCCTTCCTGTCTGGCCCCGAGCATTGGTTGACAGGTGGGGACACCAGTGGTTTTGTGGTGGGTGGCTCTGAAGATAGGCTCCTGTCGTAGGTAGAGACAGCACAAGATGGAGGTTTTGATTTGGAGGTTTACTGGGGATGGCAGCTGAAGGTGGATAGAGGAGAATTCCTAAAGGAGGAAACTCTTTACAGGCAGTCCTACATCTAGTCCTGCATTGCAGTTCTACATTTGTAGGACTGAATCAGTAAGAGAGAGCAGTTTTAGAAGAGGGAACAGTCTTGTGTACTACAAACATGTACTAATATATAAAATAGTTTTTTTCTAAAAATAAAAAGGCCAGCCTTAAAAAGAAGACCCTAAATGAAGTAAACTAATTGAATGTTGGTCCCATAACTTAAATGTAATACTTTGCCAAAAGTCTGCTAATGTTTGGAACCTGTGGAGTTTTAGGCTACGTAAATTGAGGAGTAAACTTAGATTAATCAGCTAATAAAGCATTTTTAATACACACAAATTGGCTAATTTCATATATATCCTAAAATTTCCTGTTTCAAATAACATTTTGTGTAGTTAAAGTCATCTTATAAAATACTTGTCGGTTAATAATAAAAGTATGCAATTAAAGAAAAAAAAAGCCAGTTATATCACTGATAAAATCAATAGTTGAAACAGAAAGTAATGAAGGGCAGGCTTTTTGGCCTGGAAATCTGAGGGAGAGGCTCCTAGGGATGGAGCAAAGAGGGATGGTGTGGAGAGAGGACTTGGGGAGGGCTGGGACCCTCCCTACAGGGTCAGAGAGGAAACCTTGAGAAGGACCCTTGGCCATGCACCCTTCACGAGGAGGCTGGTTCTCTTTGAGCCTTTGGCGGTGGTGCCTTTTCTCAGCTTGCAAGAAACCGGATCATCCCAGAGTGGGGTTGGCCTCTTGTTATGTCCGCACTGAGCTGGGGATCTATAGAGCTCACTTTTGGGTGTGGACATCTCCATTCAGTGTGGACGTGAATTGTTTAAGGGTGTCGGGTGAGGAATGACCCAGCAGTGAGTTGCTCACTCTTGTCTGCTTTTAGGGCCTGACTCCAATTATTCCTCTCTGAGGCCATTAGGCAGCTTGAGCAGAGCGGCAGAGCAAGGAGACTGATGAGAGCTGGGGCACGGTGTGGAGGTAGAACCCACCTTTTCTTGCTCTGATGGTTCTACCATCATCCTTGCACTCTAAATGAAAAGAGAGAATTCATTTAAGGAAAGGTTCTTGGGACAAAAGCCTTCCATGCTTTACTTAGATTGACTACATGTTTTTATCACCACAAAAAGAAGGGTTAAGGGGACTGTTCTTTTCTATGTTTGCCCGGTAACTCTGGATCTGAGACATCATCTACATTGCTTTATTGCCTCCCTCAGGAAAAAAAAAAAAAAAGAAGAAATGATAAGGTTGAAAACCGTTTTTTCCCCCTTAATTCAAAAAAGGAAGTTGTCAAATCTGGAGAAAGGCCAATTTAATTTAAAATTAATATGCCTTGTGCATTAACAAGAGGTAGAGAAGGAATTAAAGAAGACAACAGGGGATCAAGAGAGTGGAGGAGGTAAGGAGGAAAGGGGAAGGGGACGAAAGAAGGAATTAAGATGCATTGCGTACATGTACCAACTCCACACAAGGAATGTAAATATCACTACGCACAAGTACTAACACATTTAAAAAATCATAAAAATAAACTTAAAAAGTTCAGAGGAGAAGATGGGAAAAAAGATAGTAAATATTGTTTTTGACAAAATGACTACAACTTTTAAAGTCTGGAAATTAATTATTTATCCTATTGCAAATCCACCCAGCATTAGGAATGCTTTTCTTCTTGACTCACGTGGACACAGCAGAAAAATCTTGGAGGAGATTGTTTGCTCTCAGGTGGGATGGCCCAGCAGGGAGGGAGGCACCCTTCAGAGCATCCCTTTAGCTTGTGGAGGATTATTGGATTCCTGCTGTGGAGTGGAATTAAAACCTTCCAGAGCAACAGGTCATGGACTGATGTAAGAATCTGTGAGATCTCCTGCTCTTGGACATTTCATACAGTGTGGCATCTCTATGTATTTTTTAAATTGGTTATATCATTAGCTAGATCTCCTTTGATCCAGTCTTAGCACTGTCAAGAGATTTGGGAAAAATAATTCACCCCTTGGGAGTTCTACCTTAAAACATTTCCCTCATGTTCTCATTATTTTTGTTCTGACAGCAAGCAGGAATCATTTCTATACATTTAGAAAGGGAGCTGTGAGGAACAATACAATCCGTTTGGATAATCTTTTCTTATTCTCTCTCTCTGTTTGTCTCTGTTTCTCTCTCTCTCTCTCTCTCTCTCTCTCTCTGACAAAGTCCTACATAGTTCATGCTGGCTTTGAACTTATTATGTACTCCAGGATGGCCTTGTACTCTGTGGAGATCCTCCTGCCTCAGTCTCCCAAGTGCGGGGATTATAGACATGAATCGCCAGGCCCAACTTCCATGCCTTTTGAAGTATTAAAGGGAGTGCATTTACCCACATTATCCTCAGAAGTGTATTGAATTTGTACTTAATTTTAAATAATTTAACTAATCTTCCTTAGTCTCACTCCTGTGGATACTGCGATTTTAAAAGTCATCTAGAGCCAGGCGTGGTGGCACACACCTGTAATCCCAGCACTCGGGAGTGAGGCAGGAGGA
>NW_022900929.1:45479169-45493580 GCF_012274545.1 Fukomys damarensis
AAAAAAAAAAAAAAAAAAAGTCATCTAAATCTAGGTTAATTGATGAAAATTAGTTGCCGCCAGTTGCAAAAAGTCTTGGATAACTGCATTGTCTCATGGCAGTGGGAGAAGGATGGTGACACACTATTGGCATGTTCCTTGGGTGCTTGTTCTTCTTTGTTCAGATATGGCAGGTTTCGTTGGTTCCTTGGCCCATGTGGATAACGGTGCCATGCAGACGTTAGGGTTGACTTGCTCTTACCCACAGTTGGAATGCATTGTGCCCTGGAAAGTTTAAACTGGCTTACAATTGCTGATCGTTAAATTTTCAGAATTTCTGCGACCTTTTTGTTAAAGTTGCAATTAAGATATAAATTTGCAATTAAATACACATTTTAAATTAAATAAAGTATACTGAACAGATGTAATAAGACTCAGAACCCCACCACTTTCAAATTAGTTTACTGTTTTGCTAAAATCTACTTCTTCTAGTCACTTATGACCTCCCAAAACTGAACAAAGAAGGTGCAAAGAACCGAAACAGATCAGCAGTGAGACAAAAAAGATCTCCAGCAAATAAAAGCCCTAGGACCAGATAGATTCACAGTTGAATTTCACCACAGTTTTAGTAAAGAATTAACACGAATGCTCATAAAACTATTTCATGAAATGGTAAGGGAAGGAACTTTGAGACTCAGTCTAAAAGGCCACCATCACTCTGATACCAAAGCTAAATGAGGCTACAACAAAAAAATGTATAGATGAATATCCTTGATGACCATAGACTCAAAAATCCTTCACAAAATACTTCCAAACCGAATTCAGTAATACACTCAAAAGATCATACACCATGATCAAACTGGTTTGCAAGAATGCTTCAACAAATGAAGTTTAATAAATGTAATATGCCACGTAAAATAGAACTCAGGATAAAAATTGCATGGTCTTCTCAATTGATGAAGGAAAGCCTTCAACAAAATTCAACATCCTTTCATAATAGAAACCCTAAAGAAACTAGGTCTTAGGGCTGGGGATTTAGCTCAGTGGGGCCACACCTGCCTTGCAAGCACAAGGTCTTGAGTTCGATCCCTGGTACTGGAAAACAAAACAGAACAAAATAAAACAAAAAACAATGAAAGTAGGTATTGAAGGATCATTCCTCAATATGGCATTTATAACAATACCACAGTCAACACCATTCTGAATAGGGGAAAACTGAAAGCATTTCCTCTCAAATAAGGAAGGAGGCGATGGTACCCACTCTCACCACTGTTCTCTAGTATAGTTCTTAAAATTTTAGCTAGAGGAATTATGCAAGAGAACAAATAAAAGGAAAGAAAGAAGTCAAATTATCCTTGTTTGCAGATGATGTGATCCTAAACTTAGAAGATCCTAGGGGCTACCAAAGCCTTCTGAAACCAATAGAAGAATCAAAAAATGTAGTAGGGTATAAAATTAACATTAAAAAAGCAACAGTCACACTATACAACAATAATTGACTAGTTGAGGAGGAAATCAGGAAAACAGTTTCATTTTCAATAGCTTCAAATAATGCCTGGGATCAAATCAACCAAAGGGTGAAGATCTCTGCCATAAAAATTTTAGAACACTGAAGAAAAGAAATTTAAGTAAACACTAGAAGATGGAGGGATGCCCCATGTTCAGGGATAGGCAGGATTAATATTGTTAAAATGGCCATACTACAGAACTACATCAAATTAAAAAGTTTCTGCACAGCAAGGGAAACAACTACCAGAGTGAATAAAATAGGAGAAAAATCTTTGCCAGTTACTCTTCTGACAGAGGATTAATGTTTAGAATATATAAAGAACCAAAAAAAAAAAAAAAACTTAACATTGAAAATCAAAGAGCCCAGTCCATAAATGGGAAAATGAATTGAAAGGGTATGTCTCTAGGGACGTACAAATGGCTAGGAAATATATGAAAAAATGTTCAACATCTTTAGCCATTAATGAAATGCGAATCCATTCTGAAGGTGGAATCAGTATTTGATTAGCAAGCTCAAAGCTTTGCTCTTTTTTTTTTTTTCATGATGGTGTCTTTCTAAGATGGGTGGATATGCTGAAAGTTTACCTGGTAGTTGCTATAGCTCACAAAAACGTGCTATCACTGAAGTAAAGCTATCTTTCACTAAATCAATGTCAGATACCATGGGAAGAATAACCCACTAATCTTTCATATTTAGTGAGAATTGGTTTCTTTAGAGGAATGCAAATTACCTTAAAGTTAATGGAATAAAGCAGGAAGCTTTTCCTTATGGAAAAGGAGGCAGGAAATAAAGGAGCCCAGGTTTTATTACAGCAAACAGAAGTGAGTATAGGTGCAGCCTTGGGTTTGTTTATATTATTTTGGAGTTTGAATGGATTTCAGGTTTTAAAAAAATTTCTTTTGTTTATTTTTTATTAGTAGACATTTGCATAGAGATCAGAATGCGAACGAATTTTTTTTTTGAGTTTATTGGTACAATCTATACAATACAGTTACATTCATCATTGGGATTCTGTACCTTTACATAATAGGTCTTGATTCTCATTTTTTCCCCTTGTCCCTGCCCTCCCTTCACCCCCTCCTCCCCTCCCCCCTTTCAAACACTTTAATTCCATGTTTACATTTTCTCATATATTTTTCGTTTTCCCTTGTTCCCCCTTCCCTATCCTTCTCACTGTCCCTACACCTTTGGTCCTTTTCTTCCTATTTGCTAAGTGTCCCATTATGCTGGGAGTTTTTACATGTACATAGCACACCTTAATTCTTGGTTTCATCCCATTTCCTCCTGTCCTTTCCCCCTCCCTCCACCTCTCCATCTCCTCATTTGAACAGAATCTATCTTCCTACCTCCTATTATCTTTCATTTTGCTCTTTATTTAGATTTTGGGCTTCTTATATAAGAGATACCATGTGGTATTTAAGCCTGTGTATTTAATTTACTCCATTTGACCCAGCTATTCCCCTTCAGAGTTAGAATCACCATATTACAGTGATACATGCACACCGATGTTCATAGCAGCACAATTCCTAATAGCTACAGCTTGGAAGCAGCCTGTATGTCTGTCAAGAGACGAATGGATAAAGCAAAGGTTTATACGCAATGGAGCACTACTGTGCTGTAAAGTAGGGTTTCATGGTTTGATTCATACCTTTATGTTGAAGCTAGACAAGTTCTAAGAGCTCTGTAACATGAAATCATTGCTTAGTACCCTTCAAGATCAGTTCTGTTTTACTGGTGAACTTAGCTTTTGTATGTATGACCCTAACAGTATTTACATTTTGTGGATTAACTTACATGTGTTATCAAGATCTTATTTCTTCGTCGTCTTTTTTTTTTTTTTTTTTTTTTTTTTTTTTTGTACTGAGGATCGAACTCGGGTCCTTGGGCTTGTGAGGCAGGTCGTGGAACCACTGAGCTAAATCCCCGACTTAAAATCTTGTTTCTTTTCACAACAATATGGCACATGGGCTCAAATGACACATGAAAGCCGTCAGACCCCTCAAAGACTTCTAGATTCCATTTCAAATGATATCTTTCGAATGTCCAGCTGGCAGGGCCGGGGATTTAGCTCAGTGGTTCTGCCGCCTGCTTTAAAAGCACAAGGTCCCGAGTTTGATCCCCGGTTTGTTTTTTTTTTTTTTTTTTTTTTGTACTGAGGATCGAACTCAGGTCCTTGGGCTTGTGAGGCAGGTCGTGGAACCACTGAGCTAAATCCCCGACTTAAGATCTTGTTTCTTTTCACAACAATATGGCACATGGGCTCAAGTGACACGTGAAAGCCGTCAGACCCCTCAAAGACTTCTAGATTCCATTTCAAATGATATCTTTCGAGTGTCCAGCTGGCAGGGCCGGGGATTTAACTCAGTGGTTCTGCCGCCTGCTTTAAAAGCACAAGGTCCCGAGTTTGATCCCCTGTACTGAAAACAAAAAAACAAACAAAAACCCCAAACTGTTACCATAAATGTCCAGCTGGTGATTATCAATGGCTAAGATGTTTCAAGCTTAACAAATTGTTGTGGACCCTATATCGCTGTTCTTAATTTCTCCCCAGTGTATACCCTTTCTGATATTATGGCCTTTCTGTGTGGCAGAGTATGATTCCTTATAATGATATATTTCTATAGTTATGAATTTAAAGCCCTTGTTTTCATTTAATTGTTAAGATGGGCCAGCATGACACCGCACATCCAAAGAAGAGAAAAATATGTCAGCAAATAAAAAAATTGTTACTTTTTCTTCATCTATTCCCCAAGGAATTGTCCATACTTGCTTTTGACTGCCATGCACTTGCGTCTTTTGTCTTCAGTTTCTTTTGAATGTTCTCTTGTCTTTCCAGGTGAGACCAGGACAGTTAACAGGCAGATAACGGACATACTTCTTTATTTTGTTTAAGATACATTTCAGGGGTCTATTCCTGTGCTATTTCAATTTGGGAACAACCATTAATATGCATCTGTTCTTAATTATTAGGGGAGAGGGGCAAATACAAATGAATGCTATGTACCTGCTAAGGACTCACAATCTATTTGGGGTGAAAACAGATGCATTTTGGAGTCTAATACCTGACAGACTGTGGCAGGTGATGTGATAGAAAGCTATGAAAATACAAGAGAAAAGGAGGTATTTCCAGCTTGGGAAAATTGATGAGAAAGTGTTTTATATGGATCTGAAGGAAGTATTAGTTTTCACTTGGCCAGTATGGAAAGGGAAGGAGTATATTTGAGATAAAGAGAAGACTGAGCAAAAGAGCAGCAGGAAAGCTTTGTGTGTGATCAAGCAGTGGCAATAACCAGTGATGGTGGGGGAAGGAAAGAAGTCCAGAGATATAGTAAGAGAAAAGCATGTTTTGTTTTGTTTTTTGGTACTGGGGATCGAATTCGGGTCCTTGCACTTGCCAGGCAGCCGGCGGCACCACTGAGCTAAATCCCCGGCCCGAGAAAAGTATGTTGAGTCCAGATTGTATTGCACTTAGAGTTTTGGATTAAAGAATATGATTCTATTCTATATACATAGGAGAGTCCTGCAGATTCTGTTTTTCAGAAGGGTAATCTTGTGGTATAAATGAGGAGAAGAAGGACAAAAGACTAGAAATTAAGAGAGACACTCCTTAGGTGGAGGAGACAGAATTTGAAATGTTAGCACACGGGGAAGGTGAGGGACAGAAGGAAATAGAAATGATCTAGAGTTTTAAAGTTTAAGTGCTTAGGAATACTCATGGCAAGGGTAAGTCAAGATGCACAGTACACTGTAGGATTAAGGCCAAGGAGAATGAAAAAAGGGGCTTGGGTAGTGCTATACTGTGTTTTTCCTTTCATATATTGTAGTATACCATATTTCCATTTCATCCTAGTCAGATTTTAGTAAGCCCTTTTCTAATTTCACAAGGTAGTGAGAGGTGGCAGAAGTAGTGTAGCAATTTATTTTTAAACAAATATAAACAAGTTGAGCCAATTTAATGAGATTAACAAGACCATGGGTCCAAGGAATTGAGAAGTTTCTTCCAGTTAGAATGAAATTCGGCCTAAGTTATGACTAGCTTATTGAGCATTTGTCCCATGCAGCAGCCCCTGCACACAGTGGTAGGGAGGTGATGAGGTGGCTGCCGAGCCTGTGCTCACTGTTTTTCATTCACACTCCCTCGACCCGCTGCTATCCTCTTCAGAGCAGACTTCACGTCCTGGTTCCTCAGGGTGTAGATGAGGGGGTTCAGTAAAGGTGTGACCACGGTGTAGAACACAGCCACTGCCCCATCCAGGGGGCTCTGGGAGCCTGCTCGAAGGTAGATAAAAATACAGGGGACATAGTAGACCGTGACCACGGTTAGGTGGGAGCCACAGGTGGAGAAGGCCCGGCGCCTCCCATCGGCAGTGCGTATCTTCAGGATGGCGCGGACTATGTTGGCATAGGACAGCAGAATCAGCATGAAGCAACTGGCGGCCACTACCCCGATGTCCACAAAGGTCACAAGCTCATTGACCGATGTGTCAGCACAGGCCAGTCTCAACACTGGAGGAATATCACAGAAAAAATAATCCACCTGATTGGGTCCACAATAGGGCAGGCGGAAGGTCAGAGTGGCCTCGATAGACCCATGGATGGAGCCGGCCACCCAAGCTCCAGACACGAGGATGGTGCAAAACCTCCCATCCATGAGCACAGGGTAGCGCAGGGGCTGGCATATTGCGAGGTACCTGTCATAGGCCATCAAGGTGTAGAGGAAGCACTGAGTGCTGCCTAGGAAGTGAAAGAAATACAGCTGAGCCACACAGCCACCAAATGAGATGGTCTTGCTGACCGGAGTGAAGTTTAAAATAATTCGAGGAACGATGACGGAGGAGAGCCACATGTCCAGGAATGAGAGCACACCCAGAAGGATGTACATCGGGCGGGCATGGAGCTTGGGGTCAGCCCACACGGTGAGCAGAATGAGCAGGTTCCCCAGCTGAGTCAGGACGTAAATGATGAAGAAGACCAGGAAGAGGAGAGTTCTGAGCTTGGGGGGATGAGGCAAGCCCAGGAGAATGAAATCAGTCACCACTGTGTCCAGCGATGTGTTGTTGCTCCTTCTCATGCCTTTCTGTGTTCTGCTAAGATAAAGGGTGGAGTCAGACAAGGAAAACGGCACAGTGATGGTGTAAGCAAGTGCTTTTGTTGGATGATTAATGATGAGGTGTTATGATAGAAATGAAATTGTGTAATTTTTGAAATGCGGATATCATGTCACCACCACTGACTACTAGGTTTATATTACAGGGAAATTCCTTCAGAGGCTGGTTAATTTCCTTACTGGATAGAATCTCATGTCTTTTGGGAGACTCCAAGAAGCAGGATTTGGCAGATTAAAGAACAAGGGAACATGTGAATTACTGAGAAGGACCAATAATTCCAACTGAAAGGGAGTAAGTGAGAGATTAAGGTTGACACTGAGCAGTATGGAACAAATACTCTGCCATCATGACATTGAATTTTTTTCTTCTTTACTTAGCATCACTTAGGACCTTGTGCTAGCAAGGCAGGCAAGGAGCCTCTGAGCTAAATCCCTGGTGCACAAATGATTCCTTTTTGTCCCCAGCTAAAATTCTATCTCCTTACACAGCATTCAAGGGCCAGGGATTTATTTTAGTGGTTCCGGTAACTGTCTTGCAAGTGCAAGGTCCCAAATTCGATCCCTGGTACCAAAAACAAAAACAAAAACAAAACCGCAGATATTCATTATCTAGCTTTTATTTACCATCCTATCATGCCCCTTGCAATTTCTTCTCGGTGTTTAGTTGCACGGGATGGCTTAGGGGTCTCACAGAAGCATGAACCAACATGAGAACTATGCACCCCTTACCCTTCCCGCTCCCTTCCTCTAGGTAGTCCTGAATCCCAGAGGGATTCCGTGGCAAAGTCTTTACCGCCAAGAAGTCTTTCTGATTTTGGGGAACCATGCTTATACTTCTCAGAGCATGGATCACACGATATTGCCATTGCCTAAATTCTTACTCATCTCACCCGTTAGTCGCCCCATCTAGTACAGTAAACACGATAAATAACTATCACCTGAATGATTAAACAGCTGACTGAAGGGCTAGTCCCAATTACTACTGATCTGATCCAGTGTTCTCTGATTAATTTTGTTGGTTTAATCCCGGTGCCCACATGGCTTGGACTTAGGGCAAGGAATCATCTCCTTCACTAAATAATAGATATCTAGTTTAAGTATAACATTCTGTAACGTTGTAAGGAGCATTCATGCTATTTATTGCATTTATTACAGCGTAACATTTAGATTTATGTCTTCCACTTATTTGAGATTGGATTCTTTGTAAATGTTTAGAGGAGTTTTTATTATTGTAAAACTATTTACAAATGACTCGATCTTGTGTGCCTTTAAAATATGTATATATAACATGACCCGATCTTTAGTGTCTTTAAAATAAATTTGTGTCTATATATCTATATCACAACTCTCTAAAGACCCTAAAGAAAAAAAAATAAAGGGCTTCAAGGATTTTCAATTCTTTGAGCCAGATGACAAGAAATGTGTTTACTTCACTGTTTCTGTCAAACAGGGCATGTGATTAAGATCCCCCTGTTAGGGTTTGAGATGCATTCATATTTTGCTTAATCATAAATTATCTTCTCCTGTGTGTTTTTTTTTGGAGACAGGGTCTCACTATGTAGTTCAGGCTGGACTTGAACTCACTATATAACCCAGGCTGGCTTTGAATTTGAGACGGTACTCTTGCTTTAGCCTCCCAAGGGCTGGGATTATGGGATCATCCTGGAGAACGGTTACCATCTAAATTTTCACTCAAAAATAACGGAAGTTTAAAATTCAATAGAAAAAGCACTTGAAAATAACAATCTAGTGACACCAAAAAAAAAAAAAAAGATTTTTTTCCTTCAAGTTTTTGAAAAGCAATTATCTTGCAAACTCTAGGGAAAGGGCTGTGGTGTGGAGTAAGTGACTTGAGAATGTAAATGAAGGGACGAGGACACTGTCGAGACCCCTATGGGTCATGAGATCACAGCATTAGCTGCTTTCTGTGCGGCCCTGTGAGCACATTTGTATAGCCTTTCCATTTACAGTGGCTCACAGCAGGGCAAGCTCTCAGGTAGCTGCTGGAAACTTTGGCTTTCTACAGTGACCTTCTAAGCCGAGGGACAAGAAAATTCTGAAGATGGAGCAGGAAAGACTGATTCAGTGTTATGTCACATGGACTGTGCCCTGAGGACCCCTATTTCCCTGTGGGACAAGCCTCAACCTGAATTTTTCTGGAAAGGGGCATCACTCACGCACAGTTATCCTGTAGAGCTAGGGTGTGGAGTAGAAGACAGGGACAGAAGTTGAGGTGGCCTGGCCATGCTTTGTCTAATTCACAGAGTGGATTCTTGTCCTTTACCAAAGGATAAACAAGAATAAACTTGTTTCGGGAAAGGTGCTTCGTGCTCTCTTCAAGGGAGAACAGACAGTTTGTGAATCAGGCCCGTCTTTGTGTTCACACAATTAACAAAGACTCTTCTTCATGACCCCTGTGACTTTATCATTGCCCAACTCTTCTCTCTGTCACTACCCGAATAAAAAGAGAAAATGAAAAGAAAATAGTGGTTTGATTTTTTGGAGCCATTTTAAACTCAAAGGGCAACTGCCCATATTTGGAAAGAAGGAATTTAATCCTGGCAATCAGAGAAAGAGCTGAGGAAGAAAACAGAGAAAACAGACCGATTAAATTAACCTGCGGCTACCATTACAGAAAGTCGGTAAATTCAAAGTTAGTTTGCTGCCGTATTTTGGATGGAGCATGTTTCAGCACAGCTTTTCCATCATCTTAGACTCACATGCGCAGAAATGCAGAACTGCGGAGGAGGTTGGCTGTTTCTGAGTGGAATGGTCTCACAGGTAGAGACGTCTTTCAGAGGTTCAGCCTAGTTTATTGTATGGGGCTCCCACATTTGTTGTGGAAAGGCTCCTTAGGAGTCTGACAAGCGAGGAAGTGTCCGGGATTTCTGCGAGCACCTGTCTGCATTTCAGGGCTCTTGGATGAGTGTGACTTCTATTTGCCTCGAGTCACACTTCACAACAGCTTTCATCAGTTTTGCCTCTTTATCTCTGATTGAAAGGAAAAATAAACAACACTGCCTAGAGATTTGAAGACAAATTCTAAGCTCAAGGGAAGTCTTACTCCAAAGTAGCTCCCTACTGAGAATTTCTCTCCCCAAATTCTCATTATTTTGTTTTGAGAGAGAGAGAGAGAGAGAGAGAGAGAGAGCGAGAGAGAGAGGGCAACATTCCTAGCAGATCCCTGGAAATGGAGCTCTGGGGAATAATCTCATCAGTGTGGTTTTAGATGGCCTCTAGTTTCTTGGAGATGTTAAGAGATCTCCATCTCTCCTCAAAACCTCACTGAGATTCGTCTACCACCTCCTTCTGGTTTCTGTGAAGACATCGCCTCATCAGGGAAGTCCTTCTTGACCTTCCTCCTCTATTTTATTCTTCGTAGTAGCACTTAACATCAGCTCACATTTATTTGTTTGTGGGTGTTTAGTGGTTTGCTTATTGTCTTCCTTCACTGGAGTGTAGGCTCCATGAGAAGAGGGAATTTTGCTATCTGTGGAATCCCAAGCAGTACTAGAAAAGTGTCCCACACATAGTAGGTTCTTAATATATCTCTTTGAATGGGTTAACAGGGAAAACTATGACACATATTAAATACTGCGAGTAGAAAGACAAAAAGAACTGCGGCTTCAAATATGAACCTTTGTTTAAAGTTGTCTGGAGTATGTTTGATATCAAGTTGATTCTCATATGTGTCCTCAGGTCCAGATAGCATATGCCAGTGCAAGTAGCTTTGGAAATCCATTTATTTATTTTACAAAAGATAGTATTGACCAAAAAACCACTGGGGATTTGGCTAGAAATAAAGTAAAGGGAGCCTGGACTATGATATAAGCTTTAGAATCCTCCGTGTAACCAAACAAAAGTTGGATGATTTCTAAGATTTCTTTAAATTCTAAATTACTAAGGAAGAAAATGATTAAAGTGTGTGTGTGTGTGTGTGTGTGTGTGTGTGTGTGTGTGTAAAATTGCAATGCTACATCTGGCCACAAGATGACAGTATCACCTTTATTAAAACCCTTTATCCCGTGATTGGAGTAAATAGAAATGTTCAGAGGGTTTATGAGGGATATAAATTACTATAGTAAATATACCATATTTAAAGCATCCATAAGTTTTAAAAAATGATGTGTCAAAAAGAGTTAACTAAGACTTGGAAAATAGTTTGAAATACAGACTTCTCCCTCCTCTTCTGTCCAATCCTTTTCCAGCCTAGGGTTCCTCCTTTATTGTCTTCTTTTTCTTTCTTTCTTTCAAGTTCTCATTTTATTACTCAAAAGCATCTCAAGTCAAACAAAATATAGATGTACAAAGGAAGGTTATTCTTTTTCACCATTCTCTTTTAATTCCAACCCTCTGAAGCAACTGATGTTAATAGTTTCTTTTATTTTTCAGTTTCTTCCTCTGTATTTATATATATATATAAATATACATGCACACACACATATAAAGAGTCCACAAAAATGTATACACACTAGGAAAAGAAAAACTTGTACAAATATCTTAATACTAAATTTATTGTGACATCATGAAATTAATATAAATTACCTTTGACGACCCCTACAATTATAAAAGGTCCTCAAAGTGGTGGCTATTAGCTTCCAGATATTTATTAGTACAGCAAACAACTGTATGGGTCATTGGGCTTGGTCACTGGGATTGCTGTACACGCATTTTCACATGTTTTTCTAAGGGCTGGAAGTGTAGTGGCTTTTCTGTAATACACAACATCTTTTAGGGTCCTCCATATGAGGATAACAACATCTGCTGAGAAAAATCGTACTATTTTTCTTTTCCTGAAATGTGTATACATTTTTTGGAGGACTTGTGTATTTGTGGACAGACATATAAAATATTTATTTTGACCTTTTAATTAGTCTCTGATCTTCTTTTTGGAGAGAAAGACAGTTGAAAAACTCTCCTACCTGTTTCCTATTGCCACAAACAATGATTATGACAACAAAAACAACACACACACAATATGTACACGACCCACTGACAACTGCAATTTTTAAAAGTTTCTCTTAAAACACTATCTTTTTGGGAAAAGAAACAGTATGAGGAGCAAAACATGGTGCATCTGTAATCCCAGCCCTTGAGAGGCTGAAGCAGGAGGGGCTGAAGGCCAGCCTGAACTACATAGTGAGTCCTTGCCTCAAACAAAAAAACAACCCCTCAAAACAAAACAAAACAAAAACCAAACCAACCAACCAATCAACCAACCAACTAAACAAACACATAAAACCTCAACCCTTACTATGAGGAGAATGGCTTTACCTTATGTTCTTGTTTATCTTCTCTATTTTGTGCACTGGATTCTGTTGTGCAAGCTTCACCAGAATTCCAGGATCAAAACCTGTGGAGAAGTCAGTAGAAATGTTCAGGGGAAGAGAGTCCTGCAAGGAACCCCAAGACTGCTCCTATGGAAGCTTGAAGTTTCCATTGAGAAAGAAGCTCCTCCCCTGGGTCCCTCTGAGTTTCACCCAGACAATGTGAAGGGGTGGCCTCCTGCAGAGGCCAGTGTCTCAGGAGCCAGGAAGAAGTGGGCAGCTGGTGGTGCCCTGCAGCAGATGGGGGGACTTTTCCTTCTTTATGTTTCACTGATGGTGGGAGGTAAGTCTCAACTTAATAGCAAATGCTACTGGGAATTTTCAAAATAATTTTCCTCCGGCTAGATGATCACAGTTTCTAACTTTTGTGACAAAAGAGTCTTTTCTAGTCGATTTTTCTCTGGAGGTGCCAACCACTCTGTTTCTGCCTAAGCAGCTTCCTCGTGAGTGCAGTTTTCCTGAGACCACATGGAAGAAGCATTTTTAACAGTGATGTGACTTCAGGAGTGTGGTCCTGGTAACAGGCATGTGTCCTCCTCTCACAGGTGTTGCGGGACAAAGTGTTGAGCAGCCCACTGAGTTGGTGGCTATGGAAGGAGCCTCTGCCCAGGTCAACTGCACGTTCCAGACATCTGGGTTCAATGGGCTGTCTTGGTACCAGCAACACAAAGGTAGAGCACCTGTATTCGTCTCTTACGATGTTCTGGATGGTTTTCAGAATAGAAGTCGTTCCTCTACTTTCCTTCGTCACTCTGATGGGTACAGTCACCTGCTTCTGAAGGAGCTCCAGATGAAAGACTCTGCCACTTACCTCTGTGCTGTGAGAGACACAGTGACTACGAGGCCTTCTCAGCTGTGCCAAAATTCAAAGAGGACCACAATAGTGGGAAGTTATATTTCCTGTGTGTATGTCTACTGTAAGAGGACTTACTTCCAACTTTGGAAGTAAACTACCAGGATTTGAGCTTGCCACTTTCTACCTGGGTGGTTTTCAGCTAGTCTTGTTAGCTTTCTTGGTCAGTTTTCTCATCTATAAAATGAGAGGAATAGTGCATGCCTTATTGGGCTATTGTGAGTTATGATTCTATATATATTGTATAACTTTGAACATAGTAAGTGCTACCTAAGTTTCGTATCTTAAACTTCCACTGAGTATTATGAGGCAGAGAAGCTGGGACTGGTATTTCTCTATTTTTTATTTGTGGAAGTTGAAATCCTGAAAATGATTTGTATTTTGTGGCTCTAAGGCTGGAAAATGGAGTTTGTCTATAGGGCAAGTTCTTTGCTCCTGACAAATCACCGTGGTGAAACTCATTTTCCTTGAAGAAACACTGAACTTTGAACATTTAAATGAAACCATTTTAGAATAAGGTGCTAAATATACTTATTAACTAGGTAAGGTTATCTTTATTATGAATGTTTTTGAGAAATAAACATAAAGAACATAATTTGGAGGTTTATATACAGGCTAGAGATACATTTCAGGGGCTCTATACTTGGGAACTATAACATAATCAAGAGGTTCTATAGGAGACAGGAAAAGAAGGTGAGCAAAAGGCTGGGGATTTAGTTCAGGGGTACAGCACCTGCCTGGCAAGTGTAAGGTCCTGAGTTCAATCCCTTGTACAAAAAAAAAAAAGAAGAAGAAGAGTAAACATAAATAAAAAAGAAAATTCAGGGTGATAAAGGGATACTACTGGGAACTCCTACGACAAGGCATAGTCAATGGCATTAGGGACAGTAAAAATTTATAGTCAGCTTTAAGAATTTTCTTTCTTGATTTATAATTCCATCATGCCATTTTCGAATCTTTCGATGACACGTCACAACTATGTGTCATCTAGATTTGAATAACAAATGATTATCATTGTGGTTTTTTCCATGTGAGATAAAGCTGATCAGAACATGGAACCTCAGACTTTAAGTTATTTGAGTATTAAAAGCAAGTTAACATATTTCAAATTTTTTTCTTTTCTTTTTTGATACCTGGGATTGAGCTTGGGCCCGTGCGCTTGTAAGGCAGGTGGCAGAACGGCTGAGCTAAATCCCTGGCCTCTAAATTTTTTTAAAATCAAAGATTGAACAAAATTCTCTTGGGTGAGAAGGGGTGATTTTTCATTCAAATTTAGAGAATTGACTTTGAAATGAAATTTGAATGTTATGGATTGAATGGACATATGAATCAAGGCTGTTAAAATGTTCATATCCCTTTTACCTGATATTTCCACACTGAGCTCTCAGTTAAGGAAATGCAGGCTAGGAATGAGATTTAGGGATTTTGGACTTGGTAAGTATGGAGTGTTTATATAGTAGCATTGTTCAGTAGTGCAAATATGAACAGCAATATTGTTTGTTATAATGAATGAAATATTTAATTTCATTAAAAATATAAATATTTTTGCTGCTTAAGAAGTTATTACAACATCCACGTACTAGTTCACAGTTCTATTAGCCATAATTTTGTTCTACTGGGTCCTACTTAGGACAC
>NW_022900929.1:45493658-45523649 GCF_012274545.1 Fukomys damarensis
TTTATATAGTAGCATTGTTCAGTAGTGCAAATATGAACAGCAATATTGTTTGTTATAATGAATGAAATATTTAATTTCATTAAAAATATAAATATTTTTGCTGCTTAAGAAGTTATTACAACATCCACGTACTAGTTCACAGTTCTATTAGCCATAATTTTGTTCTACTGGGTCCTATGCTTAGGACACCACAAGATAATATAATATAATTAATATAATATAATATAATATAATATAATATGTAATATAAATTAGTTGGCTAGCTGAGTTCTGAGTTCCCAAGTGAACTCAGTGTCCTTTTCCAAGTTCACTCCAAGTACTATCAGAATTCTGTTCTTCACAACTGTAGAACTGAAGTTCCCATTCCTGCTGTTTGTCTTCAAACCAGCAACTGAACAAGTCCTTCTCACATTGGAAGCTCTCTGGCTTCATCTCCTGCCACCAGACATGCGAGTAGATGAGACAGTGCCCGTTAATCTTGTCAGCCTGACTGGTTTAGGACGCTGCTGCAGAGGTGATTGCATCGTGAGGGCATGAGTGTCATAGAGGAATGGGCTCGTAGGGGGTGGGGCCTAAATGGAGGAAGTTGTCATGGGGACTTGAGCTCGGGGAGTGATATCTAACTTCTAGACACTGCTTCTCTGGGTTCTTCCCCTACTCTCTTCTTCCGTAATGCCCCGAGTTGAACAGCTTTATTCTGCCGTACTGTTCTTCCATGATGCTTCTCCTCGGGCCTCTGAAATAGTGAGACAATATAAACCTTTCCGTTTGTAAGTTGCAGGTGTCATTTCCTCAGCAAAGAAAAAGTTGGCAAATACAAAGGCTTACCTAGCTATTTCCATTTTCATAGGTCAACTGTGCCATTTGACGCAACATAATCAGCACAGTGAAATTTTATCACATTTAAGATCCTGTAGATTCAGGCGTGGAGTCTCGCAGCCATTTCTTAAAATTCTATGTATGGTGAAAAAGATGTTAAAACTGTATAACAATCCTGTTGTAATAACTGCTTATGATATAATAGGAATCAAGAAAAACAGGGTGCATAACAATATACAGAACAATCACGATTGTGCAAAAACATCTAAGCTTTGAAAAAACATGGAAATGAATTACAGCATTCCCTCTCCACTGTATTTCCCTTAAATAAAGTTTAAATGTGCACAGATCTCTCTGTGCTCATCTTTTTTTTTCTCTTCTCTCTCTAATGTATATATGTATAACTTTGGGTATTTTATTTCTGAGACCAGCAAATTCAAGTAAAAGAAAGGTGTATTGCTGACTGGGACAGTGCCTTAGGTCAGGATCCCAAAAGCAGACCCCAAGGTGTGTGTTTGAGTACAGCTGGTTGACAGGCAATCCCAGGCAACATTGGTAGGAGAGCAGGGATATGAGGGCAGAGAAGGGAAGAAGGACAATAAAGTGTGCATTATCCAGAAAGTTACTCCTGTGGACAACTGAAACAGCCCTGCTAGAGAACTCTGAAACCAGTAGAACGTAAGCTTAGTTTCCCTTTGAGAAGGAGGTGACAATTAGAACAACTATCCATTCTATTAGTTATCCATTGCTGCAAAAGATGTTATCCCAAACATTTTAGCTAAACGATTATTTATTCCACAGATATTTATTATCTCATCATTTCTGCGAGTCAGGAATTTGGGAGCAGTTTAGCTGGATAGTTTTGGCTCAGAGCCTTTTTTTGGGGGGGGCGGATTGTTGAGAATTGGACCCAGTGCCCTGCACATGTAATACATTCTATCATCAATGAGCTATGCCCTGGCCCCAGCTCAGAATCTTTTGTATTTTTTTTTTTTTTTTGGACCCGGGGATCAAACTCGGGTTCTTGCGCTTGCGAGGCAGGAGAGGAACCACTGAGCTAAATCCCCGGCCCTCAGAATCTTTTTATGAAGTTTTAGTCAAGTTGGAATCATCTAAAGGCTTCACCAGGACGGAAGGATGGATGTCCACGCAGGCTCACTCACATAGCTGCTTTCGAGAGGCCTCGGTTCCTTGTTGCCGGTGCGTCTTTAGGACATATTAGCTGTTTTTCCAAGACAGAGTCAACTGGGGAGGAGGGAAAGGAGGGTGAAGGGAAGGAAGAAAGCAGAAAGGGAGAGGGAGAGGGAGAAAGGGAGGAAAGAGGGGAGAAAGGAGGGGGAAGAGAATGAGTGAATGAGCTAAATGAAAGCACACTGAGGCCATACTCCTAAGTGAAATAAATAGGACACACGTGTAGATACTGAATAGTTTCTCTGGTGTGAGAAACTGAAAGCGTAAATAAGGATCAAAATGTATAATAGATAATGTGAAATAGGAAGAAAAGGTCAAAAGGGGAAGGGGAACTCGGAGCAGTAGGGGAATGGAAAGAGGGTTTTGGGTTTTGATCCAATATGCCAGTCTACATTTTTGGTTGGGAAGTAGAAACCATTCACGTTAAGAGTTATTACTGAAAGTTATTGACTTCAACAAAATCATTTATATTAGTATGTTTGCTATACATAATAACTACTTTCATTGTGCACATTTAGTACATGGACATGACACATCTTAATTCTTTTTATGGCTCTTTCCCCCTCCTTCTTCCTCCATTTCTTGGTCCCCTTCTCATTTATGAAAGGTTTATCTTCCCGTTTCCTTTATCTGTTTTTTACCTAGCTCTTTATATTTTTTATTTTCAGTCTTTGGGTTTCTGTCATTAGGGAAACCATATAGCATTTAAGCTTGTGTGTCTGATTTATTTTTCTTAACATTATGGTTTTGAGGTACATATATTTTCCTAGAAATGACTCAAATGTATTCTTCTTTGTATCAGTAATGCTTCACCAGACCTCACTTTTAAGGGGTGGGAACAGGATATTTGATTAGCCTGGATTTTCCCTGCTTCATCCAGTTACTGTGCTAGTGGTGAATGTTCAGCCCATCACCTGACACTGTTGACACTGGGATAGCAAGGTCCTGAGTGACGACTACCTTACTTCCTGCTAGTTTATTCTGCTTCATTGTTGCCAGTAGAGAAGTGGGCTTAGTTTACTGCTGGATCCCACTGACTCCGCTTTGCTGGGACACTGGAACATCGCCTGATTCTGCCTAGGGGGGAAGGGAAGATCAGTTTCGAGCTCAGCTTACTGACACAGAAGCTGGCAAAACCAGCCTTCCGCTGGGAAGGGAGAAAGCCATGGGAAATCAACTTTTCTGCCCAATGGATGAAACCTGCAGTGTTGCTTATCTATTTTGCGGTGTGGGGGTGGGTGGGTACTGCAAGCATTTTTTTGGGTAGACCACCTTCATTTTTCTGGGCTTTTGGCAAGGAGCAATAGCTTTTCTTGGATTTTTTTTTTCCTTTCCTTTTCTCCTCTTCCTCCTCTTACTTAGCATGGTATTTCCAAGGTTCATTCATTTCTGTAGCATGTATTAGTACTGCATTCCTTTTTATTATTATTATTATTTTTTTTGGTACCGGGCGTCGAATTCAGGACCCTGTGCTTTCAAGGCAGGTGACAGAACCACTGAGCTAAATCCCTGGCCCATACATTCCTTTTTTTTTTTTTTGGTACTCGGGATTGAACTCGGGTCTTTGCGCTTGCAAGGCAGGCCACCAAACCACTGAGCTAAATCCCCAGCCCTCTACATTCCTTTTTATTACTGAAAAATACTCTATTTTACGGATATACAGTATTTTGCTTATCATTTCATCAGTTGATAGACATTTTGGTTGTTTCTACTTTTCTGGAGATTATGAATAATACTTTCATAAACATTGTATGCACATTTTTATGTGGTTATATTTAATTTATTGTTTATTGGTACATTATGTGAAATAGGAAGACATGTTTTTAATATTCCTCGGTTATGGTAACTTTGTGTTCCACATTTTGAAAAACTGCTCACGTGTTTACTGAAGAGCCGCACCATTTTGCAGTTCTGTGAGTAACATATGAGGGTTCCAATTTCTGTAACCCTTTCTGACACTTGTTATTGTCTGTCATTTTGATTATACTTATCCTTGTGGCTATGAACTGCTAGCTTATTATGGTTTTTATTTGAGTTTTCCTGAAGGCTAACTATATTGAATACCTTTTTATGGATATGTTGGCAATTTATATATCTTTCTTGGAAGAATTATTCAAATTCTTTGCCTTTTTTTTTCTTTTTTTGATGCTAAGGATTGAATCTAGGTCCTCATGCATGTTAAACGCATACTGTAATGCTAAGCAGCACCACTCAGTCTCTGCCCATTTTTTTTTTCTTTTGAGACAGGGTGTCACTGTGTGGTTCAGGCTGGCCTTGAACTCACTATGTAGCCCAGGCTGACCTCGAACTCACAGCAATCCTCCCGCCTCAGGCTCCCAAGTGCTGGGGATACAGGCGTGCACCGCCAGGCCTGGCTAGTTTCTATCCATTTAAAATTTATTTGTCTTTTTATTTTGAGTTATAAGATTTTTTATTCTGTATGTAAAGTATACCATTTATACTTGATGTGATTATTGATATAGTTGGAGTTAAGTCTATTATCATACTGTTTTATTTTTTCTATATGTTTATGTTCTCTTTCTTTTTTTTTTTGAGACTGACTTGGAGCTCACTATATAGCCCAGGCTGGTCTCGAACTCACAGCAATCCTCCTGCCTCAGCCTCCCAAGTGCTGGGATTACAGGCGTGTGCCACCATGCCCAGCTCTTTTCTTTTTGTATAGAGTATTTTAAATCTTTTATCTAATTCCTGTTGTCAATATTCCTAAAATATTGCTGTATTTTAGCTGTTCCTGTAGGATTTAAAGTATACATTTTTAATAAGTATACTCTCAAATAATCTTTTACCATTGCCTACCTAAAAACCAATCTACTTCCCTTCCTTCCCGCCTCTCTCTCTGTCTCTGTCTCTCTCTCTCTCTCCTTCTCCTCTGTCTCCCTTTTTCTTCTTTTGCAGTACTGGGGACTGAAACCAGGGCCTCCACTCTCAGCTACACTCCTATCTACTTATTGATTTATTTTTGAGATGAGTTTCACTGAGGCTCCACGTTGGCCAAGTTGGGCATGAGCTTCTTCAGCTTCCCAGAGTGCTGGGATTACAGAGTTCACTACCACGCCCCCGCTATAAACACCTTTCACATGTGCATTTTCTTTCTCCTAGTCTTTTCATTATTTTCCTTCTTATAAATCCTACAATGCATTATTATTATTATGTTCACTTAAAGTAGTCACAACACTTTCAAAGAGATTTAAAAATGAACTAGGAGGGACAAGGGGAAAAAATGAGAACCAAGACCTGTCATGGAAAGATACAAGATCCCAACAATGAATGTAACTGTACTGTATACCTAAAATGTACCAATAAACTCAATAAAAGAAAAAAAAATGAACTAGGACCAGCTATTTAGCTCAGTGGTTCTCCCGCCTGCTTCGCAAGAGCAAGGACCAGAGTTCAATCCCCGGTACCAAAAAAAAAAAAACACAAAAAAACAACAAAAAAACTAGTCACACATCTTTATATTTTTGCTTTATGTATAAATAGTACCTCGCCTAAAGTGTGGAGATTATGATGATTATGTTTTGCTTTGAGTATTTGCTCAAGGAGATGAGAAAGTTTTAAATGAGATGTTTCTGCAAACTGTTAGTTCCAGGCTGTTTATCAGATCTCCCAGGTATCCTTGTTTTGACACTAATTTACTTGGGATTCAAGGATGAAGTTTCACGTGTCCATGGATTTTGAATCCCTGGTGTGTATTATAGTGGTTACTACAGTGGCTGTACAAATTGATGTCATGCTAATTTGCAAAAAGTTTGGAACTCTTCCATGTTTACAGGCTTCTGGATTTACTGTCCATTTATTGGGAAATGCATCAAAATCTCAAACTTTTAAATAATACCCCAGAGTAGTCATTGATGACAAATTCAATTATTGTCATGCACTGATCACTTCAAAATCCCTTGTCAGTTAGATAAAAATCTCGAAGTATTTAAGTCTGAAATTTACCCTGTGCAGAACTTTGTGTGCCATAGTTTCACATGTTAGACTGTTGTAGCAGTGTATAAGAGAATTGAATTATTAGAGGAGGCATGGAATAGATGATATTGTCAGTTTGGGAAATTTATTTCCAAAAGGTAAGATGAGCAGTTCTTGTCTATCAAAAAATGTTACTAATTATACATTGAAAAATGTAACTTTAGATTTTAAAAGAGAGCCAGAGTTTAATAGAGCTACTGCATCAATGGATTTGATCTTGGTGACTCTGCCTATTCTCTTGCCTCACATTTACAAAGAGATTATTGTTTCTTATCTAAGGTGGATTTTGAGGAAGATAGACAGTGTATACTATGTTCAAGGGAAGTTCCTCTCCTGAGAGTGATAAATGAAAGGTGGTTTTCCTAGGTACCTGAACTTTCTCATCTTTCAGGCCATTGCAAAAAAGCTTATTGTGTTAGAGTCCTCCATTGCAATAAATGTATTTGTACAGGATTAGAGCTCTCCAGAAAAATAGAAGGAAAAGTTTCAGAGAGGAAGGGAAGGAGGGAGGGAGGTTTAAAACAATTGACTCAATTATGAAATTATGAAATTGTGGGGCCTGGTAAGTCTAAGGCTGCAGATCAAGCCCACATGCTGGAAAGTTTTGGCCAAAGCAGGGTTGCAGACTTGAATTTGAAGGACATTTGGAAGTAGAGTTTTTCCTTTCAGGAAGCTCAGTCTTTTCTCTTAAGACATCCCATGGTTTGGATAAGGCATACACACATTATGGGGGTTAATCTGCTTTCCTCAGAGTCTGCTGGTTTAAGTCTAATCCCATCTAGAATATACCATCACAGCAATAAATAACACTGTTATTTATCATAATTTATGTTATAATAATTTATAACACTGTTTGACCAAACACCTGGGCACCATGGCCTAGCCCATCTGACATAATATTAACCACCAGAGTAAATAAAAGAATCACACTGTTACTTGCTTTCACAGAAAAAATGGTCAAATAACTCACTGAAGTGAATTCTTAAGTATGTTATTTCATAAATAGGTCTTCACTTGATAATTTTTATTTATTTATTTATTTTTGGTCTTTTGAGGTAGGGCCCCCCTTTGTAGGTCAGGCTGGCCTCGAACTCCCTGTGATTCTTCTTCCTCAGCCTCCCAAGTGCTGGGATTACAGGTGTGCTCCTGGCTCGATAATTTTTATTAATATAGCTAGACAACAATAGAACCTAAAACCAAATAAATGGTTTTTAGTTGACACAGACTCCTTAAAAACTTCTGTATTTCCTTAATGCACAATTTTAAACTTAATAACAAGTCATATTCCCTAAAGTCTGCTATTTACTTGGATTGCCTAGAAATAAATGCTTTCCTTCAATGAAAAATAGTTACTGACAGCTGGGCATTTAGCTCAGTGGTTCTGCCACCTTCCTCATAAGTGCAAGGACCTGAGTTCGATCCACAGTACCAAAAAAAAAGTGTGTGTGTGTGTGTGTGTGTGTGTATGTTTGTTGAATAAATGACATTTATGTAACAGATTTTGTAATGTATTAAAGTACAATTTTAATGGTGCCTATGGTAGTTAAGGCTTAAAGTGGTAATAGCAAAATAGACTTAATTCAACTTTACTTGGCCAGAAGAAAGACAAAAATATTTGAAAGAACAAATAAAATTTTCAGAGAAGGAGAATAATTGAAACATTCAAGGACCAATAAAGGTGAAACTATTTGAACAAATCAGTTATTAACATGTAAGCTATAGTGTATTTTTTTGGAAATTATTTTACTTCTTGTATTTTGTTTCTAGAAGGAACCATGAAAAAACTGAGTGGACGAAAGAACCTCCTGCTGGTATCATAACAATTAGCTGAACACTACCTTTGGATTGGAGTAAATTGGTGAGTTTCTCCATCTCTTTCCTGACATTGCTTGCCATGCTTTTGAGGGTCTGCACATGTCCATGTTTATGGGCACAGCACTTATCTGATAAATTGTGTGTGTGTGTGTGTGTGTGTGTGTGTGTGTGTGTTTAGAAGCTTAATAGAAGGCCTTTAGACTTAGGCTGGGGTCATTTTAATTGCTCTTTCATCTTCAGGGTCAGTTGTATTTTAAAAATATATCACTTTCCGAGAAGGTACCTACCCACATGGAGACGCTGGGGAGGACTAGGGCTGAGGCACAGTCCTGGGCTTCCCTACATCTTCCTGGGCTTCCCTACCCAGAGTGACTCTTTGGGACATAACTCACCATGGCTACATCCCTGTAAAATATGGGAGCATGTTGTTGAGGGCTTTCGCTGTGTGCAGAGATGAGGACATCATTTGGTTCTTATCCTAAACAACCTTCATCTCTGAAACTTCAGGGCAATTCTCCTTTTTAGAGATTTCTGTTCCTGTTTTGCTTGGCAACCAGGTAGGTAATCTTTATACTGTGAAGAGTCAAGTCTTTGAAAAAATAAAATGGATACATTATGCTGTCAAGAATAACATCTTAAAAATAAATATAATATGCTAAAAGCTGCAGGAGTTAGTTTAACTCAGCTTCCTACTGTCAACCTCTAAGTAGCAGAAAGACCTAGGAACAGGGGACCTGGGAACAAGTTGCAGTCCTTCCACGTAAAAGCTCTGTGTTCCCATGAACTTTGCCTCTTCTTTAAGATCCTGGCTGTCAATCAAGGTAGGCAGTTCTCTCAGACCAGCTTCATCCAAGCAAGGTCTTGGCACCTTAGGATTTTACGGATTCATTTGAAGCTAAAATGACAGCACACTAGGATGGAAACTCAGGTTCTTCCTTGCAAAAGGAGCCTCGTCTAAGTCTGTCCTTCCAGTGCTTGAGCCTGAAATGCTGAAATAGAAATCAGGTGGAGTCAGAGAGAAGAAGCAGAGACAGAGTAAAGGGCTTCTCTGGCGAAAAAGAAAACATCAATAAACTAAAACTGAGGAGTCTGGAAGTAAAGGTCTCTAGTCCCTGTATTCTTCAGGGGCATGACTACAAAAAAGGGAAAGTTGTTACTCTCTGCACTGTGGAGCTATTGTGGTAATTGGCAGCCAAAAGGAACCAAAAGGGAGGAAGGAACAGATTTTCATTGACCACAGTTCTTTCTTTTTGAGACAGGGTCTCATGTAGTTGAGACTGCCTGGAACTCACTATGTAGCCAAGCTGTGAGCTTAAACTCACAGCAATGCTCCTGAGTCAGCCTCCTGAGTGCTGGGATTACAGTGGTGCACCGCCATGCCTGGCTGATCTCAGTTCTTTATGAAGAAAATCAGTATACACTGTATGTACCAATATATACAATACTCATATCCAGTGGAGATTCTAATCCTTTTATTTGAACCACCCAATTGCAGATTAGATTTCTACTGATTGTTTAAAAATGTGGGGAATTATTTTGATACATAAATCAAGTTATCCTCTCCAAATTGGAAAATTTCAAATTTCTTATTTAATTTTAAGACATTCTTTTCAGTTAACAAGTATTTAATGAAGTCTCTTTTGTAACAAGTACCATTTGCTATATGGACAGAAAAATGAATGAGCTATTTCCCTTTCTTCAAGGGGTATGTAGTTGGATCTTATTGCCTTCTGAATGCCACTGTATGTTTGTTTTCATTTAGTCTTTTCTGAATAGTGGGGCACAGTAGTTGAGTGTGTAGGCTCTGGAAAGTTCAAATTCATTTTCAGCCAGTTGCTCTGCACATACATTGGAAATTTGTTTAGCAACACTGAATTTTTAGCTAGTAAACTCATTTTTAATAATGTATTCTTAAATGAATAATTTAAAATACAGATGTTATAGTCATTCAAGAATAAAGTATTTATTGAGCTACTCCTATGTTTTGAGTACTTTCATAGATACCTTTGGAAACTTCATGGAACAACAGCAACGAAAGATTCTGTTTTGTTTGTTTGTTTTTTGAGGCAGTGTCTCACCATGTAGTTCAGGCTGGCCCTGAACTCACCATGTAGCTCAGGCTGGCCTCGAACTTGTGGTGATCCTTCTTCCTCAGCCTTCCCTGTGTGGTGATTATAGGCATGTGCCACTCACCCGGCTACAAAAAGATTCTTGCCCTTATGAAGTTTACAATCTAGCAGCAGGAGACAGAAAACAAACATAGGCTAATGAAGTGAGTAATATAGAAGTTTAGAAGTTGATCAGTATTTTCATAAAAGGAAAAGAGTAGATTCTGAGCTACAGAGGGTCAGGAGTGTGAGGGATTCTGGGAGAGTTTCGGCTTTAAAGAAATTCATCAGGATAAACTTTCCCGAGGAGTGAGTGTTTGAGCACAGAGGTTAAGAGAGGTGGGGAGCTGATGGTGGGGCATTTGAGGGGAGAGGTTCTGGATACAGCCAGTGCAAAGGTCTTAGTGTGGGACCATATTGTGAGTATTGCAGGGACAACAGGCAGGCATTGATTGGACCCCAGTGAAGAGGAGAGGAGTAGAAGGTAATCTCCAGAGGCGTGGGAGAGTTGTGTCGTTTAGGGCCTTGTAGGGCGCTGTCAAGGCTCCACTTTCACACAGTGTTGATGGGGCAGCATTGAAATTCTTAGATTATTGTGGGATGGCCCGATTTGGCCTAAGTTTTAATAAGATATCTAATAGTTGCGTTAAGGACAGACTGTGCTATGATTTTTATTTTTTGTGATACTAAGAATGGAACCCAGGACCTCACATATGTAAGGCACTACCACTGAGCTACACCTTCAGCCCTGATAGTATTTTAACAATGAAAAATTAGAGACATCACAAATGGCTAAAAGGTGGAATAGATACATATATTCTGATGTACCCGGTTAAATGGCAATCGTTCACACTCATAATACTGAGTTAAAATAATATGATTACATTTGTAACATAGGACAAAGTGAACAGTATAATAATAATTTGGTCATACCATTATGGGTATTCTTCTCACTTGATTTTCAATTAGGTAGTCATGCTGCTTTTCTAATAAGAATATATATAATAATACGAGTCAAGATTAATGTGGTGTAAAAGGCAAAGGGTGGGCCAAGAAAAGTAAAGGCCAGAAGTTTAGGCTCCATGAGTCAGGGATGGAAGAGACTGGAGACCTAGCAAGGCAAGCAGAGATCATGGCTTGGAGACCAGAGCAGGAAGGTGTCACAGGATCTGAAGGGTAGCATTTGTGTGCTACTGATTACTAATATGGGTTGGGTGTCTTTACTTCAAGTCTCAAGCTATCTGTTTGTGAAGTGGCAGTCATGGTAGTGGCCAGGAGGATTGTGAGCCAGCGTCTGGTAGGCATCTCTGTGCCTGGTAGTTTTTCTTGTGCTTTTCTCTCTTTGTCTTCTCTAATATTATATTTCTCTAATATTATATATTATACTATATTCTCTAATATCTTTCTAAAACTTCCCATCAGAAGTTGCCATAGCCTCTCTTCCTAATACCCCACCACTAAACCTTTGCAGTCCTTGGAAAAACTTCACAATACACTATTGTTAGAGTAAGGGAGAAGGACAACCATCATGGATTCTCAGTTGTGAGGGGTTTTCATGGAAGGGTCTGGGCAAAATTGATGCCTTAATTTTTTTTCCCACCATTGAGCACTTGTTAAAGAGCTATATGTAGCTGTTATATGGAGGAAGTGAACTTCTCAATCTTGTCAACAGGAGACCCAGTTATCTGCTACTTCATTAGATAGGAGAGATGCATCTGGTCCTCATTTTACAGCTCAGAAAACTGAGGATCAGGGAGAGACAGGCTGAAGGTCACAGTTATTCAAATTCACTGTATGGGCTTTTCTGACCAGTCCATGTCCTCTCCTAACTCGTGGAAGGTAAAATAGCTCTTGGTTCTCTGCTAAGGCAGTGGTAAACAGGGGTTTGTAGGAAAAATTCTTTGACTCTTAAAAATATTTCTGTATAAAAATATAACCATATTATAATCTTTTAGACACAGAAAAGGAAAACATTATCCTCAATCCCATAGTCAACAATTTTATTTTTTTTCTGTCTTTTCCCAATTCTTCTATACTCCATTTTTAAAAACAAAGTAATCTAAAGAATTATGGAGTATAATGTAAAAATAGTTAAAGTTGTACTGTTCTTTTCAATTCCCTACTTCTGGAGGTAACTGATGATAAAATTGGTGTGTGGTCTTCAACATCTACCTTCCATACTTTTAGAAGTATATGTATAAATACAATTTGTGACTATGTTCAGGCAAAGTGCATATGTGTATACACACATACACAAATAGCCTTTGAGTTCTTTGAGTTCTTCCTTTCTTCTTTTTATATTCTTTCTTTTATCCCTCCCTCCTTCTTTCCTCCAAGGAATATATATATTTCTTTCATAACATGTTCATAATAGGCCCTTTTCACTTGACAATGTGTCACTGACACTCCTTGAAGTTAGTAGTTTACTGTTGTGGTGGCACCTTGGGATTACTGAGGAGCTTTACCAGTATGGGTGAGTTCAGCTTCCAGGAATTTTGAATTAATTGTTTGGGGTGAGCTTTGGACATCAAAATTTATAAAATTTCCCCAGATGGTTCTACTGTGTAGCCATGTGGAGAACTGCTGCTTTCAGTTAATACAGATCCAACTCATTCTTCTCAGTGGTACATTGTATCCATATTGTGGCTGCATTAAAATTTATTTATTCTTCCATTGATAAGGCTTCATCTTGTTTCCATTATCTTGTTATGCTAAACATGTTTCAGTAAACCTGCATTTTTAGTTACAGGTTCCTTTATTTCTATGGAATATGGTCCTAGAAGTGGGATTCCTTGATTTAGAGGCATGAACATTTCAATTTTTTGGAGATGCCAGATTATTTTCTAGAAAGTCTTAACAATACCTACTTAATAGAGTATAAGAGAGCTCAGTTCAGCTAGGCAAGGTGATGCATTTGGGAGGCTGAGGCAAGAGGATCATGAGTTTGAGGCCAGCCTGTGCTACATAGTGAGGTTCTCTCTCTCAAAATGAAGAATAAACAAGAAGTACTCAGTTCTTTATACTTCTGTGAATGTGATGAAAGACAACATGCATTTGATTCTCTTTTTCATCTACTACTGAAGTTGGACATCTCTTTACTCATTTTCCATTTACATTTTATGAGGACCAAGTTTTCAGGTCAAGGTGGGATCCCTCTGCGCCCCCTCTACACAGCCCTTGCCCAGAACAAAGCTGCAAAAGTTCCCTTCTGTAAAATTTCATTCTGTGTGACAGTCTCCCTGTGTTTCTGTTCCTCTTTTTAGGGCATCTCCACCCTGTTTCTGTTCCTCTTTTTATGATCTAAAGATGAATTCTTCCTGCTTAAAATAATCAATGTTTTTTTAAAGGAGGATTGATGAAATTGATTTAGCCAACATAGGTACTAGTCACAGCTTATATAGGTAGCCACTGCTAATAAAGGCATTAGTCACTGCTTATATAGGTAGTCTTTGTTAATTATAGAATTTGTTTAAGCAGATGTTCTTTAAAAAGAGAAATTGATTCTGTGAACATTCCAGTAAGTGCCCTCCCAGTACCCCTCGAATATCCAATAGTAAGTAAGAGCTAAAAATAGGACCTTTAAAAGGGAAGAGTCTCCCTAACCCTATATAACCCTGCTTCAAAGATGGATCTGGGCTCTCCGTCTGAAGCCGCTGTGACGGTGACACCCGAGGGTCCAGGCTCGAGCTTGCAATAAACTCCTCTTGTAATTGCATTGGACCTGACTCCTTGGTGGTCTTTGGGGACTTCGCAACTTGGGCATAACAATTTCTCTTCCTATGATTTGCCTGTTTATACTCTTTGTACTCTCTCTCTTTTTTTTTCTTTCTTTTTGGTACTGGAGATCAAACTCAGGACCTTGCACTTGTGAGGCAGGCGGCGGCACCACTGAGCTAAATCCCTGGTCCTTCTTTGCCGTTCTTAATTGAGTCATTTGTCTTTTTCCTCTCAAATTTTAAGAGATCTTTGAATAAAGGAATATTCTCCTTTCTTGGTTATATGTGTCATAATAATTTTCTTCTAGCAGCTATTTGTCTTTAGATAATTTATGTAACACTACACATATTTCAAATTGTTGAGAAGAGATTATCAAATTTTATCTCCTTGATGTGCTATATTTCAATATTTTTCATCGGTAATCGTTTGTCACTCATTCCTAATGGCTGCAAGCAATTGTAGTCCAGTCCTCCACATTCATTCAAGCTTCCAGATACAAACAAAACAAAAAATCAAACAGAACCTGTGAGATTGTTTAAAATAATACTATAATTAATATTTTCTTGTTTTTAGTCTTTTTCATAGTTTGGATGCTTTAAAGAATTCTACAAATGAAACCCTTGGATCAAAAATGCTATGCTTTTTTGATTTGTGATGATATTTCCCAAGCTGTTATACTTTTTGGTTAACCAGTGAGTCTAGAAAGTTAGAGTCGGTATAACTTTCATATTTGTACAGTAATGTCTTCTATAGAACAGATTGCATTACAGAATTAAAACAATTAAGTTTCTTAAGTAATTTATTTGCTCCTTTGTGAAGGAAAGTTTACATTCTTTTTTTAGGCTAAGAAGATAGTTTTCATTCCAATAAAATTATTTTTTGCATGCCTACTATGTGTAAACCACCTGCTAAGTGCCATAAGGGTTAAATCATGTGTGGTCATTACTTTTTAAGAAAATTTTAATTTAACAGGGGAGCAAAAAGAAATCTCTTGTTCAGTTTATTTTATAGTTAAGTATCATAAAAGAAATGTGAAAGGGAAGAGGTACATTTTTTGTTTGGTTGTTTTTTGAGACGAGACAGGGTCTTGCTGTGTAGTTCAGGTTGGCCTTGAACTTACTATGTATCCCAAACTGGCCTTGAACTCGAAGCAATCCTTCTGCCTCAGCCTCCCAAGTGATGGATTTATAGACATGTGCCACCACACCTGGCAAAGAGGTAAGTTTTGATAGCGTAAGCAAAGCTTTCTTAAAGACAGTGCTCTTTGAGACAGTCAAAGGTAAGGTGAAGGGTGAACAGTATTTTATAATTGCCAGTGATGAAGTGAGGAGAATACACTTGTTTAAAGGATGAGTTTTCCAAGATAAAGGAAAATAGCCAATGGAGACATTTATTAATTTATAAAGTATGGAGGTGGAGGTAGCATGCCTGGAGTAAAGTGAATTAGGTGGCTGGAGAGAAGAACACAAAGAAAATAAATGGTCTCCTCATGGAGAAAAATAAGAATGCACCAGACTATTGTAGGTTTTGAATGTGCATTTACGTTGATAGCATGAGATTTAGTGGGGAGATTTAGTCTGATACTGAGAGATTGAGTTGAGACTTTTTGGAATATTAATTAGATGCTATCAGTGGATCAGTTCAAAATGGAAAGAGCCTGTCAACCAGTGGGTAAGCTTTTTGGGCAGTTCATTCATTCTTGTCAAGGCTCACTAATGTCACCTGCAAGACCGGAGTAATTAGGCCCCTGCCGTCGGGTGATTGTGATGAAGCAGGGTGGTACATGAAGTGCTTGACTGGGCTCTCGATATGTTGTGGCTGTATTGCAATAAGGTCAGCTTAGTCAGTCTTATACTCTACCTTTCAGATAGGAATACAAAGTCACCTCAGTTAATTTCACTCTCATACCATCACAGCTAAGTCAACTTATTTCTCCCCAGGGCTCTTTGGAAAGTGCATTAAATGGACACTCTGAACCAAACAAGAGTGACTGAATTTGTCTTCCTGGGACTCAGTGAGAACTGGGTGCTGGAGAAACTGCTTTTCATGGCATTCTCAGTCACTTACATGCTAACCCTTTTGGGGAACATCCTCATCATCGCTACCACAGTGCTTACTCCACATCTCCACACTCCCATGTACTTCTTCCTGAGCAATCTGTCTCTCATTGACATCTGCCACTCATCAGTCACTGTGCCCAAGATGCTGGAAGGTTTGCTTTTAGAGAGCAAGACCATATCCTTTAACAACTGCATCGCACAGCTCTTCTTCCTCCATCTTTTTGCCTGCGCAGAGATCTTTCTGCTGACCATTATGGCCTATGACCGTTATGTAGCCATCTGCACTCCGTTACGCTACCCCAGTGTGATGAACACGAGAGCCTGTGTACAGCTGGCGTTTGCTCTCTGGCTCGGGGGCACCGTTCACTCACTAGTGCAGACCCTCCTGACTATTCGTCTACCCTACTGTGGCCCTAACATTATCGACAGCTACTTCTGTGACGTGCCTCCTGTCATCAAGCTGGCCTGCACCGATACTTACCTCACAGGGATGCTGATTGTGTCCAACAGTGGAACCATCTCCCTTACCTGTTTCTTGGCCTTGGTTGCTTCCTACACTGTCATCCTGGTTTCTCTCCGTAGACAGTCAGCCGAAGGGCGCAGGAAAGCCCTGGCTACCTGCTCAGCCCACTTTACGGTCGTTGCCCTCTTCTTTGGGCCGTGTATCTTCATCTATACACGGCCAGACACCAGCTTCTCCATCGACAAGGTGGTGTCTGTCTTTTACACAGTGGTCACCCCATTGCTGAATCCTCTCATTTATACCTTGAGGAATGAGGATGTAAAAAGTGCTATGAAGCAGCTCAAGCAGAGACAAGTTTTTTTCATAAAATCATATACATGATGGGCACTGGAATGATAGATATCATTGTCGCCACAGCCTCCGTGAGAAAGCAAAGCTAAAAAATCAAACTCATTAGGTGAGATGGCAAGGACCAGGGAAGACTTCTGCACTGGAAAGAAACCTATGAACTGTTATTTAAGTAAAGGAAAAGATCATAGTGGAACACATAAAGAAAAAAAGGCCCACAGATGTTTAAAGAAGGCTTCTGGTTCTCCTACTAAAGGAATACAGTTTGGGGAACTTAGTTCAGTTTCAGATTTGTGAGCAGGTGTGGTTGTGAGGGGCTGGTCTCTTGATTTATACTGTTCTGTGGATTATTGCCATTGGGAAGCTATATATCATACCCAGTTTATATGCAGTAGCAAATACAGTCTTGCTTTGAAACATACTTTCAATAAAATAACTTTATTTATACTGAATTATACTCAGTTGGTTTTGAATAGGATTCTTCTATTATGTCCAGATCTATTTTGCACTTTTTTATATACTTTAATTTTGATGAAATAAATGTGACATTTATTTATTTATTTATTTATTTATTTATTTATTTATTTATTTATTTAAATTGAGGCTTGAACCCAGGGTTTTGTGCATGCTAGGTAAGCAGTCTACCATGTAAAGAACTTATTTAAAGAATAAATCCATTAAGGTAAAATTTTTGCTACATAGGATGCTCCCCCCTTTAATTGTACAGTTTTGATGTTTTGACAAAGGAACACACATACCTATGTATGTAACCACCTTGCTAATCAAGATGCAGAATGTTTTCACCAGCCCCAAATAGTTTACTTCAGTTCCCAGTTCCCAGTTCATCCCTCCATTTCCATCTAAACATTCAAAGATCTCACTTCTGTCAGTACAGGTAGGTGTGGTCTTTTCTGGAGTTTCATACACTTTGAATCCTTTACTATGTGCTCTTGTGTACCTGTTTTCTTTTGCTTTGCTTGCTTTTTCTGAGGAGTAATCCATGTTTTTGTGTATGCTGGAAATTTGTTTCTTTTTATTTTGAGGAACATTTCCTTATATGGATATACTACAGATTGTTTATTCCTTTATGCATTGACAGGAATTGGGATGTTTCCAATTTTTGACAATTTTGTATAAAGTAGCTATAAACATTTTTGTACAGATTATTTTGGAAATATATATATATATACATTTGGTTTTTTTGAGACAGGGTCTCACTATGTAGTTGATACTGACCTGGAACTCACTATGTAGCACAGGCTGGTCTAGAGCTTGCAGCAATCCTCCTGCCTCAGTCTCCCACGTGCTGGGATTACAGGTGTGCGCCACCACGCCCAGATTGGAGATAATTTTTATGACCTGGGTAAAATCCTCAGGAGAGAGTTAGGTTACATAATAATGCATATTTACCTTTCTAAAAAACTGCAAGACTGTTTTTTCAAAGTGGTTGTATGATTTTATACTCTCATCAGAATTATGAGAGTTTTGCATCTAACAATTTGTTTGTTTTTAATTTTAGGCATTTTAGTGAATATGTGGTTTTAACTTGCATTTCCCTAGTGACTAATAATATTGAGATTCCTTTGTTTATTTTATTAAACAAAATTTTTTTGAAGAGAGGTTCTCACTATGCAGTTCGGATTGACCTTGGATACACTATGCAGCCCAAGCTGGCCTGGAACTCGAGGTGATCCTCCTGCCTCAGCCTCCCGAGAACTAGGATTACAGGTGTGCACCACCATGCCTGGCTCTTTTGTTTATTGTCCCTTCATAAATCTTGTTTTATTCTGTGTTTGTTCAAATGTCTTATTTATTATTATATTTTAATTTTTTTACTTTTTGTCTAGAACATATATTCTGGATACAAGATGTTGTGAATAGATTTCTTGTCCATATTTTTTCATTCCATGCTTTGCAATTTCATTTTCTTAATGGTATAGTTTGGAATGCAAAAGTATAAACCTTTGATCAAATCCAAATTACCAATTTTTTATGCTTAATGCTTTTGTGTCTTAAGAAATCTTTGTTACATCAAATCAAAGGTTTTTTGTTTTAGCCTAGTGATTTTATAATTTTAGCTTTAAATTATAGGTACATATCCAATCTGAGTTTGCTTTTTATTTTATGAAAAGATAACACAGAATTTAATAACAAATTAGTAAAAGGATAACAATAACTAGTTGTATATAATTATCTTCCAAGTACTTAGAGACAAAAAGATTCTCTCTGACAAAGAAGAAAAAAACAGATGATAGCACAAAACTTTGTTTTCAATGAGCTAAGAGAGACTAGTAGTATAAATGAAAAGAGGTTACTTTATATTTGTTTTTGTGGTGCTAGAGAACCAACCCACCAGTCTTTTCATTTTTTTCCCCATTAAGTTTATTGGTCCGTTTAAAGCAAACAATGTAGTCATACTCATCATTGGGATCTTGTACCTTTACACAATATATTTTGATTCTTGTTTTTTCCACATCCCCCTGCCCTCCCTTCACCCCCTTCACCCTTCCCTATTTACAAAGACTTTGTTTCCTTTTTTTTTCACATTTTTTTCTTTTCGCTTCTTTCCTTTCCTCTCCCCTTCTTTTTCACTTTTTATATATGGTATGAAATAAAGGTTGAGATTCAGTTTCAACTAATGTACTTGATCCCCCACCTCTCCCATTTGATGCTATTATTATTATTATTTTTTGGGTAGTAAGATCTAATTTTTCAGCGCTCTGAATGATTTGTGCATATACTGTAAAATTAATGATTGAATCATACACTTAAGCCCCCAATATTTTATATTAGCAAAATTAGAGGTAAACTTCTATAACAAGCATAAAAAACTTACCTATCTCTAAAAAAATATTCTAGTAGTGTTTAGGAAAAACAGATCCAGAAACAATCCAGTAAGGTGCAGGTAAACATGATTATGACTGTCTTAGTTCTGCCATTACTGTTATAGGGTTGTAAAAGCTTTTTAAAAATCCAGTTTTCAGAACACACAAATTATCCTCAGAAACTTGGGGAGGGTCTTTCTCCAATTCCTCCAGCCAGCTGAAATACAGACAAGCTCACTTCATGTGCAAGGCTATCTGCATTTGCTTGTGAATCTGCTTCTGCATACACTCGGACGACATCCTCTGTACTGGAGGGCCGAACTAATGCTCGTGAGAGCTTGTACTTCTTCACCAGGTCACTGAGCAACTTCTGTAATCCAGGTGGTGTAACCACCAGTCCTTCAGCATCTGTGGTGCTAATCACTCGCCTGTATGCAACCTTCACTTTGAGTTGTCCGTTTGGAAGATCCACGGAGAGAGCATCTCCACTGTTGTAAAGTCAGGCCTTTCAGAGCCAGAATGGCCTCGATCACCAGCACGTCAGAAATGGCCTCACCAGCTACCTGGTTAAACAAGTCAATGATATTTTCAAGCATTTTAGCAGCTTTTCCTTTATTATCTTCTAATTCTTTTGTTAGTTGTTTTATCTTCACTTCAACAGCTTTACTAAACAATGCTGTGCTGTGCCCATTTGCTTCAAAATAAACTCCAATTTGCACTTGCAAGGCAGGCCACTAAACCACTGAGCTAAATCCCCAGCCTGTCCAATGTCAAATTCCTGAGCCTGTGGTGCAAATGTTTTACACCGGTTTTAGTGCAGCTAAACAGGTACTTTCATAACTTCTTCAAGATGCCGTGTTGAACTTCCATTTGCATGTGCAGTTTGTACAACACCAAAATTCAAACTTTCTCCAATCTCCAATAGGAGATGTTTAAGGAAAATGCTAATTAACGGTGCTATCTTGTCTCCATCTATGAGATGAGACTGACCATCTGCATCTCGGTAGTAATACACAATTCTGTCTGCATCTCCATCAAAGGAATACCATCTTTCATTAGGCTTCGTTTCCACTCCCTCTGGAGGTTTCTGATGGCTTTTCACAAGGTCAGCCCCACATAAATGGTTGAGCTTCCCTTCGGTCCCATCATTGAACAGCTGAACTGACAGTCCCTGTGAGAAGTAATGTTGTGTTTCCTTGAGCTTCAGAGCCCCTATACCATTTGTGCAGTCAACTTTAAGCGATCTATATTCATCTCCACTGCAGGAAGCCTGTTTGGTAAGTTCCACAAAAGCTTTAGAAAGTTTCTGGTAGTAAAGTTCTATGGTTGCCTCTCCATATCGGCCACTGGTGTTTCGACTGTACACCATGTAGTGCAGCTGGGGTGTTGTTAACAAGCCATAATCATGGAATTGACCTCCTAAAACAGTTACTCCGTCTGTCACAGATTGTGAAAGTTTCTCACCACTGGGTCTGGTGTCTCTACCAATCACCACAAAGGCGTCTTGCTGCAGATCCACAGCTTCACTCTCACTGATGTTGGGCACTCTCTGCAGATCTTGCTCCTCGGCATTTGCCAGATGCGTAGCATGCACCTCCCAGGATGGTGCCAACATTTCACCCAAAGGATCAACCAGTTTGACACCACTGTCTTCCTCAGGATTGTGTGATGCCGTGACCATGACTCCTATGGTAGCTTTTGTCTGTTTTGACCTCAGGACCGCTAACAATCCCATGCGGTACATGATATGATCAGGATGTTCTGCATTTGTTTGAAATCCAGCAGTCCCATATTGAAGAACAAGTCCATTGGGCTTGGCATGTAGTATTGAGTGGTTTGTAATACACCTAAATCCATGTCTCTACCTTAAGACTGTCTCTCTCCTCCTCCAGGCCTAGGCTGTCCCACTGTGGCCACGACCATAAGACACTAGTGCTCGGGGACCTGCAGAGCACTATTGTTAATTTCAACTGTTTATCAGCAATATACAGAAATACAGTTTATTTCTATACATTATCTTTATTCCTATGACACTGTTAACTTTACATATTTGTTAGATTTCTAAACTTTTTGCAGTGTTGGTGATAGAACCAGAGCCTTGTGCATGCTTGGCAAGCACCCTACCATTGTTACACCTTCAACGCTTCTATAGACTTTTTTAGAGTTTTCTAGACTCATAATGATGTCATCTGTAAATAAAGATAGTTTTTTACTTCATCCTTTCAAATATTCATGACACTGATTTCTTTTTCTTGTCTTGCATAATACAGCACAATTGACCCACTAACTCTAATACAAAGCTTATAAATAATTGAAATGACAGAAAGTACTCAAAAGGACAAAGACTCAAAATAATCCATTAAAAGAACCAAGAGAAGCTCATAAAAATTAATACTTGCAAATTGACAAACAAGTGTAGAATGTTGTTAGACCCTTGTAATTTTCATATAAACCCAAGTCAAATAAGAATTTTTTATATCTCTATGAAATAAGGCCCAGGTATCGCTACTATACATACATTAAAACTTAGAAGAGAAACCTCAGTATGCCGTCCATTCTGGACTTGTAAGGCCAGGGATTTAGTTGGACTGGAGATTTAGCTTGGTCGCACAATGCCTGCTTCACAAGTGCAAGGTCCTGAGTTCAATTCCTGACACCCCCCAACTTCTACACAGACAGATATTCATATCCATTAATATCTTTCATGCTGAAATAAATTCCCAGTTCTTTATTGGTTTATTTGTATCATGGCACATTAGTTACTCTTTCATTCAAGATGGTTGTAGCCTGATGAATTCAATTATTAAATAAAAAGAGCTGAACACATTTTTATATTGATAAATAATGACTCTCTTCCTTTTAAAAAGCCAACCACAGAACCAAGAGTCAAGATATTTTCATTTTATTCTTTCCTTTTTATTCAGTGATTAACAAAACACATTTTTAATCTTGTCTAGAGTCTAAAATATATCCTGAGAAGTGGAGAATGGTTTATTTTATCTCCGCAGAGAGGTGTGAAGGTTAATGAGACTGAAAATGGTTAGTATTAGATATTTTGCTTGCTTTGAAAATAGTAAGCGAACATGACATCTTTTGCCACCATTTTGCCGGCTTTAACCCTAATAACTGCCAGGATTATCTTGTCTGTCACGTTGTACCTTTCCTCTGTGGCCGATTCCTGCACAAAGTGATTCTATTTGGACATCTTGGAAAGTTACATCTCCCTATTGTCTTCTTTTGCCTACAGTAAAGGAGCATTTGCTTTATGTAAATCCTGTAATTCCCAAATTTGTCTCAGATATCCTAGCAACCAGTACAAATGAATAGTTTTACACTATCTAGAGGATGATCTTTAAGAAAAAGACTACTCTCTGTCTTTTTTTGTTTTTTCTAGTACTGGGGATCAAACTCTGGACCTTGCTTGCTAGGCAGCTGTGGCACCACTGAGCTAAAACCCAGACCCAGAAAAAGACACTCTTAGTTATTAGATTTGTCTGTTGAGAGTTAACTTGTGCTACCTGCAAAACACTCCAGGATGCCTTCGTTACCAGGTCTCCCTATAATGGAAACAGCTTGTGTAATTTGAATTTCTCTCCCAAAATATTTTCTGGCAAAAATACCACAAAAGATAGAGATGAGTTTTTGGCCTAGAGATTTATTGATTGCATCCTCCCTGATGGCTTAGGAAATCCCAGGTGAATTTCAGTGCGATGTTCTCACTGATGGCCTGAGAGTGAACAGGTGATTCCCAATATGCCACGCCCTTTTGTAAATACGTTTGTGAGCCAGTATTGCCTAGAATGTCCTTTACATAATCCCCAGTCCACTCAGGATACACTATTCTGCTACCGCTTAATTCAACTGAATTCTAGGCATTGGGTTATACACCACTTTTTATTCAAGCTGTTATTTTCTCCAAGCTCTTAGAGCAATATTAGGTGATAGATAAACATATAATGCCATTTCTCTAATTACATCATTATGGTGCCCATTATACTGGAAGAGATTCTACACACCTTATAAAAACATAGTAGGATGTTTTGCTATTTCTCCAATAGCACTCTTTAAGAAATAAGCACCCTGATTTTTCTCTTATTGGAACAAGCTATGGTCTTTGCCAACACAAGTCTTGGTATCTGCCATTTCTACAGCTTGGAATGTTCAGCATTCTTTTCTCAAGGCTGACTCCTTTTCATCTTTCATATATCAGCTTGGTATAATTTCCTGAGACAGTCTTTTGTTGGCCACTCAATCTAAAGACAGTCTTTTCCATACCTTAATAGCACCTGCTCTGTTTTTTTATACAGATTTTATTGTATCTATAATTAAAACTTATTCATATTTTTGTTTTCTAGTTTTACTAGGCTATAAGCTCAGTGAAGCGGGGGATTACATATATGTTCTGTTTGTGAGGCAGGCAGCTGAACCACTGAGCTAAATCCCCAGCCCTAATCCTGTTTGTAACTATAACATTGATATCTAGTACAAATTAGGTGCTCGGTAAATATTTGTTAATTAATGAATAATAAAACATCCTCATTTCATTGCTACAATGGCAGATTTTGCAGGACACTTGATAGTATTAATAACTTTAATGGTTCAAAGTCTTCCTCAGCTGCTAAAGTCACATGCAGCTGTTTCTGTTCAGGCAAACATCCGAGTGAATGATGTCTAGGAGTTGGAAGGCTTGTTTCAAGCTTGGTTATCACTTTAATGGAAAAGCAGGGAGAGGCAGTATGACATAATGAAAATAACTTTGGTTTGCTTGATATGCTTGGGTTCATTCACATCCTATTTTCTTTAACAGTGCTGGGGATCAAACCCAAACCATTGAGCATGGTAAGCACAAGCTCCACCATTGAGCTACATCCTTAGTCCCCTTAAATCTTGTCTTCATCATTTTCAAGATGGATGACTTGGGCATTCTGTTTTCTCTCTTAGTGCTTCATTGTTCTCATATACAAGTAAATATAATACCCAGCTCCCTGGATTTTTATAAGAATTAAGTAAATGCATGAACCCTAGGACAATTTGCAGCACAGGAAAGGTACTTGTAACCATGGCTATTGCAGTGATTGTTAGATATTAAGCCAGAGGTTAGTTTTATGTTTCACATAGTCTGACAAGTATGGTCTACAACTCGTTCTTTGCCAGGCATTTCTTTGGTTTGGAGCACCAAGCATCCTAATGGCCTATACTTTTAAATTTTCCCTCTTTCTTTTCATTTCTTCTCATTACTTTGTTCAAAGCATTCTTCATTTCTTCATTCCTAAGGGTATAGATGATGGGGTTCAGCAGAGGGGTGACAGCAGTGAAAAACACAGACACCACCTTGTCCTCTGGGAGGCTAGTGGATGGGCGGGAATAGATGAAGATGCAGTGTCCCAGGAACAGTGTGACCACGGTGAGGTGAGCTGCACAGGTGGACAGGGCTTTTCGCCTGCCCTCAGAGATCTGCTGCCTCAGAGTCACCAGGATGACAGCATAGGAAATGACAAGGACCACAAAGCACACCACGGAGATCAGCCCACTGTTAGAGACAATGAGGATCTCAATGAGGCGGGTGTCAGTGCAGGCCAGTTTGATCACCTGAGGCACATCGCAGAAGAAGTTGTCAATTGCATCTGGACCACAGTAGGGCAGCTTGATGGTGAGGGAGGTCAGAGCTATGGAGTGGGTGGCTCCTCCTGTCCAGAGGGCCACAGCCAGCAGCACACATACCTTCCAGTTCATCACTGTCATGTACCGCAGGGGCTTACAGATGGCCACGTAGCGATCATAGGCCATGACAGTGAGCAGGAAGATCTCCGTGCAGGCAAAGAGGTGCAGAAAGAACATCTGGGTCACACAGCCATCGAAGGAGATGAGCTTCTCTGCTGACCAGGTGTCTCTCAGCATCTTGGGGACGGTGACAGTGGAGTGGCAGACATCGATGAAGGACAGATTACTGAGGAAGAAATACATGGGAGTATGGAGCCGGCAGTCATAGATGATAGTTATGACAATGAGGATGTTTCCAATCAGTGTCAGGACATAAAAGATGAGGAACATGGAGAACACAGCCATCTGTACCTTCTGATTTACAGATAAACCACTAAGTCGAAAATATGTTACTATGGAAGTTTGGTTGAGGAGGAAAGCCTCTTCCATTCTTTTTTGTTGGACACCTCTGTCAAGAATAAAATAAAGCAGCGTACCACTTAATATATTTTATCCATCTAGAATGTGAGTTTAAATAGTTCCGCTCCCTCCCTCCCCACTCCCTCCCTTCCTTCCTGTTTTTTGGTTCTGGGGATTGAACCGAGGGTCTCTTGCATGCTGGGTAAGTCCTATGCCACTGAGCCAACCCTCCAGCCTAGTGTTTCTTAAAAAAATTTCCATTCAGCATTTTAAATTATGCTGGAAGCACATCAGGTGCTAAACACACACTTTGGAATAATGTATTGGAAGGTCTTGATTCACTAAGAAATGCAAAACTATCTTAAAGAGGGAGAGGAAGTCACCAAAATTCTTCTTCTCCATTGTATGCTTAAATTTAGGATACAGATTTTTACAGAATGCATTAAGGCTCTCCTTACTCTGAGTAATTAACCCACAAATCCAAATTTTAAATACAATTTTCTTTAGTGTCCAGTTGACTGCACTTTTCATTAAGCTGAACTTAATGTGGCTGTGATGTTTTGAATAGCTTTCTAGAGGAGGCTGGATAAAGCCCCGGAGGCCTCAGGAAATCTGGAGAGAGGGAGAGGAGGCACTCCCATCCTTTAGCTCTCACCTGAAGGAGCCTCACTCATTTTTATACTGAAGGCCGAGTCCAGGCCCAATGGCATCACTGTCTTGAATAGATTATTTCCAGCATTTTCCAAATTCCTGACTTACTGGTCTACAAATACATCAAAAGAAGTTATTTTATTTTATTAAGAATTATCCTATTTATGGCTCAAATGTTGCCATTCTTCTATACCAACCATTCTTTTATACCAACTGTATGCATTATACAGACTCACAGGATTTTAGTCCTTAAAAAGGCTTGAGTGGATTACGGAATTTTACAAATAGAGAAAAAAAGGCACAGACAGGCAAGGCAAACCTGCCCAAGGTTACACAGAATTGGAGAATCAGAGTCACAGCAGGATCGAGAGCTCAGGTGTCCTGATCCCTCATCCAGGCTTTGTACACTGGACCTCCACTCTCATCTGAATTTTTGAGGCGATCAGCACAAGTGGGGAGCTAAGCAGAGCCTTAGCAGCCCCTGTCTTCCTCTCCAAGGTGTCCTGAGCCAGGTGGGGGTGTGATCTGTGGGAGCCTCTCTTTGCTGGCTTGCTTTCCGGTGCCTCTGCCTTCGCACACTTCTCAGGGTGGCCCGCCCAAGGAGGCTGCTTCCCATGGCTTTTTGGGCCTCATCATTCTACGCTAGGTCCTCCTTATCACAGATCAGCCGTGGTGCTTGATCGAGATCAGGTGCTCAGTCAGGCATAAATCAACTCCCCTCAGCGCAGCTTGTAAAAAAAGAGCGTAGCTCTAGAGATCATCTTGGTGGGCAAAATAAACCAGATGCAGACAAATACTGCTTTTTCTCACTAATACGTGGAATCTAAAACAGAAGACAGGAAAGTAGGAGGGAGACAGTTATTAGACAAGAGGAAGGGAATAAGGGAGAGGTGAGAACAGTGTAAAGACAAGTGATAGGGGGAAATGGATATGTTCAAAACATAATATACACATTGAATCCCCCAAGCAACTAGCAGGTGAAGGCAGGTCAAATATGGGGGCAAAAATGATCAAAGTATGTTGTGTGCACATACAAATCTGCCAAAAGAAAACCCATTGATCTGTATAACCAATACACACTAATAAAAAAAAGATGTAACAAAAGTACAGGAAAAGATTGTCTTCTGCTCTCATCTCTTTCTCTTCTCAAATAGTTCCTGTACCCCCATAAGTCTCATCTTCTGCAGATAACGGCTGTTTTCGTCTATATCAGAGGAAAGACTGGCAATTGTGTCAAATGGTGGCAATGTGGGTTGTGACAGAGAAGATACTTTGAGGGCAGGAGAAGTCTTTGAATTAATGGGTCTAATGTCTTGCTTAATATTAACCTTTTTTTTTTTTGGTTTTTTGAGACAGGGTCTCACTATGTAGTTGAGACTGACCTGGAACTCACTATGTAGCCCAGGCTGGTCTCCAGCTCACAGCGATCCTCCTGCCTCAGCCTCCCGAGTGCTGGGCTTACAGGAGTATGTCCCCACACCCGGCTTTTTTTTTTTTTTAAAGCCAGGGATTGAGCTTGGGTCCTTGTGCTTGTGAAGCAGGCGGCAGAACCACTGAGCTAAATCCCCGGCCCCATAACACATCTTAATATTTTCTGCTTCTTCTCCCCCCCATCTCTTGGTGCCCTTCCTTTTTGAAAAAGATCTCACTCCCCGTTTGTTATTATCTGTTCTTTATTTTGGTGTTTAATTTATTTATACTTTGGCTTTGGGTTTCTCATATAAGAGACACCATATGATATTAAAGCTTATGTGTCAAATTTATTTCACTTAACGTTATAGTCTCAAGGTGCATGCATTTTACTCCAAATGTGAATTAATCTTATAATTTAGAAAAATGTCTTAAAGCATTCACTAAAAACTTTGGCTCTAAAAAAACCCCTGTTCTAAGTATGTAATAATTTACATCTGTTTTCGCACCTGTGCAATAGAAAGTTGAAGAACTGACCAAGAGTGGAAGCCAGGTTTATTTTAAATTCAGTATGAAAAATTTCAACTGCACAGAGAGGAAAGGGGTGTGCAGGCTGAGAACTCGCCCTGCAGTGAAGTCTTCTGTTTATTCCTCATAGGATATGGACAAACATTTTTAACTAAACCCCCACCAGCATTTTTTCTATCTTTATAAAGCTAAGGGAAAAATACTTTGAAAATGGAGCTAGATCCAACTGCAGTAGAAAGCTGGTATTAGTTTACGTCAAGAATGTGGTACACAAATCGCATACATTTCAAGAAAATAGAGGAAGGGTGATTATTATCAAAGCCAGAATAAAGCTAAAATATTAAAAAAAAAAACTCACCGAATGGTTTCTGATGCTCTCAGTACTTCCAAAAGCAACAGGATGGTCAGCCCTACAGTATCAATATTTTCTAGCTGCTGAAGTTTGAAGTTGGACAAGTCATATCATATCATTTACCTTTATTTTTGCATAAGAAAGGTGAGAACCCTGGAAATTCCTCTGGCCCTGTTCGGTTTTGGTGATAAGTCACAGAATATGTATTTGGTAATTCTTTCTGATGAGCGGTACTATTCAAGATTTTTGCACAATCACATGTTTGTGCTTATTATATTTTTTCAATATATCAAATATATTCAATATATCAAAACATGTAGTTCTGCTGTAAGATCTTTTCGAGGACCTAGGTTTCCAGGTAAGTGAAGATGTGTTAACTTCAGTTAACAAGTACTGAAGAGGAATCTCTGAGAAGAACGCAGCACTTTTTCAGATTGTAGTGATAAATAGAAGGGATAAAAGCCATAGTCCACCGCTTCTGCAGTCCATCTTGCTTTATCAGGATATTCTTCTTTTTCTTCTTTTGCTTTTTGGTACCAGGGATTGAACTTGAGACCTCGTGCTTGCAAAGCAGGTGGCGGAAACACTGAGCTAAATCACCGGTCCTCAGGATGCTTCTAAAACTAAAATTGGCCTAACAGTGTGGCCAAAGCTTCTTGTTTCCTTTGCGGCACACTTTCAGCGCAGGCGTCGTATTGTTTGTTTCCAATGGCGTATTGCACTTTTCTGTGCTGAGGGAGAACTGTAGAGCAGAAAGCAACGGCACCGGCGGCTGGGACATCGCTGTGTTCTTAGTTATATAGGGTGTGTCCATTTGGATTTCTAATCGATGATGTCAGCTTGCTTTAGCTACTAGTCTGTGGGGACTTTGCAAACGTCACTTAGAGAATTTGATGAAAAAGTAGGATTGAAACATCTAAACCTTTAGAGCACATTTCTAATGCAAACGTATAATTAAATGAACTGCTATCGAGGGGTTGCCTACTAAATGCTAATGTATCGGGAGATTAATTTTTGTGTTTTCTTATTTAATGCATATAAAATACAGAGATGAGAGAAGGACCGTGGAGGTGAGAGTTTAGTCAGCTGTCTCATGGAGAAGTTAAATGCTTTGACTCTGGAGCCAAATCGTCTGGGTACAAATTCCAAAGCCTGGATGTGTGACTTGGAGAAATCACTTATTGTCTCTAGTCCTCAATTCTCTCACCAGGAAAATATGAATAATAATGGTAGAATTCTTTTAGAACTCTTGAAGTTTTAAAAAACATATGGCACTTAGCATGCTACACATATTAATGTTTATATGTAATATTCAACTCAAGCAAAAAACAAAACCAAGCCAAAACAAGAAAATACCTTCCTGCCAACAACCAGCCAACATTTTTGGCTTTAATTATTTGCTATTTATTTGGTATTTTTTCCCATTAAGTCTATTGGTACATTTAAAGCAAACAGCTGGGCGTGGTGGCACATGCCTGTAATCCCAGCACTCGGGAGGCTGAGGCAGGAGGATTGCTGTGAGCTGGAGACCAGCCTGGGTTACATAGTGAGTTCCAGGTCAGTCTCAACTGCATAGTGAGATCCTGTCTCA
>NW_022900929.1:45523705-45529245 GCF_012274545.1 Fukomys damarensis
CCCCGCCCACAAAAAAAAAAAAAAAAAAAAAAAAAAGCAAACAATACAGTTACATTTATCATTGGGATACATGATAGGTCTTGGTTCTTTTTTTTCCCCCATTCCCCCGCCCTCCCTTCACCCCCTTTATTCTTCCCTATTTACAAAAACTTTGTTTCCATTTTTCCCCTTTTTCACATTTTTTCTTTTCCCTTATTTCCTTTCCCCTCCTCTTCCCACTTCCCCTTTAACCATTTTCTTCCTATTTCACACTCTGGTGTTTTTGTTTTGAGATAGGGTCTAATTGTATAGGTCAAGCTGGTTTTGGACTCACTATGTAGACCAGGCTGGGCTCAGACTCACACTTACCCTCCGATCTCAGAGTGCTGAGATTAGAGGGCTGTGTCACTGTGCCCAGTTTGTTTGTTTTTTTATGTAGTAGTGAACTTCGAGAATTTCTTACCCAAATTTTCCTTTTCCTGTTTAGATATATAAAATGGTTTTCGTGGCTTTTGTCTAGGTGTCCCCATAAAGCCTCATGCAGTCTTAGGTGGGGCTTATCATAGGTAGCTGGATCTAGATTGTGTGATGCTGGGATTAAGGGTGCATCATTACTAAATTAGCTCACTCATGGGTTTGGCACAGCTCTGGGTGTGGATCATGGGAAGGCCCTCCCTAGGCGAGAGTGCTAGTGCCCTAAGGACTTGTAGCCTGTATAGAATATAAGCATGCTGCTGCTTTATTACTTTGCTGCCTTCTGGTTGCCATGAACTGTTTCTCCTCTGTGATGCCCTTCTGCCCTGCTTCCCTGCCTTGGAGTTGGATAACTACAGACTGAAACGTCTACAAATTGTGAGCTATAGTAAACTTTTCTTCCTTTAACTTTGAGTGTGAGGTATTTTGTCTGAGCAAAGAGAAAAATAACTGGCTGTACTGAAAAACTTGGAACGTCCATAACTTACAGATATTGCTACCTGGTCAATGTGAGACTTGTAGTGACTATAATTGCCTTGTAAATCAGGCAATTAGGAATGAGGGTGAGAAGGCTATATTAATTCTCTGTACTTTTGGAATTGAGATATTTTATCATAGTCATGATATACCAAGAGCAATAAGAAAATGATGTACAATTGATTATATGACAATTGCTATTACCATTGTCACTGATAAAATGCAAGGTTGAGAAATTAATACGTGATCTCCTTGTGGGAAAAAAAATTTACCAGCTGTTCCTCAGACAAAGGTCTACTATCTAGAATATATAAAGAACTCAAAAAAATCAGACCCCCCAAAATATAAAGACAATTAAAAAATGGTTACCTGAAATGAACAGATATTTCTCAGACAGAGAAGTAAAAGCAGCAAATAATCATCTGAAAGAATGTTCAACATCACTGGTCATTTGAGAGATGCAGATGAAAACAACACTGAGTTTCCATCTCACCCCAGTAAGAATGGTTGCTATCAAGAAATCAATCGATAACAAATACTAGTGGGAAATAGGAACCCTTCTCCATTGTTGGTGGGAATGCAGACTTGTGCACCCACTGTGGAAATCAATATGGAGATACCTCAAACAACTTGGATTAGAAGTCCCATTTGACCCAGCTATTCCTCTGCTGGATATCTTCCCCAGAGAATAAAAAGAATCATACTACAGCGATATATGCTCACTCATATTTATAGCGGCACAGTTTGTAATAGCTAACACTTGGAAACAGCCCACTTGCCCATAAACTGGAGACTGGATAAAGAAGATGTGTGCATGTGTTTTTTAAAAAAATAAAATGGAGTACTACTCAGCCATAAAGAATGAGAAACTAGAGATTTATGGCTAAGTGGATACACAATGAGGCCATACTCTTAAGTGAAATTAATGTTACACATGTGTAAATATCAGTTTCTCTAGTGTGAAAAAGTAAAAGTGTACATAAGGATTAAAATGTATAATTGATATTGTGTAATAGAAAGAAAATCCTAAAAGAGTAGAGGAAGTGGGAGGGGTAGGGGAAAGGTAAAAAGGGGAAAGAAAAAGTATGTGCAAAGGAAAAACATGGAAACAATGTCTTTGTAAACAGGGAAGGGTGGAGGGGCTGAGGGGAGGGCTGGGGAATGGGGAAAAATAAGAACCTGATAAGTCATGCATAGGTACAAGACCTTCTTATTACCAATAAGAACAACCCACCAGTATTCTGTTTCCAGTATTCTACATTCTGATCACCTTTATGCTCATTCCTTCTAGGACTCACACTCCAATAATTACTTAAAGTCACCAGAAACTCCAATACATTGGTCCTATCATCCTGCAGTGATGATAGTGATGATCTATCCAATCTAGGTTCCAAAGCCTAAGATTATAACCATTTTTATTCATGTGTCTTCTACCCATATGTTACTCTGTCCCTCAACTGGAGCTTTTTCCAGGCAAACTCCAATCCTGGTTTTCAGCTGCATTTTGGGCACCCATTCTCTAAAAGGTTCATCATGATTGGTCTAATGTTATGCCTATTCTGGATTTGCACCTTAGCAGATGAAAACACACAACTGCATGGGTGGGCTCATCTACAGCTCTGGTCATAGCCTCAAATAGGCAGTTCTGCTACATTTTTCATAGTCAATTTACTTTTATCTCCCTCTGGCTATTAATTTATACTATTTTTACTTAAATCTCTAGTAACTTCTTCTACATCGGCCTTAGATAAAGACTCACTTATTTATTTCAATGAGAAATAGAACCAATCAGAAGAGAAGTTTATCTGCATCCTAGTTTAAAACCCTCCATCAGTCTGCATTTGATATGTGGCTCTAAGGACAGCCTCTCTTATTTGTACTAGGAAGCAATTTTGTCCTACCTCTCAATGACTTTACTCCTATAACTGTGTCTCCAGTATCATTAAACTGCTGTCTCTGTTGAGTCATTCTATCAATTCATAAATATGCTGTAATAATTTCAATATCAAAAATTCTTCCTTGATCTGTCATTTTTCAATGATCCCTTAATTTCTCTTCTTTAAAGTAAAATTCCTTGAATTACTCATACTAATTGTCTCTACTCCATCTCCTACAATTTCTTTATTAAACTTATTTCAATCTGTCTTTGTACCTTAATAACTAGTCTAAAATTACTCTTACCTTGGCCACCAGTGATGTCCATACTGCCAAATTCAAAGGGCAGGTCTTGTTCTTCACCTCATTTGATTTTTTAGCATCATTTAATGTAGTCAACTACTTTCTCCTTTCTGAAGGAGACACTGTCTTCTGTTTTTTCTTCTACCTTCCTGGTTATTTTTTAAAAATCTCCTTTGCAGTACCCACTTTCTCTTCCTAAACTCTAATACGGATTTCCAAGGATCAATCTTTGGATTTTGCTTTTTATACTTTCTAAGTGAACTCATTCAAGCCTATTGTTTTAATCTTATCATTATACTGATAACTTAAATTCTTAATTGTAGCCTCAACTTTTCTGAGGCTTAACTTTTTCTATAAACTTTAGTTTTATATACTCTGTATATTCTGATAAACATCCATAATTTAAAAAATGATGCAAAACTCTTAATTTCATGCTGTCCCAAATGTAGTTGTTATCTTCTCTATTTTAGTAACTTAATGTTCCGTTCATTCAACTATGGACTCATCCTTATTTCATCTTTCTTTCATATCCCATATCCCCCCATACACTAGCAAAAATAAATGAGTATACTTTCAAATCGAGTTCTGACCTTCACTACTTCTCAGCAATAGTCAAGGACACCATTATCTCTTTCTTTGACTTGCTATCGTCTTTTATCCTGAGTTCTTGTGTCAACTCTTGTATCCAACTCCAGTAACCACATTCATTATTTAGAAACACTTTTTCTTTTGTTCAAATATTCCTTTCATCATAATCACAACAAAGATTTTTTAACCAAGTTCTGCAAGATTCTACCTGTTATCGCCTCTACATTATTTTGTATGTGTTCTCTCGAAAGTCATCTCTTCCCTCTGTGCTTTCTTGCTCACTGAACTCTAGACTTCCCTTGAGTTTCTAGTTCACTCCTCTTCTTTCATGGTCCCTGAACTAGTTATTTCCTTTATCTAGAATCCTTTCCCACCTTACAGTACGTGGCCTCTGCTTTATTTTCTTCAGGTCTCTAATCAAACAACATCTCAAGAGAGAGGTTGCCAAAAAGGATACTTTCCAAATCTAACTTTCTTTTTTTAAGTGACCTCTGGCCAGTGCCCACCAGAAATAAACCTGGTGTCAAGGTAAGTTGTGTTTGGCACCTTGCAATCACATTACATCATGAGTAATGTGGAAATGTTAGTAAGAAGATTTTAGAAAGGACTTAAAGGACTTGGTATATAGGTGGTAACAGGAATGGTTAAAAGAAATAGGAAATATTAGTTTATTTTTATTGTTCAGATACAATCTTGCTTTTGTCTATGTTCAGACATGGTTATGGGATGGTCTTGCCTTTCTCTTGCTCTTTTATGGTACAGAATAAACTTATCAGATAATTGGTTTTTAAAGAAATTGCTTAACAGGAGATCATCGAGGCTTAGCTGAGTACTGGATTAGCTCCTAGCCATACAAAAGCCCACATAACAGTGCCAGCTCTATTTTCTAGCTGTCAGAGGTGGACAGTCTTCCATTTTGGCTGAAAGCATATAATGTCAGGTAACAAGACATTGATCTGTGCTATCCATATTGTTCTTGTTGTCAAAGTTTGTTGACCAGATTGTTGCCCAGAGAATGTTTATGACTGGACTAGGATTAACCTCTCTTGCTCTTTTTGTTGAATGATGAGTTTAATCCTCTGACATTACAGTTGATTTTGGTGGTATTTATGAACGTGGACAGTATTCACTTGCTAGTTGCAGTTACCAGGAATAAAATTGTTATTAGTTCTTATAATAAATTCTGGTGAGTGGGTCTTAAGTGATAAAATTTAGCAAATAAAACCAAATTCCAGCAGATCTTTTCTAGAAAATCAGGTGCCCCCCCATTTTTGGCTTAGTCACAAATCACATTACTTGATCTTTTGTATTTTTATAGGTGCATTAAAAAGTGTTTGGTTTCTATATATATATATTTTCTTTTGTAGCTGCAAGAAAATTAAGAGTTATATATTTACATGGCTCTGTATAGTGAGTATCAGTTGATGGAGACCACTCTGAGCAAGCTGTGGGGTCAGAAATTGTCTCTTCATGTTAAAAGTCCCAGTCTGCAAAGGACTATTATCAAGGATATATAAAGAACTCAAAACAATCAGTCCCCCCAAATATAAAGACCCGATCCAAAAATGGGCATCCGAAATGAACAGACATTTCTCATACAAAGAAGTGAAAGCAGCAAGAAAATATATGAAAAAATGTTCCACATCACTGGTCATTCGAGAGATGCAGATGAAAACAACACTGAGATTCCACCTCACCCCACAAAGAATGGCTGCTATCAAGAAATCACACAATAACAAATGTTGGCGGGGTTGCGGGGAGAAAGGAACCCTCCTCCATTGTTGGTGGGAGTGCAGACTAGTGCAACCACTATGGAAATCAATATGGAGATACCTCAAAGAGCT
>NW_022900929.1:45529710-45625647 GCF_012274545.1 Fukomys damarensis
GAGAATCAAGACTTGCCATGTAGTGGTACATGATCCCAACAATGAATGTAACTGTACTGTGTCCCTAAATGTACCAATAAACTCAAAAAAAAAAAAAAAGTCCCAGTCTGCCTGTTAGCCCACAGTGGCTGCCTGAAGAGGCAGCAGTTGGCTTGTGGGAAACGAACAACTCCCACACCACTGCTTACAGTGGAGGACTGCATGATGCGTGATGCTGCGATGTCGTGGATGTCAAGACAATAATGTAGCTAAGGGCAGCATGACTCAGACATAAAACTTCCATAGAAGCAGAAATTAATCTAAGGGGAAAAAATAAATTCCCATTAATCTATGAGCCGTTCCTGCTAGAACGCCTCGTTCCCTTGTTGCTAGGTCCTTCCTCGCGTCAGTGTTCTGCACTGTTCCCTGCACTACCCCTTATCCCTTCAAGAAGCTGTGTATTCAATAAATAGTGGCAGGTCCAGGATACAGTGTCTTAGCCTGATAAGAGCTCTGACCTCCTGGGCTCCCCATTTATGCAGTAAAGATCTTGTCTTGTCTTTTGTTATCCCGCTACTACATGCTTGGTAAGGTCAGTGGAGGTCTGATCAGCTTCCAATGATAAGTTGGAACTGCTTTGGGGATCCCAGAGAATAACTGCATCTTCATAATCAGTGTGACTTACAGGGGCACTGACTTTGCTGGGAATGTAAGTATTGTCTCACTCAAGAAGCGGGACCATCACTGTCCCATCTTAATGTATGATTTTTTTTTGGGTGCTAGACCTTTGTACTGAGTCACATTCACAGCTTATTTTTTATTTTATTTTGAGATAAGGTCTAGCTAAGTTGCCTAGACTGGGCCAGAACTTGGGATCCACTGGCCTTAATCTCTGGCATGTGCCGCCACACTCATGGCAGGAAGATTTTTCAAGAGTGGGTTAAGTAGTCTGGAAGCTCTTTAAAGAACAAATGGAGTATTGCAGTGCAGAGACCTCTTCTATTAGTTTGTACTTATGAGGAATTGGACTTTGTTTGTAGGATCATGACCTCAGAAGAAGCATTTTATTTACAGGGTATTAAAATCAATTTTAGGGAGTGTTGTGGGGATTGAATCCAGGGCATCATGCATGTTAGGCAAATGCCCTACCATTGAGGCACACTCCCAGCACTAAATCCACTTTTTTTTTTTTTTTGGTACTGGGAATTGAACTCAGTTACTTGTACTTGTGAGGCAGGCGGTGGAACCACTGAGTTAATCCCCAGCCCTAAATCCATTTTTTATAAGACTGAGATTTGGAACTAATTATGTGAGAATAACTTAAATACCAGAGCAGACATGCATCAATGATTCTAGGGTGCCTGGCTACTGTTGTAGCTGGCAACAGACATATGATGCTGTTTTACTGGTGTTCCTGAGGCCTGGGAGGGGAGGGGGTGTGCTCCTGGGAGGGCAGTGCGTGAAGTTGTGAAGCTGAAGGTTAAAGTGCTAGAGACCATAGGAAATGGGAGAAGCCAAGAATGTGAGGCATCTGAGGAAGCCACAGGCAGTGCATAAAGCTGCTGTAGGAGAAAATTCATGAGAACTGCAGTGGTCAGTGCCATAGGGGTGAAATTGCACAAGCCCTTCTGAGTCCAAATTTCATCACCCTCTGCCTCATGTTCTGGACATAGAGTTATAGGATTTAATGTTTACCCTAATGCGGTTTGGTCTTTCTTTGGTTATTCCTTTTTATCCCTCTGTTTCGCCTTTCTGTTTTTTCCCCTCTAGTTAATATTTTATTTTTATTGGTACATGTTTGCAGTATTAACGATTACATTAATTGTAGGAAGTTGCTACATTTACAAAACACATCTTAATTAAAAAAATTCACCCCTTTCTCCCCTTCTGTGGCCCCTTCTCCATCTTTTAGTCCCACCCCCTTTCATAAAAGATCTATCTCTCAGTTTCCTAGCATTTATTTTTTATTCTGTGTGTTAATTCTATAATTTGGGTTTCTCATATAAGGAGTAAATATCATGCGATATTCAGGCTTCTTGGTGCTATTTCACCTAGGATTATGGTCTCAAGGTTTATCCATTTACCTACAAGTGACTCATGGTTACCCTTCTTTACGGAAGAATAGTACTCCTTTGTGTATAAGTGTGACATTTTCTTTACCATTCATCTGCTGCTGGACATATAGACTGCTTCCAAGATTTAGCTGTTTTGAATTGTGCTTCTCTACAAGTGAGTGTGCATGTATCTCTGTAATATGATGCTTTTAACTCAGGAAGGGCAACGTCAGGAGATTTTTAGTTTTTAGCGTTTTGAGGAATTGTTATATCGATTTCCATAGTAGTTGCACTAGTTTTAATTCCCCCCAATACTATAGAAGAGTTTGTTTTTCCCCACAGCACATTAAGCATTTGTTATTACTGATTTCTTGATGATAGCCACTCTTTCTAAGGAAAGATGAAATCTCAGTGCTGTTTTAATTTGCATTCCTCCAGTGGCCAGAGATATAGAACATTTTTCACATATTTATTGGCTATTTCTACTTCTGAGAAGTGTCTATTTCAATTGTCTATTTTTAAATTTGGATTTTTTTTATTTTGAAGATCTATTTTTTTGTATGCTTTATGTAATGTAGGCATTAGTCCTCTGAGGAATAGGTGGTAAAATCGTTTCTCATTTTGTAGGTTGTCTCTTCAGTCTTCGCTCTGTCTCTTACCTCTTCAACTCAGAGGGTTGTTTCCTTTGCTGTGCAGAAGCTTTTTAATTTGATGTGATCCCATTTATTGATTCTTGGTGTTCCCATTTACTTATTTTTTGGTACCAGGGATCGAACTTGGGACCTTGCACTTAAGAGGCAGGTGGAGGAACCACTGAACTAAATCCGTGGCCCTTATTCACATTTATTGAACCTTGGTGTTTGGATCAGAAAATCCTTGGGTACATCTATGTCTTAAAGAGATTTACTTATTTTAGCTTGCAGTAGATTAAGTGTTTCTATTTTATCATTTAGATCTTTGATCCATTTGGTTTTATTTTAGTACATGGTGGCAGATATGGATCTAGATTCAATCCTTTGCATGTGGATATCCAGTTTTCCCAGCACTGTTTGTTAAGGAGGATATCTTTTCTCTAGCATAAATTTTTTGGCCCCTTTGTCGAAACATTTTGGCTGACTGTGCCTGGAATTGTTTCTGCATCTTTTATTCTATTTCATTGAGCCATACTTGTTTTTGTCCCAATACAGGTTTGTTTTTATTACTATAGCTTTGTAGTATAACTCTGGGATTGTGCTGTCTTCTGCTTTGCTCCTGTTGCCCAGGATTGGTTTTGCTATTCTGAGTATCTTCTGATTCTGTATAAATTTTAGGATTGTTTTCTCCAGTTTTTTGAGAAATGCTGTTGATATTTTGACTGGGATTATATTAAATTTGTGTATCAGTTTTGAAAGTATGACCATTTTGACAATATTGGTTCTACCTATCCAGGAATAGGGGATATCTTTCCATTTTCTGATTTGATCTATTTGATTTCTCTATTTGATCTTGATTTTCAGAGTACTGTATTTCATTGTGGAGGCCTTTTACTTCCTTGGTTAGGTTAATTCCTAAGTATTTAATTTTTCTTGGATGCTACTGGGAATGGTATTGTTTTCTAATTTTTTTGGTGAGTTCATTATTAGTGTGTTAATTTTTTTGTTTGGTGATTTTTTGAGACAAGGTCTCTGTATATAGTTCAAGCTGGCCTTGAACTCACTATGTCATCCAGGCTGGACTCGGAACTCATGGCAATCCTCCTACTTTAGCCTCTTGAGTGCTGGGATTACATGCGTGTGCCCCTACATCCAGCTGTGGTGCTTTGATTTTATATCCTGCTACATTACTGAATTTAATTATTACTTCTACAAATGTTTTGGTGGAATATTTTACCTGAAAATAATAGTAATTTGAGTCTTTCTTTTCTATAAATATCTCTTTTATTTCTTATTCTTGTCTAATTGCTCTGGTGAAAGTTCTGAATACTATATTGAATGGCACTGGTGATACTGAACATGCTGCTTGCCTTCTTTCTGATTTTAGAGGGAAAGCTTTCAGCTTTTGCTTATTTAATATGATGTTGGCATTACATGTGTTATAAGTGGCTTTTGTTCAATTGAGATAAAGCCCTTCTATACCTATTTTCTTCAGGGTTTTTAAAAATCATGAATTAATGTTGGATGCAAAGTTTTATTTTTCCCTGCAGCCATTAAGATGATCACATAATTTTAGTCCTTGTTTCTGTTTCTGTGATGTATTACATTTATTGATTTGTGTATGTCAAATCATCCTTGCATCCCTGTGATGAATTGTACTTGGTCATGGTATATGATCTTTTTGATGATTTGTTGCATTCTGCTTGCCAGTATCTTGCTGAAGATTTTTGCATTTATTCATTAAAGACTGGCCTGTAGTTATTGGTACATTTTAGGTATACAGTACAGTTACATTCATTATTGGGATCTTGTGCCTTTATATGACAGGTCTTGGTTCTCATTTTTTCCCCTTATCCTCGACCTCCCTTCACCCCCTCCCCCCCTTCCCATTTACAAACACTTTATTTCCATTTTTTCAGTTTCTCATATTTTTTTCCTCTCCCTTATTACCTTTCCCCCACCCTTCCCACTTTCTCTACACCTTTATCCCTTTACTTCCTATTTCACATTATTAATTATCTCATTAGGATCCTGTGTACTATAGCTTTTCACACCAAAGAAACTTTTAGGTATTTCACTTAAAGAAATCTCTGTATGAACATTAAAATAGGGAATCCTAAAATAAAACTAAAAAGGAAAGTAAAAGAGAAAAGGCAATGATGTAACATCAAAATAATCCTTAATTCTGGAGATGAAAATGGTCCCTGAACATATTCAAATTGCTTCTTGTTCTTATAGTCTTATCTTATTCTTTTTTTCATTATTTAGAGAAACTTTAATAGTTTCTGTAATCAAACCCACGTCCATATGACCTTACATATTTAGTACGATGTGTTACCCCTGTACACATGGAACAAAAAATAAAAAAAATTAACATTTCTAGACCAATATGGCTGTCCATTTCTGTACAATGCCAACTCAACACAGTAAATTGGGATGAATTTTTCCAAAGTTGGCAGCACCGTTAAAGTTTCCCAAAATTCAATTCATATATATATGTACATATATATTTATATTTATATAAAAAGACTAATAATAGCAGTATGTTATGCATCAATAGCAGCAACAGCTTTTCCAGGTTCTGCAGTCATCTGAACAAAATTATAGACAATCAGCACATTCCATTAAAAAAAACAAAACAAAACAAAACAAAGAAAAGAATAATATCCAGAACACAGCAAATGTCTGTTGCTGTTGTGGTACCTGGCACCATTTTTTTATTAGCATCTTAATTATCATCTGGAAAGAGAACATTCTAGAGTAATATCATTAAATGTAACTCTGATAAAGCACAGTCCCTACTATGGATCATAAAGCAGGTACAAGATATTTTACATTCATAGAGGTATGATAGAGTACTGTCCTACATCAATAATACTAGAATTAGTTTTGGTTTGAGATTTGCTTTGTCTGCAAATAAGATTGCTACCTCTGTTTTTTTCTGGGCTCCTGTCACATCGAGAATTGTTTTCTATCTTTTCACTTTCAGTCTATGGGCTTCTTTTTGCTACGTGTGTTTCTTGTATACAACATATTGTTGGATTTTGCTTCTTATTCCATTTTGCCAGTCTGTTTCTCTTGATTGGTGAGTTGAGGCCATTGACATTGCTGGTTATAACTGATATGTATTGACTTATTATTGTCATGTTATTGGCCTTTTGTTGACTCTTTCTACTTTTTCACCTTCTCCTTTTAATTTCTTGCCTTGCCTATTTGATTTGCTCTGTTGGGCCTCATGGTGTTGTTGCCTTCATTGTCTTTTTCTAGGATCTTGTTTAGAATTGCTTGTAGTGCTGGTTTGGTATTCATGTAGTTTCTCAGGTGTTCTTTGTCATGGAAGTGTCTTATTTCCCCATCCATTTTGAAAGAGAGTTTTGCTGGATACATCAGTCTAGGTTGGAGGTTGTTCTCTTTTAGTACTTGAAATATCTCATTCCAGGCTCTCCTTGCCCCAAGGGTTTGTGTGGAAAAGTCTGCTTTGATTCTGATGGGCTTTCCTTTGTATGTGATTTGTTTCTTTTCTCTCACTGCTTGTAGTATTTTGCTCTTCTGTTGGGTTTCTGGGATCCTGATTATTATATGTGTAGGTATAGATTTTTTTGATTGTAGCTAGTTGGGGTCCTATATGCCTCAGTTATCTGAATGTCAAATTCTTCCCCTCTGTTTGGGAAGTTTTCTGTCATTAATTCTGCAAACAGCTTTTTAAAGTCATTTGTATTTTCTCCTGTTACTTCATGGATTCCTATCAGTCTTATGTTATTCTTCCTTGCATCATCTAGGAGTTGTTGGATTGATTTCTCATGATCTCTTACTGTTTTTAAGAGACCTCTCTTTTCATGGTCACTGACTGCAATCTTATCTTCTATATCTGAGAGCCTATCTTCGCATTCTTTTATTCTGTTGGGTACACTTTCAATAGAGTGTTTAATCTCCTGGATATCTGTTTGAATCTGTTTTATGGATTCCATTTCTTTCCTATGTTGGGCGCTTATTGTTTCCATGTCTTTCTTATGCTGGGCCTTCATGGCTTCTATCATGGTCCTGAGCTCATCTATTTTTTTGTCAGTTTCTGTTCTAGAGTCTCGAATCACAACTTCCATTTTGCTCACTATCTCTATGGTTATCTGGGAAATTATTTCTGTTTTGAATTTTTCCAAAGCCTGATTGATCTGTTTTGTTACTTCCTGTGCTTTGAGTTCAGGATGTTCTGGTGGTTCACTATCGGCCTTTTCATCCTCATTTGCCCTACCGTTTGCCATTGGTGAACTGGAAGTTTGTCTTTGTGTCTTGCTTAAGTGATTTCTCATTTTTATTTTTGTTGTTGGACTGTCCTTGGTTTAATCTCTGGATTATCACCCAAATCTTCCTGATATGGTTGCACCCTAGCTTCTGTGTCTCTAACGACCCACAGACATTCTCAGCTTCATAACATCAGAGAAAACAGCTCATCAAATCAACCACAATGCTTTATCCCAACTGATACAATCAGCAACACATTAAGATCAAGCACAACTTGGACACTGACCACCTGTGGTAGTCACTAGTCTATCACCCTTAAATCATTTGAATTAAATTGAAATCAAGAAGCAGTCCAGAACATGTCTGCAGTGAACAAAATTTCAATATAGTGTATTTACTATTTAATGGCTCAGACAGAGCAAGAATGAAAGACCCCTAGTCTCAGTTAGCTGATGGCTGAACCCCGTGATGCTGACTGACCTCGGGCTGCAAGGCCCAGATTGAGTTCCCCAGCCTTCTGAATGGTTGAACTCCACAACGTTCTATTACAGGTTTCCCACACCCTTTCTTTAAAGATGTTCAAAGTTGGGAACTCAGAAAAATACCCTTGATGGCCACCTCTGCCTCTGCAGAGTGGGTCCAAAGACTGGCACTGTCAGGAGATCTCACAGTGCACTGGGGGGAGTGTTAGGGGGTTCAGGGGGGCCCACGCGGCTACCTTCCTGGCGCTCAAGCGATGGTGGCTGGGGCGGGAGAAGGCGTGGCTCTCCTTCCCGCGGTGGATCAGGGCCCAGGCTACCTCCCAGCGCTGGAGTGATGGCTGCCTGTAGTTGTCTTTTTGATTGGATCCTTTTCTGGTTTTGTGGTGAGGGTAATCTAGACTCCTGGAATGAGTTTGGCAGTACCCCCTTTTTCCCCCACTTTCATTAAAATGTTTTAGTATTGGCATTAGATCTTACTCAAAGTTCCTGTAAAATTCAGTGGTGAATCCGTTGGGTCCTGGGCTTTTCTTAGTTGGCATTGTTATTTTTCAGTATTGCTTAAATTTCACTGTCTTTCATGGGACTATTTGGGTTTTTTTTTATCTTCTTTGGGTCAGTCTTAGTAATTCATATATATCCAGGAATCTACCTATTTATTCTAAATTCTCCAATTTATCAATATACATGTGAAAAGTAGTTGTTAACAATCTGAAATTTGCCTGTAGTGATTTCAACTTTTTCAGTTCTAATAACACTGATTTGACTTTCTTTTTTGGTAAAATTAGTTAAGAAGTTGTCAATTTTAGTTATCATTTTAAATAATCAGCTCTTCAATCCATTGACTCTTTTTTATTTTTGTTAGTCTCAATTTCATTAATTTCTGCTTTGATCTTTATAATCTACTTCTTTCTACTAGATTGGGATTTGGATTGTTCTTTTTCTGCTTGGATCTGGAAGTTCATAAGTCAGTTATTTAGGCTCCCTTTGTTTTTCTGTTGTGGGCATTCAGAGTTTAAAACTCCCCTCTTAGGTAGGACTTACGTCTCATAGGTTCTGGTACGTTATATTGGCATTGTCATTTGTTTATAGGAACTAATTTCTTCTTTGATTTGTTCTGTGATCTATATTTTATTCAAGAGAGTATTGTTAATTTTCATGGATTTGCATAATTCTGTAGTTTCTTTTGCCATTGATTTCTAGTCCCATCACACTGTTAGCTGATAGTGTCTATGGTATGAATTCAATTTTTTCATTTACTTAAGCATAATTGATGGGCTAGCATGTAGTCTATTTTGGAAAAAGTCCCAAATACTGCTGAGAAGAATGTGTATTGTGTTGTTGGGCAGAACACTGTAGATATCTATTAATTCCATTTATTTGAAGATTTGGTACAACTGTTGTTTCTTGAATTTTTGTCTGGTGGATCTACTTGTGACAGTGTGGTATACAGGTTCCCAACTTGAACTGTGTTAATATTTATCCGAACTTTTAAGCCCAGTAGTGCTTGTTTTAAGAACTTTGATGCACCAGTATTTGGCAAATATAAGTTTATAATTGTTGTCTCTTTTTGTTGAATTGTCCCCTGAAACAATATGTAATGATGTTTTTTACCTCTTCTGATCAGTTTCAGCTTGAGGTCCACTTTGAAAATAAAATAGCTACTCCTGCTTCTGTTTGAGTTCCTGTTGTATGAAATATTGTTTTCCTTTCTTTGATTTCTTTTTAGTCTGTGATTTTCTTTTTGGATTTAATATGTTTCTTATGTGCAGCACATCATTAAATTTTGTGGTTGTCATTACATTTTTTGTTCATCATTAAATTTTGATCTATTCTGCCAATTGGCATCTTTTTATTGGGGAGTTGAGACCATTTAAATTGAGAGTTATGAACAAATGGAAATAAAGTGTTTGTAAACGGGGAGGGGAGGAGGGGGTGAATGGAGGGCAGGGACAAGGGGAAAAAATGAGAACCAAGAACTGTCATGTAAAGGTACAAGATCCCAGTAATGAATGTAACTGTACTGTATACCTAGAATGTACCAATAAGCTCAATAAAAAGAAAAAAAATAAATTGCAAGTTATTATTGAAAGATATTGATGTATTCCTGCCATTGCTTTATTTTCTTGTGGCTTATTTCCTTTATGACCTCTTCTTGCTTAACTGCTCACTCTGCCTGGTATATTCATTCTTTTAGACTTTTTGGCTTTGTTGGCTTCATTGCCTTTTTGTTGCATTTTGTTGATTTTTTTTGTAGTGTTTGGTTCTCTTTTCATCAATTTTGAAAGATAGGTTTGTAGGATAAGTGAGTCTGAGTTGGAAGTTGTTTTCTTTTAAGGCTTGAAACTGTTCACTCCAAGCTTTCTTGGCTTTTAAGCTTTGTGTTGTGAAGTCTGCTATAATTTTAATGGGTTCACTTTTATTAGTGATTTGTTGCTTTTCTAAACAACTTTTAAGATTCTATCCTTGTGCATGGTAAGCACCTGTAATCCTAGCTACATGGGAGATTGAGGCAGGAGGATTGTCTAAGCCCAGTCATTTAAGGCCAGTCTGGAGAACATGGAAAGACCTTCTCTCAAAATAATGCTGTTTTTAACTTGAAAAGAACAGTTTTATTTTATTTTTAAAAATTTAATTTACTGGTACATTCTAGGTAGATAGTACAGTTACATTCATTACTGGGATCTTGTACCTTTACATGCCAGGTCTTGGTTCTCATTTTGTCCCCTTGTCCCCATCCTCCCTTCACCTCCTCCACCCTCCCCAACCTTCTAACACTTTCATTTTTACATTTTCTCATATTTTTTTCCTTTTCCCTTATTGCCCCTTCCCTATCCTTCTCATTGTCCCTACACCTTTGGTCCGAAAAGAACAGTTTTAGATGGAGAAGAACAAGTTAGTTTTCCATAATGGAAGTTGTCAAGTGATATAAAGTTTACCCTGTTGTGAAAGTTTGTAGTGATAGAAGAAAATGACATTTCAGGCTAACATTTCTATTTAATTTATTATTTTTAATAGTTAGATATATTCAGGGATGAAGGCATTCCTTGTCTGAAAATGAGGAGATATAGATAATTATTCAATCAAATTCTGGACAATCATTTTCTTGGAATAGTTCAGTAGGAATTCAATCATTTGGATTGCTAGAATGGGTTATGAAAGCTATTTAAATCTTAATGTTAGGTGAGTGCATAAAATGCTCCATCTGTTATAAGCAGATATTCTGAAAAGAAAGACCATTCTAAGCTTCAATGCGCAATTAGGAATATTTATGTTGTTTTTATAAGCACAGGAGAAACAGATGAACAAACGTCTTTGGTAGCTTCCTAATGTGGACAAGAGGAAGAGAGAGAAAATATTTGTTGAAAGGTTACTATGTGCTACACTTCTGCACAATATAACATTTCGTCCTCATAGTTATCAAAAGTAATTACTATAGTCTCCACTGAAGTTAAAAGACATTATGTATTTTTCCCACAGGAATTTTGTCACAGATCTAGGACTAAACTTGAGCTCTGAACCTGTACTCTTTTATAGACCAAGCTTCTGCCCCAAAAGAGAGATACTGTAAGTGTATACTTTAAAATTTGCAATGTCTAGAGAATGTGTACTAAATGAAGCAGAGAATCAGGTTTGGGCACTGTAGTTTTGTTAGTCGATGAATCCTCTACAGCTTGAGTTGAAAATCCTGTTACTCACAATTGAAACCATCTTGATGGATATAAAAATTGGTAAATTTGACTCAGAGACAGTTTCATTGTGAACAGTGGTATGGGGACAATGAAGAATACTGTTATTCTCTGATTTGGTTAATAAGGAAGAACTTGTTAATGATGTGTGTGGTAGGTAGCATAATGCTCCCCCGAATATATGCATACCCTAATGGGTAGGACCTGTAACTAGCAGCTTTATAGGGAAAAATAGTCTTTGTAGATGTGAATAGATTATGAACCTTGAGATGGAGAGATAATCCTGGAATGTCTGGGTAAATCTGATGTAGAGAGGGAAGTGTGATGACAGGAGCAGAGTAAGGGTAATGAGACTCTTAGTTGAGGGCCACAAATCAAGACTTGTAGGTGACCTTCAGAAGCTGGAAAATTAAACAGAACAGATTTCCTTCTAGGGGCTTCAGGAGAATGCAGTCCTATCAACATCTTGATTTTAGATTCATAAAACCCCTTTTAGACCTCTGGCCTACAGAACTGTAGGATAATATATTGTTATGGCTTGTGTCTGGATGTCCTCCCAAAGCCTCATGTGATCATAGGTGGGCTTTTCAGAGGTGGCTGATCTACAATGTGATGCTGGGATCAAGGGTGTGTGATTATTAATTAGCCCACTGATTGGTTTGGCATAGTTCTGGATAATGGGAAGGCCCTTCCTGGGTGTGAGTTCTATCTTCCCTAAGGGCACGTAGCCTGGATAAAATATAAGGGACAAAAGAGGGTTGTCTCTTGCCGCTGCTTGCTGCTTTGGTGTCTCTTGCCTGCTTGCCTTGTACTATTTCTCCTTTGTGATGCCCCTCTTCCTTGCCACCTTGCCTTGGGGCCAGCTGATTAGGGACTGAAACATCTACAAACTGTGAGCTAAATAAACCTTTCCTCCTTTAGCTCCAGTGTAGGGTATTTGGTCTCAGCAATGAGAAAAAAGTAACTAACACATATATGTTGTTTTAAGCCACTCAATTTGTGGTAATTTGTTATACCAACAAGAAACTAGTATGCCATAGAAGTCTCAGAATCTTGGAAGAGAATATTCTCAATATGATTTTGAAGTTTGCACCAACAAGAAGGAAATATTGGGCATAAGTAAATGTTTGAGATATTAGGAAAATTATTCTAAAAATGGGGAAGGACTGGTATGATTTCAAGTCCAGCACTAAAACAGTATAAAGTAAAGTCATGACAATTTGACTCTCTGGCAAAGAAAGAAAAGATACTACATAATTGCATAAATGATTGTCAGTTAGGATCAATTTTTAAAAGTACAGGTATGTATGTGTATGTTTAATGGCTCCATTGATAACCAAGCTTGTATGTTTAGGATGATGTAGTATGATTAATAAACACAGTGAATATTTAAATTTCTATTTTGTTATTTTTTGGGGCATAGGGTGTTCTTTCTCTAACCAAAATTAAGAGGCTCATTTATTTAATACATTGTGCTGGAAATGAGAATTTTGTCTCTTGCATCTCCACAGCTTTCAGGCTAGTTAAAGATATACAGGGCAGGCTACTCCCTCATTCATAGGTGTAGTTTTTTTAAAGCCCCATTTTCTTTATTTTCTCTCCATCTTTCATTTTCTCTCTCCATTCTGCTCTCTCTCTTTGTCTCCCCCTCTCTTTGGCACACAGACACACAGACACAGACACACACACACACACACACACATGAACACATACGCAGAGCTAATCTTACTGTGAAAATGTACCAGATTAAATCTGTCATTTGTACATGTTAGCAAATCTGAAAAACTCTGACATTTGCTTCCTATAAATATTGTAGGAGGAAATGAGGAAGAAAAAGGATAGATTAGAGTCTTGTGTCTAGTCCTAGAGATTATATTCTGTTTCAAGACTTTCCAAAAATGGGCTGTGGAAGTAACACAAGGAGCTTTGATGCATCTCTGTCCTGTCTTACCCACTTGCCTGCCCTCACAGCAGTGGAAACAGCCTTTAAAGGCATAAAACCATAACCAATTTCAAGAAAATTGTCTGTATGGTTTTGGACTTTTTCTCACCCATTTGATGCTGAGCCAATGAGCCAAAGGCAGGGCCCTGTGAAGGGAGAATTTTCTAGGCTTTTCTAGTATTCATGAATGTCTGTGGCTGAAGAGTTGCTGTCTCCAGCTGCTGTTTCGTGAGGCAGGTGTCTGAAGGAGACAGTGAGAGCCAGACTGGGGGATGCACTGTGGCAGGATCTCTCTGTGGGACTTTTAGTGCTAAGTGGATAAATGCGTGCAGCTGCTACAATTTACCCTCTTGCTAATGTCAGTATTTTGTGAGGGATATTGGACAAAGAAATGTAAATAAAGTGGAACATTTTACCAAATAAGCAATGGTAAGTGTGCTGAATGCTTTTGACCACATATAAGCTCACTGATTGCCTGTTAATACATACCACAAATGCCACCAGAGATCCACTCTGAAAATCTGAGAACCACAACCAAATATAACAGTATATGTTTTTGTCAGCATTTACATTCTTGAAAACATTTGCAATGGCTCATCTATGGCAGCCATAGAACAAAAACAAATTAAGATATGATTTTAGCCCTTTATTTTCTGTCCTTGACTATCAGGCTCTAAATTTAAAATAGTCAACTCATCAGAAGACAGTTTTCTTTATTGCTTTCATGAGTTTCAGGCCCTTAAAAATTTGAGCCTCATCACCCAGGTACCGACAAATTTATAGGGTTTTTATACACAAATATTCATTCTAATATAAATAGTATATTTTCAGGATATATGCTTGCATGTATACATATACATAAATATGTATATCAGAAAATGGCATTCTGGAAATGGGAAGGAAGAGTGTGGAAACTGATACCACAAAAAGCTTTGTTAAATTCTGACTCTGCCTGTCACTGATTGATTTTGGGAAATTTCATTAACTTTTCTAAACTTTATTTCTCTCATTGAAAAGTGACTAGTAATACATATTTCATAGGACTACTAGGAAGATGAATGCACTAAACTATATGTAAAGTTTGTATATATAAATATATTAAGTTAATTGGTTAAATAATTGAATATTAATTAAATATATTTTTGTTGTTGCATATTGACCCTAAAGCCATGTGCAAGCACTCTGCCATCAAGATACACCCCAGCCCCTAAAATATATCTTGCTTCTTAATTAGTAGCTATTCTGGCTTGTTTCTTGGTGTTCCCCCAAAGCCTCATGTGCTCATAGATGGGGCCTTTGGGAGGTGGCTGGATCATAGGTGTGGGGTGTGGTACTAAGTTAGCCTACTGATTAGTTTAGCATAGTTCTGTGTGTGGGTAATGGGAAGTCCCACCCTGAGTGTGGGCGACACCATCCAATAGGCTTGTAGCCTGGATGGGCTCAAAGAGAAAAGCAGATTTCACTGCTTTGCTGCTTCCTATGTACTCTGCAATGGACAGTTTCTCCTCTGTCATGTCTTTCTGCCATGCCTTAGAGCAAGCTGTTTATGGACTGAAACCTCTACAAACTGAGCTAAAATAAACACTTCCTCCTTTAACTTTGAGTGTCAGGATAGGCCAGGAATGTAGCTCAGCAGCACAGCACCTGCTTGGTAAGTGCAAGACCCTTTTCGATTTCCAGTACAAAAAAATAAAAAATTGGGTGTCAGGTATTTTGTCTCAGCCATGAGAAAAGTAAGTCAGTAGCTATCCAATAAATAAAATTCCTAGGAAGTTTTATTGTATAAGACATTAAAGAATAAGATGGAAAATTATGGTAAGGAAGTTATATCAATTTCTTCATCTAAATATCTTATTGACAGTAAGAGCTCTGTAAAAACTGTCTAATTTCTTCTTTAATTTCCTCTGCGACTTATTGGTTGTTCAATTTAAATGTTTGTGAAGTTTTTGCAGTTTCTTATGTGATTGATCTCCAGTTTAATTGCACTATGGCCTGATAATATACATGGGATAACTTCAATTCTTTTGCATTTACTTAAGCATGTTCTATGAGCAAGTATGTGGTCTATTTTGGAGAATGAACTGTGTGCAGCCATAAATAATGTATATTTAGATTTTGTGGGGTGGAACACTCTGTAGACATCTACTAAGTCCATTTGTTCAAAAGTTTGCTTCAGTTCTAGTATTTTGTTGTTGATTTCTTTTCTAGATGGTCTATTTGTGACAGTGGGGTATTGATGTCCCCCACTACAATTGTATTAGTACTTCTCTGATTTTTTCATGTCCCTTAATATTTATTTTGTAAGTTGGTGGAATTAGTATTTGCTACCTATATATTTATGATTGTCATCTCTTGCTCTTGGATTGTTCCCTTTACAAGGATGTAGTAACCTTTGTCTCTCTTAATTGGCTTTGGTTTGAAATTTGCTTTGTCTGCGAATAAGATTGCTACCCCTGCTTTTTTCTGGGCTCCTGTTGCCTGGAGAATTGTTCTCCATCCTTTCACTTTCAGTCTATGGGCTTCTTTTTGCACTAGGTGTGTTTCTTGTATACAATATATTGTTGGATTTTGCTTCTTAATCCTTTCTGTCACTCTATTTCTTTTGATTGGTGAATTGAGGATGTTAACATTGATGGTTATAACTGATATGTATTGACTTATCATTGTCATGTTATTGTCCTGTTGTTGGCTTTTTAAAATTATTCCCCCTGTCCCTTCAATTTCTTGCCTTGCCTAATGGATTTTCTCTGTTGGGCCTCATGGAATTGTGACCTTCATTGTCTTTTTCTAGGATATTGTTTAGAATTGTTTGGAGTGCTGGTTTGGTATTCATGAAGTTTCTCAGGTGTTCTTTGTCATGGAAGTATCTTATTTCCCCATCAATTTTGAAAGATAATTTTGCAGGATACATTAGTCTAGGTTGGTAGTTGTTTTCTTTTAGGGCTTGAAATACCTCACTCCAGGCTCTCCTTGACTTGAGGTTTTGTATTGAAAAAGTCTGCTGTGATTCTGATGGACTTTCCTTTGTGTGTGATTGCTTTTCTATAAATTCTTGTAGTGTTTTGTTCTTCTGATGGGTGTAGAGGATCTTGATTATTATATGCCTAGATGTAGGCAAATGGACTTTGTAGATGTCCATCATAAACCCTGACCAAGTCAGATTTATCCCAGGGATGCAAGGATGGTTCAACATACGTAAATCAATAAATGTAATATACTATGTATTAGCAGAGTCAAGGACAAAAACCATATGATCATCTCAATAAATACAGAAAAAGCATTTGATAAAATTCAACACAGAGTAATGATACAAACTCTACAGAAAATTGGAATAGATGGTCTTTATCTCAACCTGATAAAGGCTATCTATGGAAAACCAATAGCCAATATCATATTAAATGACCAAAAACTGAAAGCCTTCATGCTAAAATCAGGAACAAGACAAGGATATCCACTCTCACAACTCCTGTTCAATATACTTCTAGAAACATTAGTCAAAACAATTAGACAAGAGAAAGAAATAAAAGGAATAAAGATAGGGAAGGAAGAAGTGAAACTGTCTCCATTTGCTGATGATATGATACTCTATATTGAAGACCCAAAAAACTCTGCCGAAAGACTTCTAGACTTAATTGACAGATTCAGTAGAGTAGCTGGATACAAGGTCAACACTCGGAAACCAACAGCTTTGTTTTACACAAATAACAGTCTCACCAAGAGAGAAATTAGGCAAACAATTCCTTTCACAATAACATCCAAAAAAAAAAAAAAAAAAGAAGAAAAAGAAAAAGAAAAAGAAAAATCTAGGAATCAATCTAATGAAGGAGACAAAAGACCTCTATACTGAAAAATCACAGCACTCTGAAAAAAGAGATAGAAGAGGATATGAGAAAATGGAAAGATATCCCTTGCTCCTGGGAAGGAAGAATCAGCATAGTGAAAATGGCCATACTTCTAAAACTGCTTTACAGATTCAATGCAATCCCAATTGAAATCCCAATAGTATATTTCACAGAACTTGAGAAAACAATCCAAAAATTCATTTGGAACCAGAAGCAAAAGCCATTATAGGCAACAGAGACATGGCAGGGGGTATCACAATTCCCAAAGTGAAACTATACTACAAAGCCATGGTGATAAAAACAGCATGGTACTGGCAAAGAAAAAGATCTGGGTATCAATGGAACAGATGCAGAAAAAAACCCAGACATATTAAGCTACCTCCTCTTTGACAAAGGAGCCAATCATCCTCAGTGGAGGAAAGATAGCCTCTTTAATACATTGTGTTGGAAAAACTGGATCTCAACCTGCCAAAGATTAAAGCTAGACCCTTATCTTTCATCTTGCACTAAACTAAAATCCAAGTGGATTAAAGATCTAAATATTAAAAAAGAAACACTAAACTTGCTGAAAGATAAGTTAGGCAGAACTCCTGAAGATATTGGCATAGGAAAAGACTTTATGAGCAAATCCTCAGTAGCATGGCAACTTACACAAAGAATCAACAACTGGAATCTCATTAAAAAGCTTCTGCACTGCAAATGAAACCACCAACAGAGCTAAGAGACAACCTACAATATGGGAAAAAAGTTTTACTAGCTGCTTCTCAGACAAAGGGCTATTATCTAGAATATATAAAGAACTAAAAAAAAATCAGGCCCCCCAAATATAAAGACCCAGTTCAAAAGTGGGCATCTGAAATGAACAGACATTTCTCAGACAAAGAAGTAAATATGTGAAAAAAATATTCCACATCACTGGTCATTCAAGAGATGCAGATAAAAACAACATTGAGATTCCATCTTACCCCAGAAAGAATGGCTTCTATGAAGAAATCAACCAATAACAAATATTTCTGGGTTTGTGCGGGGAAAGGAACCCTTCTCCATTGTCTGTGGGGGTGCAGACTGCTGCAACCACTGTGAAAATCAATATGGAGATACCTCAAAGAACTAGGATTAGAGGTTCCATTCGACCCAGCTACCCCTCTGCTGGGTATCTTTCCAAAAGAATTAAAAGAATCATACCACAGTGATATATGCACACCATGTTTATAGTGGCATAGTTTGTAATAGCTAAAACTTGGAAACAGCCCAATTTCCCATCAGTTGGAGACTGATGTAGTTTTTCTATAAAATAGAGTACTACTCAGTCATAAAGAATGGAAAACTAGAGTCATTCATAAGAAAATGGGTGCATATTGAGGCCATACTCTTAAGAGAAATAAATAAGACACACATATATAAATACCAAATAGTTTCTCTAGTGTGAAAAATTAAAAGTGTAAATAAGATCTAAATTGTATAACTGATAATGTGAAACAGGAAGAAAGGGTTAAAGATGTAAGGGAAGTGGAAGGGGTAGGGGAAAGGAAATAAGGGAGAATAAAAAATACAAGAAAAGGGAAAAATGGAAACAAAGTCTTTGTAAATAAGGGAAGGTTGGAGTGGGTGAAGCGAGGGCAGGGGTATGGGGAAAAAATAAGAACCAAGACATACTGTACTGTTTGCTTTAAATGTACCAGTAAACTTAACTGGGAAAAAATTGTGAGAGTTTCAGAGATAAACCTGAGTCATGTATAATAACTCATGTATTTTATCCTAAATTCTTTGGAGGTTCTGGATTTTTTTCTTTTTATTGAGTTTATTGGTACATTTTAGGTATTCAGTACAGTTACATTCATTATTGGGATCTTGTACCTTTACATGACAGTTCTAGGTTCTCATTTTTTCCCCTTGTCCCTGCCCTCCCTTCAGGTTCTGGAGTTTTTCGGCAAATATTCTTTCTCCCTTGGGTCCCTACTTCATTTACTACCTCACACATTGGTGTATTGAATTCTATACCATCTGACTCAATCCTCTCAGCCTATAAATATTTAATGCCTCTCTAGAACAAAGCAATGTTTTAGACCTATTGTTTATTGGCTACCCTCCTAAATTGTCTTTATTTTACCAACAAATTATTTGCTTCTAACAACTGTATCTTTACTTCATTTCTTTCCTCCCTCCACCCCCTCCTTCCTTCCCCCCTTCAAACACTTTAATTCCATTTTTACATTTTCTCATACTTTTTCCTTTTCCCTTATTCCCCTTTCCCTATCCTTATCACTGTCCCTACACATTTGGTCCTTTACTTCCTATTTGCTAATTGTCCCATTAGGATCTTGAGTACTCTTTTAGTTTTTCGGTATTTGCATATGTGTGACTTATTTATTTCACTTAGGAGTATATCCTCAAAATGTACCCATTTACCTATGAATGAATCTACTTTCTCATTCTTTATGGCTGAGTAGTATTACATTTTACAGAAAAACCACATCTTCTTTATCCAGTTGCCAACTGATGGGCAGATGGGCTGTTTCCAAGTTTTAACTATTACACGGTGCCACTATAAACATGGGTGCACATACATCACTGTGGTATGATTCTTTTAATTCTTTTGGAAAGATACCCAACAGAGGGATGGCTGGGTGAAATGGAACCTCTAGTCCCAGCTCTTTGAGGTATCTCCATATTGACTTCCATAATGGTTGCAACAGTCTGCACTCGCACCAACAATGGAGAAGGGTTCCTTTCTCCCTACAACCATGCCAACATTTCTTATTGTGTGATTTCTTAGCAGCCATTCTTTGTGGGGTGAGGTGGAATCTCAGTGTTGTTTTCATCTGCATCTCTCAAATGACCAGTGATGTGGAGCATTTTTTCATATATTTACTTGCTGCTTTTATTTCTTTGTCTGAGAAATGTCTATTCATTGCAGATGCCCATTTTAGAATTGGGTCTTTATATTTAGGGGAGCTGGTTGTTTTGAGTTCTTTATATATTTTGGATAATAGTCCTTTGTCTGAGGAGCAGCTGGTAAAAACTTTTTCCCACATTGTAGGTTGTCTCTTAGTTCTGTTGATGGTTTCTTTTGCAGCACAGAGGCTTTTTTATAAGATAAGATCCCAGTTGTTGATTCTTTCTGCTAGTTCCCATGCTATTGAGGATTTTTTCATAATCCTATGCCAATGTCTTCCAGAGTTCTGCCTAACTTATCTTCCAGCAAGTTTAGTGTTTTTATTTTTATATTTAAATCTTTAATCTATTTGGATTTTAATTTAGTGCATGGCGAAAGATAAGGGTCTAATTTTAATCTGTGACAGGTTGATATCCAGTTTTTCCAACACCATTTATTAAAGAGACTATCTTTCCTCCAATAGGGACTATCAGCTCCTTTATCAAAGATGAAGTAGCTGAGTGCATCTGGAGTTGTTTTTGTGTCTTTTGAAGTACAGAAGCTTTTTAGTAAGATGAGATCCCAGTTGTTGATTCTTTCTGCTAGTTCCCGTGCTACTGAGGATTTGTTCATAAAGTCTTTTCCTATACCAATGTCTTCCAGAGTTCTACCTAACTTACTTTCCAGCAAGTTTAATGTTTCTGTTTTAATATTTAGATCTTTAATCCATTTGGATTTTAATTTAGTGCATGGCAAAAGATAAGGGTCTAATTTTAATCTGTGACAGGTTGATATCCAGTTTTTCCAACACCATTTATTAAAGAGACTATCTTTCCTCCAATAGGGACTATCAGCTCCTTTATCAAAGATGAAGTAGCTGAGTGCATCTGGAGTTGTTTTTGTGTCTTCCAATCTATTCCACTGATCCTCAGGTCTGCTTCTTTGCCAGTACCATGCTGTTTTTATAACAGTGGCTTTGTAGTATAATTTCAAATTGGGAATTGTTATACCTGCTGCATGTGTCTGTTGCTTAGGGTGGCTTTTGCTATTCTAGGTCTCTTATGGTTCCAAATGAATTTTTGGATTCTTCTTTCTAGTTCTGTGAAGTATAGTGTTGGGATTTCAATTGGTATTGCATTGAATCTTTATAGCAGTTTTGGTAGTATGGCCATTTTCACTATGTTGATTCTTCCTACCCAGGAGCAGGGGACATCTTTCCATTTTCTTATATCCTTCTCGATCTGTTTTTTCAGGGTGCTATAGTTTTCAGTGTAGAGGTCTTTTGCTTCTTTTGTTAGATTGCTTCCCAGATACTTCATTTTTTTGGGTGCTATTGTGAAAGGAATTGTTTCCCTAATTTATTTCTCAGTGAGTCTGTTATTTGTGTACAAGAAGGCTATTGATTTTTGGGTGTTGACCTTGTATCCAGCTACTCTGCTAAAAGTGTCAATTAAGTCGAGAAGTCTTTGGTGGAGTTTTTTGGGTCTTCAATGTAGAATATCATATCATCAGGAAATAATGACAGTTTAACTTCTTTCTTTCCTATCTTATTGCTTTAATTTCTTTCTCTTGTCTATTTGCTATGGCTAACGTTTCCAGAACTATATCGAAGGGGAGTGGTGATAGTGGGCATCCTTGTCTTGTTCCTGATTTTAATGTGAAGGTTTTCAGTTTTTGGCCATTTAATATGATGTTGGCTGTTGGTTTTTCATAGATAGCCTTTATTAAGTTTAGACATAGACCATCTATTCCAATTTTTTGCAGAGTTTTTATCATGAATGGGTGTTGAATTTTGTCAAATGCTTTTTCTGCATCTATCGAGAGGATCATGTGTTTCTTGTCCTGGACTTTGTTAATATAGTTTATTACATTAATTGATTTGCATATGTTGAACCATCCTTGCATCCCTGGAATAAATCCAACTTGGTCGGGATGAATGATCTTCTTGATGATCCTCTGTATTCTGTTTGCTAGTATCTTATTAAGGATTTTTGCATTTATATTCATTAAAGAGATTCGCCTGTAGTTCTCTTTTTTTAGTTACATCTTTCCCAGGTTTGGGAATCAAAGTGATATTTGCTTCCAGGAATGAATTTGGAAGTATTGCTTCTCTTTCAATTTCATTGAAAAGTCTGAAGAGTAATGGCAGTAGATCTTCTCTAAATGTCTTGTAAAATTCAGCAGTGAATCTGTCAGGACCTGGGCTTTTCTTTGTTGGTAAGTGTTTAATTACCTTTTCAATTTCACTGATTGTTTTTGGGGTGTTTAAAATGTTTTTATCTTCTTTGTTCAACTTTGGTAATTCATAAGTATCTAGAAATCCATCCATTTCTTCTGTGTTTTCTCTTTTATTAGCGTACAGGTTCTTGTAGTATGTATTAATGATCCTCTGGATTTCTGTGGGATCTGTTGTGACTTTGCCTTTTTCATTCCTGATTGCATGAATCTGAGCCTTTTCTTTCCTTTTTTTGATAAGGTTTGCTAAGGGCTCATCAATTTTATTTATTCTTTCAAAAAACCAACTCTTCGATTCATTTATTTTTTGTATCACTTTCTTAGTTTCCATTGCATTGATATCTGCTCTAATCTTTATAATTTCCTCTTTTGTTCAAGCTTTGGGGTTTTCTTGCTCATGTTTTTCTAGGAGTCTAAGAGTCATTGTTAGGTTGTTTATTTGAGCTTGCTCTGTTTTCGTAATGTGGGCATTCAGTGCTATGAATTTTACACGTAGATCTGCTTTCATCGTGTCCCATAGATTCCTGTATGTTGCATTGACATTTTCGTTTATTTGTAAAAACTGTCTGATTTCTGCTTTGATTTCCTCTGTGATCCATTGATTGTTCAGGAGAGTGTTGTTCAATTTCCAAGTGTTTGTGAAGTTCCTACTGTTTCATATGCTATTGATCTCCAGCTTTATTGCACTGTGATCTGATAATATACAGGGAATAACTTCAATTCTTTTGCATTTATTCAAACCTGTTTTGTGAGCTAGTATGTCATTCTTGGAGAATGACCTATGTGCAACTGAAAAGAATGTATATTCTGATTTTGTGGTGTGGAACACTCTATAGATGTCTAATAAGTCCATGCATTCAAAAGCTTTGTTCAGTTCTAGTATTTCATCATTGATTTTTTGCCTAGATGATCTGTCTATTTGTGACAGTGGGGTATTCAGATCCCCCACTACAATTGTATTAGTGGTTATTTGGTTTTTTGTGTTACTTAATATTTGTTTTATATAGTTGGGGGCATTTATATTTGGTGCATATATGTTTATGATTGTCATTTCTTCCTCTTGGATTGTTCCCTTTACAAGGATGTAGTGGCCTTCTTTGTCTCTCCTAAACAGTTTTGATTTGAAATTTGCTTTGTCTGCCAATAAGATTGCTACCCCTGCTTTTTTCTGTGCTCCTGTCACTTGGAGAATTGCTTTCCATCGTTTCGCTTTCAGTCTATGGGCTTCTTTTTGCACTAGGTGCGTTTCTTGTATACAATATATTGTTGGATTTTGCTTCTTAATCCATTCTGCCAATCTATTTCTCTTGATTGGTGAATTGAGGCCATTGACATTGATAGTTATAACTGATATGTACTGACTTATTATTGTCATGTTATTGTCCTTTTGTTGACTCTTTTTATTTTTTGTCCTCTCCTTTTAGTTTCTTGCCTTGGCTATTTGATTTGCTCTGTTGGGCCTCCTGGTGTTGTGATCTTCATTGTCTTTTTCTAGGATATTGTTTAAAATTCTTTGTAGTGCTGGTTTAGTATTCATGAAGTTTCTCAAGTGTTCTTTGTCATGGAAATATCTTATTTCTCCATCCATTTTGAAAGAGAGTTTTGCAGGATACATCACTCTTGGTTGTAGGTTATTTTCTTTTAGGGCTTGAAATACCTCACTCCAGGCTCTCCTTGACTTGAGGGTTTGTGCTGAAAAGTCTGCTGTGATTCTGGTGGGCTTTCCTTTGCATGTGATTTGTTTTTTTTTTTCCTCTTAGTGCTTGTAATATTTTGTTCTTCTGTTGGGTTTCTGGGATCTTGATTATTATATGTCTAGGTGTAGATTTTTTTTTTGATTGTGGCTAGTTGATGTCCTATATGACTCGCTTATCTGTATGTCTAATTCTTCCCCTCTGTTTGGGAAGTTTTCTGTCATTAATTCTTTGAACAGCTTTTTTAAGTCATTTGTATTTTCTCCTGCTACTTCATGGATTCCTATCAGTCTTATGTTATTCTTCTTTGCATCATCTAGGAGTTGTTGGATTGATTTCTCATGCTCCCTTACTGTTTTCATGGTCACTGTCTGCTATTCTATCTTCTATATCTGAGATTCTACCTTTGCAATTTTTTATTCTGTTGTGTATGCTTTCAATAGAGTTTTTAATCTCCTGGATATCTGAATCTGTTTAATGGATTCCATTTCTTTCCTACGTTGGGTGTTCATTGTTTCCATTTCTTTCTTATTCTGGGCCTTCATGGTTTCTATTATGTTCTTAAGCTCATCTATTTTTTTTGTCAGTTTCTGTTCTGGAGTCTTGAATCATGTTTTTCATTTTGCTCACCGTCTCTATGGTTATCTGGGAAATAATTTCTGTTTTGAATTTTTCTAGAGCTTGATTGATCAGTTTTTTTAACTTCCTGTGCTGTGAGTTCTGAGTGTCCTGGGGGTTCACCATCTAATTTTTCACCCTCTTTGCCCTACTGTTTGCCATTGGTGGACTGGAAATCTGTTTTTGTGGCTTGCTTAAGTGTTTTCTCATCTTTATTTTTGCTGTTGGGTTGCCCTTGATTCAATCTCTAGGTCATTAAATCTTTCTGATATCATTGCATCCCAGCCTTTGATTCTCTAATGACTTATAGACATTCTCATTTTCATAATTGAGAAAACAACTCATCAAATCAATCCCTATCCTTTATCCATATCGATACAATCAGGAACATAATAGGATCAATCACCACCCTTTATAGTCCACCATGCCTCTGTGGAATGGGTCCAAGGACTGGCTCAATCAGGGGACCTAACAGCTGGTGGGGGGGTACAGGCGCGGTGCAACAGTGCTCAGCGGTGCCCGCTTGGCTACCCTCCTGGCGCTGTATCGAAGCCAATCAGTGGTGCCCACTGGAAATGGCATGGCTCCAGAGGAGGCCCGTAGATCGAGTCAGGCCACGCAGCAGAGAGGGCTTGGAGTCCAAGCCAGGGCAATGACACAAAACTCACCTGCCTGGCACTGTGCCCTGTATCTTTACTTCTTATAGTCGGGTATCTCTACTCATTGTCTTGTAGAACTGATTCCCTTGGAGTTTACTCATGACTGAGGAATAGTTCAGAATGCCTTTCCTTTTTTATGACTTTCTTATTGAGCATAATTGCCATGCAATAGACTGGAACTATCAACAATATACAGTTTGTTGTGTACTGATATATGCATACATCCTTGATGACAAGTAAGTCCATTCATTGACAACCAAGTTATCACATGTCAAATTCACTGACTTAATCTCTTTTGAAAATTACCCCATGCTCCCCCATATTCTCAATCTTGTTTTGCCAGGCAGCCACTTATGTGCTTTCTGTCACTGTAGAATAATTTGCATTTACTCAAAGTTCTAGAATTTTAGGTAAATTTTAGGTAAACCAGTATGTACTGTTTTAGGGATCTAATTTATTTCACTCAGTGTAATTGAGATTTATTTGTGCCATTTTTTTGTGCCAATGGCTGGTTCTTATTGTTGCCAAGTACTGTGCCACTGTAGGAATATACTAGTTTGTTTTTCCAGTGTATAAAGATGTGGTCTTTGAAACAAGTTGGAAAGTACACAGTTAACCAAAAGATACATGGAACAAGAAAAACACAGAAACAAATGCTGCCTCATGTAACAACCTACTATGGGGTAAAAAGGAGAGAGGAAGTCATACAATTAGACAAATTTAAACATCATTTTTGGAATCACAATAAAAATGGAGCCAGAAGTCTAGATCCATTGTTTTATTTAATACAGTATGAGTAATTAAGCAGTGCAATGACATATTAAGCTGATGTTGTGTATGTTTGTTAAATTGCTTGTGACATGCTTTTCTTTAAGAAGGATCATTAGCAGTGGTGTGCAGGATTGATGAGAATGGGAATTACTGAGATATGGGTGCCAAAATAAGGAGGCTGTGATAGCATTAGAAATATGAGTTAATAAAAACAAGGGGATGAGAATAGAGACAAAAGGGAAATTACGAGATTTCAAAATTTCAAGGGAAGAACTAATAGGATGTCATATTTTTCTAACTGCAACTCCATTAAAGAAATCCCTTAACATTTTTTCCAGACTCTTCAGGTGGCAGAGACTCATAACTTGCCTTGAAGATTAAAGAACTAGGAGACTGGAGATCTAGCTGTACATCTTGTTCATCTACGGAGTTTCCTTATGACCTTAGATAAATTGTATGTACTTCTTGAATATCTACTTTCTCTCTTGAGTAATGAGTGATTTACAGCAGGGCAATTCTAAGTCTTCTAGTTCCAAATATGTGATAGGATTTTATTATTTTAAAATGCATTCCCAACTGAGTTTTAGACAACAGCTGGAAATGAACAAAAGGAGTGGCTTGTATGGATTAAACCACCCACACAGGGAGGGTCCTGGTGAAGTAGTTGACTATCATTTCATTGAGTGTCTTCTGTACACTTTGCTTTTTTTTTTTTAATGATAAGGAAGCTGGATATGAAGGGATAAGGTTACAGGACACTAATTTGCTTCTGCTCTGCTGGGTCAAATGACACTCAAGAGGTTAAGGGTTTGTAGATGAGGTACATGCAAAGTTCTGGGAAGGAGGAAGCCTAAACTTTGGTTACTTTTGACAAGTTACAGATCAATAGGGACTTCTTGTTAAAAAGACCCAGAAGAAAACACAACTTTTTAATTAATCTCCTGTGCTTCTCTGGCTCACGCCAACATCATAGATAAAACAGAGGTGGCCTCTAGTGATTCATTATAACTCTTACTCTCACTGATTGTTCTCTGCTCTCTCAGTGCTTCTCTGGGGCAGGAAGTATAAAGGGAGTTGAGTTCCTCAGGGGACCTTATTAAAACTGTTGTGGTTATGAAGTGATTATGTAAATGAATCGTTGTGGCCAAAGAACCAAGTTACACACACAGAATGTGTCCAGGAAGTAGAGAACCATGAGGTCCTGAGAAAATTGGTATTTAAAAGTGAATTCTGGGAGAAAGATGAAGACAGCCTGAGAATGATTGTTTTGATTCAGAAACACTAAATGCGAAGGGGCAGAATATTAGATCTTAACAGAATTTGTACATTTTGCTGTAGAATAGATTCCTGGAGCAAACGTAAAAGTTCCCATTGAGGAGACTGCTGTGCTCAAGACTGTACTAAGCTACCATTATCCATCTAGTGGAATCATATCCTCTCTATAGTCAGCCAACATCGCCAACTCCCTTAGCTGTGATGCTTGTTGATCTCAGAGGCAGATCACTTTTACTCCTCTGTGTAGAATAAGCTGGGGGGAAGAATAAGACAGCATAATTTTTTTCTTTTATTGAGTTTAGTGGTACATTTTAAGTATACAGTACAATTATGTTCATTATTGGGACCTTGTACCTTTACATGACAGGTCTTGGTTCTCATTCTTTCCCCTTGTCCCTGCCCTCCCTTCACTCCCTCTCCCCATTTACAGACACTTTATTTCTATTTCCTCATATTTTTCCTTTTGTCTTATTACCTTTCCCCCACCCTTCCCATTTTCCTTACACCTTTAGCCCTTTTCTTACTATTTCACATGGTCAATTATATCATTAGGATCTTATGTACTATTATAGTTTTTCACACCAGAGAAACTATTCAGTATTTACATGTGTGACTTATTTATTTCACTTAGGAGTATATCCTCAATATGTATCCATTTTCCTATGAATGAATCTATTTTCTCATTCTTTATGGCTGAGTAGTATTCCATTTTATAGAAAAGCCACATCTTCTTTATCCAATTTCCAACTGATGGGCAAATGGGATGTTTCCAAGTTTTAGCTATTACAAACTGTGCCGCTATAAACATTGGTGTGCATATATCATTGTAGTATGATTCTTTTAATTCTTTTGGAAAGATACCCAGCAGAGGGATGGCTGGGTGAAATGGAACCTCTAGTCCCAGCTCTTTGAGGTATCTCCATATTGATTTCCATAGTGGTTGCACCAGTCTGCACTCCCACCAACAATGGAGAAGGGTTCCTTTCTCCCTGCAACCATGCCAACATTTGTTATTGCTTGATTTCTTGATAGCAGCCATTCTTTGTGGGGTGAGGTGAAATCTCAGTGTGGTTTTCATCTGCATCTCTCGAATGACCAGTGATGTGGAACATTTTTTCATATATTTACTTACTGCTTTTACTTCTTTGACAGCATAATATTTTAAAGCTACGTGAATATTCAAAACATGCAAATATTGACAGTTGAGAAGAGAAATAGACCAAGTGCCTGCAGGCTCAACTATTCTGGAGGCTGAAGGGGAAGCATTAATTGAACCCAAAAGTCAGAGTCCAGCCTGGGGGATATGGGAAGGCACTGTGTTAGGAAAAAAAAAAAAAAAAAAAAAAAAAAGAAACAGGCAGGATTTCTGTGAAAAAAATAAGTTAAAATTTAGCTTGAGTAAAGAAAGTTGAATCTGTCTTTTAAGGGGTCATTAGATTCTTTGTGTTCCTGACACAGTAGGAATGTCAGGGCTACTATAACATTTTACATGAATTGTGATTAATTATAACATTTGCAACTTGTTGATTTCTGTGAGATAAATTTGACTTATAGAACGTGCTGGAAAATTGTCATGAAGAAACAACTCTATGGGTCAGTGATGTGAATAGTTCTCTTAGGGCCAGGCAGTACACACCTGCATTATTATATGCACAGCTATAAAATGTTATATACTTAAAGATAAATAGGGGCTGGAAGAGTAGCTCAGTGGTATAGTGCATACTTAACATGCATGAAACCTTGGGTTCAGTATAAAAGACAACTTCATTATATTACAATGGCAGGGCATCTCCCACAACACAAATAATATAATAAATGTGACACTAACTCCTAATACTACTGGTGACAGTAATTAATAACAGAGGTAGCTGTTCTCTAGTCATATTTTATATTTTCAAAGTGCCAATATTATGAAAAGGCTATGATAGGGTAGTTAAAATTAAAGCCTACTCTTCCACTTGAAGACTGGTACAGCTGATCTGGGTGTTCAATAACTGAGGCTTAAAAAGCAAAGTTCAAAAAGGTGTCTGGACTAAGAGGATAGCCAATGTTGGGGCCCTCGCTCTTCCAGGTTATCCAGCACCCAGAAATGATGGAAACCCTCTAAAAAGATCCTACAACTTTAGTGAGTCACCTAACCTCCCAAACAGGAAGATTGTTGGACCCCAGAGGACAAGAGCCATCCAGCATACATTATACTAAAAAAGAAGGTCACTAAAGATAAAATGTCCCCATGGTTCCAAGGAAAATGCTGTGTGATTGAGCAAAGACTGTGACCCATCCTGATAGGTGACACAACTGTTAAAAATTTTTTTTAAGAGCTAAAGGGCTCTACACATGGCCCCTTACCCCCCAAAATGTGTACCCACTTCAGGAAAAGAAAAACTTGTATAATATTTTAATACTAAATTTACTGAGACATCGTGAGATTAATACCAGTTACTTTTGGCCTCTACAATTACAAGAGGTGCTCAAAGTGGTGGTCACTGGCTTCCACACATTTATTAGCAGAGCAAACTGCTGCTTAGATAACCCTGGTCATTGGGATTGCTGCATACAAGTTTCCAATTTCTTCTCTAAGGGCTGGTAGTGAAGTGGGTTTTCTGCAATATTTGACATCCTCTCCAGTCCACCATATGAAGGTAACACCATGTGTTGACAAAATATTATACTATTTTTCTTTTCCTGAAGTGTGTATACATTTTTTGGTGGACTCTGTATATATATGAATTTTAATTAACACAGATTTTACTTTAAACACTCAGCAAAAATACGTATAGAGAAAATAATAATAATAAGTGAAAAACTAGATTACATATAAAAAGGGAACTTAAAACATCATGCCAGTCCCTACTAGCAGTCCCTAGCTACATCTGTAACTTATAACCATAGAAAGTTTTTGATTCCCAGTTGCACTAGCCTTTCCAAAATTATGTCCTTTGGCTTCTGAGTATATTCTCATTGCATTATCTTAATGTACTTTCAAGTACCGCTCAGATAAAGATTTAGCTTCTTATATAGATGTGCCTATAAAATAAAAATGACAATATAAATATTCTAGCTACTATACTTTGCTACCTTTGTGCTGCAAATTAACTTTCTACTGTTATACTGGAGAATTTATGTTTACTTTATCTGAAGCCAATCATTATAAAAGGTCCTGAAGACTACAAAATAGAGCCCTGTAATAAAAATTTTAATGCTTAATTGTTAAAAAAAGATTAATACAAATATTTAGTGTTTTCATTCACCAATGTTATAATTAAACTAGAGGACATTAAATTCTTTATAAACAAAACAGGGAAGAATCTGTGTAGTCTTTCCTTTTTTTATATCAGAAATTGAACTCGGGACTTCGTGCTTGTGAGGCAGGAGGCAGAACCACAGAGCTAAATCCCTGGTCCTGAATCTGTGTGGTCTTAAACTCCACCTGTTACACTTGGAAAAACAAATAGAGGTTAATATTAAAGATAAAAGTCTTATCCCAAATGTTATTGACTTCTGTCATTTTTTGGAGCCACTATTCATCACTATTCTACTGTTAAACCCTGGCCTCAGTTTATTTAACAAGTTCATAAATAAAGCTTAAGTGTCAATAACTTATGACTGTTCTTTTTTCCACTCAAAAGATGATCATTTATCAAACAGCAAAACTCACCTTCTGTTTCCTTTAGAACAATCAGGGTGAGTTTTAATCCCTGGCTAGACAAGATCAAAGTGTCTCCTCAGCCCAAAGCAGTTCCAAAAAAATAGACCTTTGGGCCTTTAAAACAAGGGGTTAAAAACTTGGGCTGGCAGAGGAATGAGGCAGTATTAAAAAAAAGATAGATAAAAGGAGATAAGAAAATAAAAATGAGAAAGCATACTTTAAAAAAGACTTCAACTTCCATGACCCAGCCAGGGTTACCATATCAGCATTCCTTTTATTAAATTTAGGATGTTTCCCTTTCAGACCTATCACACCAAAAATTCCTTAAAAATATTAAAAGTCCATGAATTGGCTTAGTAAGTAAAGAACAGAAGCTGATCCAAAAACCAAAACACCCCCCACCCCCCAAAAAAAGAAAAAAAGAAAAAAGAAAAACAGGTTGAGGGAGCAAAAAAATGCTTAAATTACCTATTCAAAACAAAACAAAACTGAGCCCATAAGTATAAAATGGGCCATTACTCTTCTGGGGGGTTATCACCCCTTCAAGCGAAGTCTAACTGTTTCCTGTTTCACAAAATAAGTGCCTCTCTTTTTTGAGGGCTTGCCCTGTAGTTCTTTGAGTATGTACCTTTTAACATCTGCCTAATAAAACCCTTTCTGTGCTAACTTTTACTAACTCGTGCTAAAAATTACTTTTCTGCAACAAGAGTCAAGAATCTGCAAACTTATTCTCCAGAAAAGAGTGGGTTAGTTTCCTTATTTCTGTTTTGGGAACTGCCTGGTGGCAATCTGGCTTGTCTTGGAAGAGATAAACCAGCAAAACTTGTGTAGGTTATGAACATTCCCTTTTCTAAGTGTTTTCACCTGTTCACTGCCCACTGTACTGTCCTTGATTTTAGGGAATTGACTACCTACTTGATATCAGTGCAGGTCTCCTCCTGGTTGTTGTGACTCCACCCCAACAAGTATCTTCCGACCGTCCCAGGCTGCCATCCCTGTTTCTCTCCCCTTCCTTCAGATCTGCTGGAATTGTTTATTTCCTACTGTCTCTAGTCAGCACTGCCTGTCACTCCTCCCAAATCTTGGGGGGCAGCATTTTGAGGGTACAGATAAAGATTTATTTAAACCTAGCTCTGAAGGAGATAGGGATCGTCTATGTTGCCTAAAAGTCTCTGTTTCTCTGTGCTCAGGTGTGTAAAGGTTTTTATTGTGTGTGTGAGGGGGAGTGTAAAGTGAGATAATATACAGAAAATCCCTGTGCTGGGCAGGGGTGGGTGTCTTTGCAGGAGTGTGGTGTCATCTCGTGGCCATTCTCGGCTCTTCTCCTTCCTCATCCAGACAAAAGTGAACCTCAACCTGCTGGAGCAAGCATCTTCCTGTTCTGTTTGGATGAATAAGGTACTTTTCCGGACAGACAAGTCTTTTATTATGAGCTGAGGAGAGAAGGGGCATTTATAGAGCTTCTTGTTAGAAATTACAATTAAAAAAGGAACAGAATGTTAAAGGACCACGAAAAGAAAAGAAAAGAAATTAACAAGGGAGGCAGTTCTATTGACATTTTTATTCCCTGGGAGGCCGATTTGTTACACTCTCTTCATCTTCCCATACTTAATAAGCTATAGATTTTTTTTCCTCTGAGGATATGGATTTCATGCGACAGTGTAGGCAGCTTTGATAGAGGGTTAGCAAGAAGGTAGAAATCTGAACAGTAGAGCAATTCCAGAGCTTTCCTTATAGCTGCCCTCTCTGCCTTCCTCTTTGAATGTGTCGTTCTTGGCCAAATGCTAGGGGTGCTGTGCTCTCCTACCTGGTTCATTCTGCAGAGAACATTTGGTCATCTTCAAATTTATTCTTCATGATGCTTTAGCAGAAACTCTGAGTTCTTGTCTTATTGCATGATTTCTATCTAATCAGATACAAGAAAGCACACTACAAATATGTGAAAGTACTATACATTCTGTTTTTTAATCTTCCTTTTCACTTCAGTGTATTGTCAGTATATCACTATGTCAGGCATTTTCTTCTATATGTTCTTAGCAGCTGTTTTTTACATTTTATTTTACATTCTGCAGAACTGTAGATAGTCAAGGAAAAGTGAATTAAGGTGAGGAAGAGTGAAAAAACAATGAACATAAAGACTTGATTTTACATTCAAACAAATGTAGAGCCATTGTCAAATCTTTTGGCTATAGACTAAAAATATTTTCTTGGAAAATGTCCCCTTATTCAAGTTACTTGTGTGAACTGTTCCCGTAAAACTAGTTTTGATCTTGTAGACAGGGCAGACTGTAAATTACATTTAAAGAGAGGCTAAGGATGCAGTTCACTGGTAGAGCTTGTGTGTAGCATGTTGGAGGCCCTGGATTCAGCCCTTGGCATTACTATTCCCTCTGAAAAAATTAAAGTCATTCAATATAAACTTCTAGATTATTTGCGAATTATTCCAACGTTTTAATAAAAATAAAATTGATGTATATAGGTGTGAAGAAAGAATGCACTTGTATTTGGGGTTGCAGGCTATTGAGCTCTTCACAGATGTGTAGGCTGTTTAAGAAAGCCCAGTCTGGCTGGACGTGGTGGCACGTGCCTGTAATCCCAGCACTTGGGAGGCTGAGGCAGGAGTATCGCTGTGAGTTGGAGACCAGCCTGGGCTACATAGTGAGTTCCAGGTCAATCTCAACTACATAGTGAGACCCTGTCTCAAAAAAAAAAAAAATCCCAGTCAGCTACTGGTGTTTTATTTGAGAGAGGGAATGTTAGGTAAGGTGGAAAATCAGTGGAGCTAGAAGATAATCTGCTCTTTCTACTGGTTATATTTGCCATATATCATCATTTTTGACTTCTATTGATGAGTCCCATTGATTTCTAGTTAATTCTCAAATTTTCATAAATCCACTCATATCCTTAGAATAAATTCCTAAAGGAATAATTATACATGCATATATATGTAATTATCTACACACACACACACACACACACACACACACACACACAGTACCAGGAGTTGAACTCAGGACTTGCCAGGTAGGCACAGCACTGCTGAGCTATGTCCCCAGTGCACCATATTTTTGAGAAAAGACTGTCAGACTACTTTCCTGAAAGATTATGGCAGGTATGCTTACTTTTATTATTAGATGTAAATATGCACTTTGACTTCCTCTTTCAACAACAAGTTCAATAATATTGTATGAACTAACAAAACTTGCTCAGAGTAAGAAGTAAAATTTTAAATTACATCTTATTTCAGTTGATTTAATTTAGCAAAGAACATTTTTCTTGTGAAACGATGAATACATTTCTTCTAATTTTGCTTCAGGTATTTCTGTACTCCCTATTGATTTGCATCCCTTCTTTATCAGTTAATGATATTAAATCTTCGTCTGAGCAGCTGCACCCATAGCCCAGGCAGCACAGCAGCTATGCCCCTGTCTGTGTTTGTCCCTCTCTGCTCTGGGCCCATAAACTCCACACTCTGGCTGTGGCCGGCCGCCAACTCCAAGCCGTCTCTATGCTTTATTGCCCCTTGTCGTGGGCAGCAGAGTTGATCTCCAATCAACTGATTGGATCGTGGATGAGGCCAATGCTTGGAGAGAGAAGGATCTTCTATCTCAGTTCACTCGCCTGTTTTCCATCATCCATTAATTATTATTTCAAAATTTAGTTTTCCATCCTCCAGTTTTCTACCCACTCTACCTTTATTAGTATAACCATTAAGCCTTATGAATCTTTAGATAGCTAGTTAAATTTGTAATATTACCATTGAATTACTATTAGTGGAGATAAAGTCATTCCATTTTAGTAGATATTTACTATAAGTCAATATTTGATTTGTCTTAGTGTTTATACAACAATTATAGATCTCTTTTCTATGGTGAAGGGTGGTACATGAATGATTAGAGTTTATCAATATTCAGTTTGTCTTTGATACTAGTATTGTTGCTAATTTTTTATTATGGCTGAGGTGAGACAGTTGTTGCTATCAGTTTATCTTCTCTGTACGCTAATATCTGTTATACCTTAGTGTAATTAACAACACTAGAGCCCATTCCTGGAGAACTGGCTACTGAGCCAAAAAACATTGCAGCTTCCCCTCCTCACCAAATGGAAGCAATGGTATTCTGGGACAGAGGCAAAGGCCTATAGTTAGCCATGCCTGGAATGCATCACTGAAAAGTGTACATTAACTAAAGAGGTTTCCATACTAGCAATAAAGTCTTCTAATATAACCTACAAGTCTCAGCACAACACACGAACAAACAAACACAAACATGAGAAGGCAAGGTAATGAAATATCTCCAAAAACTCCCACCCCCCCAGAGCTGATCGGAGGGGCATTGAAGGGAAGTAAATAAAAAAGCATGTAGCTGAATTATTTGAAAATATAACAGAACCAATAAAAAAGATCAATAAGATGTTTTCTGAAGAGGGAAGGGAAAGAAGTGGAACAAAAAGTGGAAGAGACAGAGGGAGATACATCTAAACAGATAAATGACCCGATAAAGCGATCAGTAAGTCTACAGAAGACATTTAATGAAAAGCAAAATATGCTAAACAAAGTGATACTAAACATAAATGTCCAGTATAGGAAAGAATTAGAGTCCATGAAAAGGCATAAAACAAAAATTGGGGAGATTAAAAGTTCTATTGAAAGTATGGGCTGTGGAAGTGACAAATGTGAGGACAGAGGGTCAGAAATGGAAGACAGGACTGTTGTTGATGACTAAATCATTGAGATACCTAGAAGACAACAAGAGGACGTGAAAAGAGGACCCAGCAGCTTCTAAATGACACAAGGAAGACTAAGATTAATTAGAATTAGTGAAAAATCAGAAGACACCACAAGTGGCTTAAAACCTGCATAGAAAATTAATAGAAAACTTTCCAAATATGGGAAAAGAGTTTAACACAGAGATAATGAGGAATATAGAGTCTCAAATAGTCTTAATGAGAAAAGAGCCTCTTCCTGATCCATCATAGTCACAATCCCAGAAGTCCAACATAAGAACAGAATCTTAAAAGTTGTTAAGGAAAAGCAACAAATCACTTATAAAGATAAATTCATTAGAATGATCACTGACTTCTCACCACAAACCTTAAAGTCCAGGAGAGCTTAGAGTACAGTGTTTCAAACCCTAAAAGAAAAAAATCTTCCAGCTCAGACTGCTATGTACTGCAAATCTATCTTTCAAAATGGACAGAAAAATAAGATATTTTCTTGCTAAATAGCATACAAAAAAATTCATGACCACCAAACTAGCACTTTAATATATTCTCAAGTGTATCCTAGAAAGAGACAACGAACTTAACAGTACTGTAAGATCCAATATAATGCGTATTCTAGGCAGGACAAGAAATTAAGTAGAAGGAAAAGGAAGGGAATCAATAACAGGAAAATAATGTAATGACAGGAAAAAGTCAATACCTTTCAGTAATAATTGTCAATGTAATAATTCAGTAATAATTGTGAACGGTCTCAATTCCTCAGTGAAAAACTATAGATCAGCATAATAGATCAAGAAACAAAATCTAATGGTATGCTGTATACAAGAAACACATTTAACCCGAAAAAGAAATTCAAAGACTAAAAATCAAAGCATGGGAAATAATATTCCATGCAACTAAAACCTAAAAAAAAAAAAAAATCAGGAATAGCTGTCTGATTTTGAGAAAAGAGGTGTATAAGCCAAACTGATTAGAACAGGCAAAGAAAGTAACTATATACTGGTTAAGAGAACAGGAAGAGATAATTATAACATATATGCACTATTGCTTTTTGGCCTATTGGCTAAGATCAAACATAACATATATGCACCAAATGACTGAAATTCAACTTCAAAATACAAACACTATGGATGTAAAAGACCAGATAAACATCAATACAATTATAGTGGGTGATCTCAATATCCTACTGTCATAAACAGACAGGTCAACTAGACAAAATATTAGCAAAGACATATCAAAGCTGAATCACACCTTTGAACAAATGGATTTAGTAGATATTACAGTGTTCCACCCAATGACAACAAAATGCACATTGTTCTCAGAAATACACAGAACTTTCTCTAAAATACACCACATACTTGCCAATAAAGCATACTTAAATAAACACAAAGAAAATTATCTCATGCATATGATCATATCATAGCACAATAAAACTGAAAAATCAATGACAAAAGAAACCATAGAAATTACACAAATGTATGGAAATTAAGACATCGATGAGTCACAGAGAAAATCAAGGAAGAAATAAGATAGTTCCTAGAATTAAATGACAATACCACTAAACATGCTGGAACTTATGGGACACAGTGAAAATAGTCCTAAGAGGGATTTTATAGCTGAGAATGCCCACATCAGAAAAAGAGTGAACTCAAATAAATAAACTAATGATGCACCTCAAGATTCTAGGAAAACAAGAATAGTCCAAATCCAAAGCTAGTACAAGGAAGGAAATTATAAAGAGCAGAATTTAATGAAATTGAGACTAAAAAAATACAAAAAATGAACAAATTGAAGAGTTGGTTCTTTGTTTCTTTTCCTCATAGAATTTATTGGTACTTTTAAAGTACACAGTACAGTTACATTTATCATTGGGATCTTGTACCTTTACATGACAGATCTTGGATCTCATTTTTTTCCCCATCCCCCTGCCCTCCCTTCACCCTCTCCACCCTCCCCTATTTACAAAGACTTTGTTTCCATTTTTTTCTTTCTCATGCTTTTTCTTTCCCCTTCTTTCCTTTTCCCTACCCTTCCCACTTCCCCTACACCTTTAGCCCTTTTCTTCCAATTTCACATTGTCAGTTTGTTCTTCATTTCCTTTTTGGTGTTTCTATATTTCCTTTTTATTTGCATGCACTATTGTATTTGGTACCGGGGATTGAACTTGGGTCCTTGCTGCATGCAATTTTGTTAAGGGTCTTAAGCCTTTGTGCACAGTTGACAATAAGACATATTATGTTTGTTCCTGTCATTCAGCAAGGATTGGAAGTGCAGATCTTTTGTGGTTCATGAGCATGATGATTCAGGTAGGTCAGTAGAATGTACAGGTTCCTAATACTTACATTGATGGCCTTGTCTCTACTGACTTGTACATTTTTTTCAGGAAGCCTGGTGAACATGGACAAGTGAGATTGGTTGTAATTTTCTTGTTCTGTGGCATCACTTTCAGGTTTTGTGTCATGACTTTACATTTGACATGATTTTTTCCTCCCTCCTCCAGGCTTGATGTTTTCTGGCTTCTGTACTTGAATATCTCCTTCATGTCAGCTGGCAAATGACTGTGGATCAAATAGGGCCACTGATGTTTTGTATCTACTGAGAAACAAACTTCCAACCTATAAACCAGTGTGTGTGTGTGTGGGGGGGGCACAAACCATATCAAATCAACAGCAAAAGGAGAACGTCGGTGTGCTTGTAGGAAGCAAATTCACCTTTCCCCTGCAGTTGTGTCCTGCTCAGACTTTGTACAGCTTGGATGATGTCCACCTACACCTAAGGCAGATCTTTACTCAGTCTACTGATTCAAAAGCTAATGTTGGGGCCGGGGATTTAGCTCAGTGGTCCCTCCAACTGCCTCTCAAGTACAAGGACCTGAGTTCGATCCCTGGTACAAAAAAAAAAAAAAGCTGTCTAGGTCTTCCTTACAGAGTTGAGTTGTCCTGTAGAATTAACTACTGCAACAATGAAACATAGAAATAGCCCAATATATTAGTTTGCCTGGCTTGCCACAGCAGAGTGTCACGGGCTGTAGTTTAAGCAATAGATACATATTACCACACAATTAAAATTAAGGTGTTGTCAAGTTGTCTCTCTCAGGACTGAGAAGGAAGGATCTGTTCCCACCGTCTCTACTTGGCTTGCAGATGGTTTTCTTCTTACGTTTCTTCAAAGTTGTCCTCTATGCGGGTCTATTTCTGTGTCCAAATTTGACTTTTATAAGAACACCAGTCTTATTAAATCAGGGCCAAACCAAATAACTCCATTTTAAACTTGATTATCCCTGTAAAAACTACCTGCAAATAAGTCACATTCTGAGGCACTAGGGGTTAAAATTCTAACACATTGCTGTTTGGTGGTGGTGAGAACACAATGCAGCCTGTAACACACCACTACCATGAAAGATGCTAGAAACTGAGGCATAGGAAACTTCCAGAGTTTCTTCCTCCAGTTGCTTGGTTTGAGCCCTACTCTCCTACTTGAAATACCAGGTGGCCACACAGAAACGTTAGGTTCCACCTGTTGTCCTGAAAAGTAAGGTCATTTTGGTTTCATGCTATTTCCCTCATTAAACATAGTTTTTATTTTAATAGAGCAGTTTAGCTTAGAAAACGCTTACTTATGCTCGTTTAAATGATCCTTATAATCTCTCTGAGAGATGAAGAAACTGTGCTGCTCAGAGGGTGGTCACACAGCTATTGAGTGCTGAGCATACAGTCCAGTTTGCCTGAGTCCTCACTCAGTGCTTTTTCCATTGCAGAGAGTATAATCCATGCTCCATAAAACCAAGCCACGCTACCTGCCACCACACTCAACAAAGAAACACACTACCTCTTTCCAGAGATTGTGGGGTTCTGGGACTCACTTGGGAAACATTTCTTCCGCCCAAGAGTTGTTACCACAGGAGGGCGCTGTTGCAATGAGTTGACTATGAAGTGTAACTAACCGGTCTTTCCTTTCTATGCAAGGTGTATTGTCAAATTCAACTTCCTCATGAACACTTCTTTTCTCCTCCCCTCTACCTGATCCCGAGGGCCAGCCCGTTATTTATTTCATACCTTGTGATACCTTATTTAAGTATTACTAGAAGTCATTAACATTTACTGTTTTTTTTTATGGGAAAATGGAAATTTTTTTTCATTCAGAATATTGTGCGCAAACCTTGATCTAAAGAAGAGGAGTCTTCCAAATATTTCCCAATGATTATTTTTCCATTTCCATGCTATATGGGCACAGAACTCAAACAACACACCACTTTTCCGTATTAATGTGGATATGTAGCATGTTTATTACAGCATTTGGCAGACTCAGTTAACAGAATGGTATCAATTGGATATGGCTCTTTTCCTGAATGCTTAGATTTTAAAAAATTTCTTTTTGTGTCACTGAGTCTGTACTGTAGTTCTTTTTTCAAAGTGTTATTAATACCTGTTTCCAGTATGTAATGATTACATTCATCCTGGGGAGTTGCTGCATGTACATAACGCCTTGATTCTTTTTACACTCTTTTAAATTTAAATTATTTTCAACTTATACATGAAACTTAACATGTTTATGGAGTTCCACGTGATGTGTTGATACCGGTATAAATTGTGTGATATTTAATTAGAACAAGGTAAAGATATCTCTTCAAACATTTATTATTTCTTTTTTGTTTTTTGTTTTTTTGGTACTGGGGATTGAACTCGGGTCCTTGCGCTTGGAAGGCAGGCCACCGAACCGCTGAGCTAAATCCCCGGCCCCATTTATTATTTCTTGATGGTGAAAATATTTTAAAACTTTTCCTTTAGCTTTTTGAAATATATTTTGTGTGTATTTTTTTTAGTTTCACATAAATGTTTACTTGTTTTTCTTCAGTTCATATAATTTTTTGCAGTTATCACACAGTTTAAAAATTCACCAACACACCAATAGTACAAAACTAAACAGTATTATAAGTTATTCCTCCCTCAGGAAAATAAAACATACTATGATTGTCAAAGCTAGATGTCAGCCTAAGTTTTAGAACAAAGGAAGAGAGGGAAACTAAGGAAAGGAAGAATCACTCACAATGACCACAAAAAGAAAATCCAAAAGTAAGTCCATTTTTCTCACAGACATTGAGTGTCTTCTCTAAATTAATAAAAGTTATTTTAACATAAACTGTATTTAAAAAAACTAGAAACTCTTCGAGTAACTAAAGGTAATGCTCCAAGGCCATTTTCACAGCTTTGTTTGCTTTAAATGCCATTACAGCCAAATTAACACACATTTGACCAAAAAATGTTTACTTGTTTATTAGTTTACATTTGTGATACATAGTGAACATAGTCATTTGAGGGATTACTACATACAGGTTGCTTCTCGATCTTTTCTACTTTCCTTTTTTCTCTCTTCCTTTTTGTCTCCCCTTGGCATAGATCCCTTTCCCATCGTCACGAAAATCTCCCGTTTCTTATCATTTTCCTCTTTAAATTATTTATACTTTCTCATACAGGAGAAACCACACGATATTGAACCATCTGCTTTATTTTACTCAACGTTATGATCTCTAGATACACACACTTTCCTACAAATGACTGCATCTGTCCTTCTTTATGGCTGAGTAATACATCTATATCACATTTTCTTTTTCCAGAAAATATGTATTTCTTAAAGAAAGAGTACACAAAATATTTTTTTAAAAAAAATCACAAACATATGGTATGTGACTGCTTTCTACTGGCTGTGGTACTTTGTATGTGGTTCAGATGAAAAGAAAGAGTGGGTGAAGAAATGAGAATTTATTATTGAACGGATGCCACAGGCTGACTGTAATATGTATATTATTGCCTCCATTTTGTAGATGAAGAAACAGGCCCAGAGGAGTGAGGTGCCCACAGTCCCTAGGTGACAGGGCTGAAATTGAGGTTCAGGCCTGTCTGACTTAGAATCTGTGCCTATTTTTGTTTGTCACCTCACTTCCCTCAGGATGGCTGTGTTTCTGTTTAAGATTTGTTAAATTGGGTCTGAGAAGCAGATGTCAGACGTGGACTTGGTTGGATCATAAGAGGACTGCAGGGTGGGTGGCTGCTTCATTCATACTTGTTTTGGAGTAAGATTATAATTCCTTGCTCCATGTTGACTACCTAGGGATTAGTGGAGCATTTCAGGCCTGAAGTACCAGGTCAGGTGGGTTTTGCCCAGGTTAGGGGTGTCCATGAGTCCATGAGTGTCAGACGACTATAGGAGATGACCTCCCTCTGTGGCCGTGCAAAGGGGATGGGGGCAAAAGAGCCTAACAGAACTGACCTTCTGTTAAATTTGCTCCATTCAGACCAAACCTCTAAGTGGGAAGACCTCAACAAAGCTCTAAAATGAAATTTGGGCTACTAGGTTCTCGTACTGGCAGTTTCTATCTCATCCTTCTTGGGAGATCAGCTGCATCTTGAAGGGAAACTGCACTCTGTGGAGCCGCTGCCTTGTGACTGGCTGTTCTTCTGGGGACAGTCCCAGGTGACAGCTGCTAGAGCGCAGCCATGGCAGTTGCTGCTGTGCTTTGGCCCTAGCTCTTCTCTTAGCTCAGGGCCAGACTCAGCAAGACAGCCTAGAACTTCAGCCTCATTATACCCCTGAAATATGAAGCGGGTGACAACAGTGACTGTGCTCCTGATTCTGGGTGAGTTATTTTGGACTAAGGAGAATTTGGATCTGGGCTTGAGGATGTTGAACAGAGATTTTTATCCAATTGTTCCTTATCCAAGATGTTGAGGGAAAGCTTTGAGTTGTATTTTTCTCCTGGCAGCTCCTGAGTGTTTAAATGAAGGGTATTTCAGGGTAGTAAAGTTACTCTTGACTACTGGTCTTGGGGTTCATCCATGGGAGGGAGAAAACAGAACTGCTAGCTCTGCATATGTAGTGCTGGGCCTCCCTGGAATACATATATAGAATATTTTTTTATATACCGGGACACAAATATAAATTGTGTGTGTAAGTGTATGGTGAGGAAGTTGGGTTTGGGGTGGATTCGACTGGGAGAGAGAGCTCTTGGGGAGCTGAGTGGGGCCTTGTGATCCACTTTGTCCCAGGACAGGCACCCGCATTGTGTTCACTCCGACAGGCACCGGGAGCCTTGCTGAGACCACTCAGCCCATCTCCACGGAGTCCTATGAGGGCCAAGAAGTGAACTTGACCTGTGACCACCCCGACATTGCTACAAATGAGTACATCTTCTGGTACCGACAGGTCCACCACCAGGGACCACACTTTGTTATTCAAGGGTATAAGACGAACGGGGCGAATGAAGTGGCGTCTCTGTTTATCCCTCAAGACAGGAAGTCCAGTACCCTGAGCCTGCGCCACGTTGCCCTGAGAGACACTGGTGTGTACTACTGCACTGTGGGCGGTGCACAGTGAGACATCTGGCCCTGCGCCTGTGCAGTATCCCTCTGTTGTGTGGCAGTCACACCTGGGAGAAGCCCCAAAGCAGCGCTTTCTAAAATTTTAGTTTTGCAAGGTGTTTGTAAAATAATTCTTGTACCACTTAAACATCTCCTGTGATTCATTTTTAAATAAATATTTCATTTATGTGGTGTAAATGTCTTTATTCAGTGCAATGCCTTTGTTCTACCATTGTCCCTTATCACTCAACTATGCAAAATGAGGTACTTGGTGGTTTTTGCACTCTTCCTGTTTAGAGTGCTGGAGTGCCTCATTTTGCACATAAACACACACATGCACACATACACACACTACACGTATGTTATATCGACATCACATGCAATGTGGAAAATATGTCTCCTTAGATTTTGAAAAAATTTCCTTGTCAGGTCCTTATTTATTAGACAGAAAATTTGAACATTTCTGTGGCCACATTCAGGTATTCGCAAGCTGGTTTCCACGTTTGGTTAGATCTCTTTGTTGCCTGTCTTTCTCCTTCCTTCTATCTCACTGCCCATTGGTGGATGATGTGAAAGGGATGAGGGTTGAGGAGACTGGGTTCCGATTGGAGCTATAAACTGTTTTGACCATATTTGAATCAGAAGCAGAATCTGGTCATTATTAATTTTCAGAGTTGCGTGTTGAGTCCTTAGCTGCTGGAATTTGGTAGTGGTCTTCTGGCTTTGCTAGGACCACGAGAGAGAGAGAGTGTGTGTGTGTGTGTGTGTGTGTGTGTGTGTGTGTGTGTGTGTGGCAGTCCTCCTCTTATTTTGATAACAGGTAAAGCAATATTTGATGATATTTTCTATTAAGACTGATAGTGCTAAACCGTGGGATGGGAAGGTATTTCTATCTAGCTCATCTTAGAGTTTGCTGGGGGAGAGATATTGTGGAAAGAAAAAATCTTTAGAGCTCTAGAGTCTACAGATTCATCTTCTTTGAGTAACATTTTTTGAAATAAGGGCGATGAACCTGTAGTAAGATCAGTGTCCTAGCCACCAAATGTCCAGAAGGTAGCCGGGTCTCCTCTCCAATGCACTTTTTTTCCTTTTTGGTGCTGGGGATTGAACCCAGGGCCTTGTATGGGCCAGGCAAGCACTGTACCACTGGGCTACATTCCCAGCCTCTCTAGTGCACTTCAGAAGATCACGGTTTTTAGTGCTTCATGGAGTTCAGGCAATATCCTGACAAAAGCAGTATCTGTTCCCCATCCTCTCAGTGGAGAAATAAGGAAGATACACCGCTCACTGGAAATGTACCTCTTTGCATACCACAGATCTCAGGGCTGAGACTCAAACATCTTTTCACAGGAAGCTCAGGGTGATGTCCAAATACCCAGGCAGCCTTTGTGCACATCTGAGGAACTATCAAGAGCACTGAGACGGTAGGGGTGAGGGGACTCTCTGCAGTGTTTCCATCTATTTATGAAATAAATGCCCATGTCAGAGAGGCTGTGGGATTATCTGAGGAAGATACAAGGCTATGCTGTGGAAGATGATCTTGGTTGGATGAGGCCATGGTTATGGCGTAGAGGGAAAGAGCCATGTCAGGGAGAGGGGAGCCAGTGTTAAGATCCAGGCTCTTTCAAGGAGCGAAGATACAAAAGAGGCTGTGTTTTAGGATTCATTTTTATGAATGGAATCTGTGTGTTAATCACTTTGGCACAAGATCCCAATAATGAATGTAATTGTACTGTATACCTAAAATATACCAATAAACTCAATAAAAAACACAATATCTTCCAACTTCATCCTTTTTACTGCTTTAAACCTTTATGGGTGAAGAAGAGTCAAATTTGTACATATATTACATTTTCTTTATCAGTTCATCCATCAGTGGACACCTAGGTCGGTTCCACATCTTAAATATTGTGACTAGAGCCTCAATAAATGTTAGAGTGCAGGTATATCTTTAGTTTGCGGATTCCTTTTCCTTAACATATGTACCTAGATGTGAGATAGTTGGATTATACGGTAGATCTATTCTGAGTTTTTTGAGGAATCTCCATACTGCTTTCCAGAATGGCTTCCCCTCAAAAGTGTATAAGAAATTCCTTTTGTCCACATTCCCACCAGCATTTGTTTATTTATTTTTTGATTATATGCATTGTAACTTGAGAGGGGTGATATCTCATTGCCGTTTTTATTTTCATTTGCCTGATAGCTAACAACAGTGAACATTTTTTCCATGTATTTGTGGCCATTTGCATTTCTATTTTATAGAGATGTCTCTATAGATTATTTATTTTCTTTTTTCATAAGGAGGGTTTCACTTCTCTGGTTTATCATCATACCTTATGCATTTCTATTATTTTATCAGCGGGGATTTCAGAGTGAAAGGCTGTTATCAAGCAAGGCTGATATCTAAAGTGAGTATTATTCATGGACATTGAAATTCTCAAACTGACAACTTCTTATAGATTGTTTTTTCCCCCGCTTTGGAGATCAAACTCAAGACCTTGTGCTTTCGAGGCAGGCATGGTGCCCACATGTAGGAAAATCTGTAGGGAAAAAGAAACAGGAAAATATGAATCCTGAGGTCGTACTTGATCTTATGATGCTACAAATAATCACAGCCCCGAGAATGCAGATTTCTGATGTTAGCAAAAGGACCCTATTTGCTGGTGGGAAGGTGGGTTATTTCTCTAGTCTAATTTTTCCTGAAATTGATTTCCCTGTGTGATGGCCACTCTTTTTTCCCAGGGGTTTGCAGGCTGAAAAGAGCGGAAAGAAAACTATTGCAGTAAAAATGCCATTGGTTTTGTCCATGGTCAACACCACTCTCATTTATAAGACCTGACTTTCACCCATATAAAACTGCTAGCAAAGTTGAGTTGAATAATCAATCTGTCCAACGTCTTCTATTCTTTTTAGTTTTCCTGAGCCCTGCTCTGTTGGTGATACTCCTTGGATTTCAGGGTTAATGGAGATTTTCTTTCACTTTGTCTTCTATCCTTCCAGAATTATATGTCTTATTTTGCAATATTTGCATCAAATGACCCAGTTTCATCATAGATGCTCCGATATATCAATGTTCCTTTCAGGCTGTGGTAACCAGAACTGGGAGTGATACGGAAGGCATGTCAGACCGTAAGGCCATGGATTTTACTCTCTTATTTGAAGTAACAGTATTATCAATTATTGTTGACCTAAGGCCACTGGATCTTCATAATACTGCCTGAAATAGAGAAAAAAGTGAGTGAAGGCCCACGTCCTAGATTGTAAAAAAAATTTTTTTGAGACGGGTCTCACTATGTACTTGAGACTGTCCTGGAACGCACTATGTAGCCCAGGCTGGTCTCGAACTCACAGCGATCCTCCTGCTTCAGCCTCCTGAGTGCTGGTATTACAGGCGTGCGCCATCATGCCAGGCTCTAGACTGTAATTTTGTAATGTGATGTTATGAATATATTTTGATTTTTTCATCTTTGAGTTTATTGGTACATTTTAGGGATACAGTACAGTTACATTCATTGTTGGGATCTTGTACCTCTACATGACAAGTCTTGGTTCTCATTTTTTCCCCTTGTCCCTGCCCTCCCTTCACCCCCTCCTCCCCTCCCCATCTGCAACCACTTTATTTCCATCTTTTCATTATCTCACATTTTTTTTCTTTTCCCTTTTTACCCTTCCCCTACCCATCCCACCTTCCCTACAGCTTTAGCTCCTTTCTTCCCATTTCTCAATGTCACAGTAATCTTTTTAGGATCTTCTGTATTATTGCAGATTATTCACACCAGAGAAACTATTCGTATATTTTGATTTTAAAATAGGGTCTTGCTGTGTTGCCCAGGCAGGCTGCCAACTCTTGAACGCAAGCCAAACTCTTGCCTCAGTTTCCCAGTTACCCGGAAAGAGGTATAGGCATTTGACTACGTGATTCTGTCTTTAATTTCATGAGCCAGTGTAACTGTCCCCATATCCTAGCACTTTCTACTCAGGATCAGACACTCACGGCCATCAAGGCTATCTAAAGCTCACCTGAGAGAAGTCAGTCTGAAGGAATCAGCCTAAAGAAGGGTCCACTGCTTTTATAGACAGGAGGCGATGGACTCCCAAATCTAACAGGGCTGTTTTGTGATCATTTTTTTTCTAAAGTAAATTACTCCGAAAAAGAAAAAAAAGTAAATTACTTCAGTATTTTTCGTTCAAGACAGGATGACTCTAATCAGCTACAGAGTGGGCACAGCACTGACTACGGAAGAAAAAAAGGTTCAATGAAAGCTTTTGTTACATCCCTAAACAGAAGAAAAGCGCAGATGAACGTTCCCGGAGGAGACTGGGGCGTCGACGCCGCATCCGGGCTGCAGAGGGCGCTGTTGTGCAAACCAGAGTCCCAGTGTTTTATGGCGATCCGTAGCCTCCGGCGACCTCTCCTCCCTGCGGCTGCCGGGAGCTCCCCCGCTGAGCCTGTTGGACAAGTGAGGAGGAACGGAAGGCAGGAGCACCCAGCGTCCCCCTGCAGGTTTTGTGTGCCTAAACGCAGGCGGTGTCTAGCCCGGCTCCGCTCGCACCTCGCGCTTCCCAGGGCCCGGTCCTCAAGCCATTTCTCTGCCTGTCGGGACAGCGGCTCGGCCATGCTCCTGGTGCTCATTCCGGTCCTGGGGTTACATTTTGCCCCGAGTGAGTAAAATGTCTTACGGTCCCTGAAGTCACGGTTTTCTGATTTAAATCTTAGTAAAAATACTTTTCTTGAACACCGACTGACGTAATGCGGATTTTCCAGGACACGCCGGAGCCCAGTCGGTGAGCCAGGCCGACGCCAGCGTCACTGTCCCTGAAGGGGCCCCTGTGGAGCTGAGGTGCACGTTCTCCTACGGCGGAGCCGTTTTCCTCTTCTGGTACGTCCAGTACCCGGGCCAGGGCCTCCATCCTCTGCTCAAGTACTATTCGGGAGACACCCGCGTTCAAGGCATCAAAGGCTTTGAGGCCGAATACAGCAAGAGCGAGTCCTCCTTCCACCTGAGAAAGCGCTCTGCGCGCTGGAGCGACGCGGCTGAGTACTTCTGCGCTCTGAGTACCACAGTGCCTGGGGCTGCAGGGGGAGCTGAACAAAATTCAGGGGTGCCAGGGAGGATGACTGCGTCTGGGAGCCTTCGGGTTCTGCCACAGCGGAACCATGGTGTTCCCGTCCCACAGTGGGAAGTGTTCAGGGACTGCTAGCCAGCGTGGCCGATTCCCTTGCGGTGTTTGGACGAAGGACTGTGGCGAGCCACAGGGGAGGTCTGCGTTGCATTCATCATTTTGTCTTCCAATATCCTGAACACAAGTGAGTCTCCTTTCTAGGCTTATCTCCTTGCAAGTTTACTGCCTTCTTCGCTTGGTAATTTATCCTTAAATTATTTTTTTGGGGGGGTACCGGGGCTTGAACTCGGGACCTTCTGCTTGCACGTCAGGGGGAGAACCACTGAGCTAAATCCCCGGCCCTTTACATTAATTTTATTGCTACATTCTAGATATACCTAACGATCACATTCACAGAGAATTTGTTCCTGTACTGATAAAACTTGATCTTTTTTTCCCATCTCCCTCTCGTCTTCAACCCTGCTTCTCCTCTTTATTTACAAAAGCTCTGCATCCATTTCCTTTTCTGTCCCTTTTTCTTTTCCTTCCCTCCCGCCCTCTTTTCCCCTCCTCTCTTCCTTGTTCCTCTTACCCATTTGAACATTTTCTTCCTACTTCTCAATATCTCTTTTTCACTTTGGCCCTTGTTCCACTTTCTGTTTCTCACACCGGAGAAGCAATGCAACATTTAAGCATGCGTGTCCTATTTATTTCACTTAAGACTATGATCTCAACGTTGCATCCATTCACCTAAAATATCTTAGGGTTATCCTTCTTTATGGCAGAGTAGTGCTCAACTGTAGAGAAAAACCACATCTTCTTCATCCGTTCATCAGTTAATGGTCATTTAGGCTGTTTCCACGATTTAGTTAAAACAAACTGTGTTGCTGTAAACATGTGTGAGCATATATTGCTGTGGTATGATGCTTTTAATTTTTTTTCAGGAAGATACCAAGAAGGGGAATAACTGGATCAACTGGAACCTCTAGTCTTAGTTGAGGGGCCTCCATTATGATTTCCACAGCAGTTGCACCAGTCTACACTCCCACCAATGGAGGAGGGTTCTCCACTTTCTTGAGTAGCCCTGATAACATTTGTTGTTGGCCGATTTCTTGATAATAGCTATACTGGAATTTCAGCATTGTTTTAACTGGCATCTAACAAATGACCAATGATATTTAACATTTTTTCATATATTTATTTGCCATGTCTACTTTTGCATTTGAATAGAGAAGCATTTATTCATTTCAGATGCCTATTTTTGGATTGAATCCTTAAATTTGAGGGGAGTCTGATTTTTTTGAGTTCTTTATACATTGTAGATAGTACAACGGCTGGCAAATTCTTTCTCCCAGACTGTGAGGTGTGTCTTTACTCTGTTGCTAATTATTTTTTACTGTGCAAAAGCTTTTTAATAAGATAAGATTCCAGTCCATTCTTTGTAATGTTTCCTGTGCAATTGGGGTTTTGTTCATAAGGTCTTTGCCTGTACCAATGTCTTTGAGAGGTCTACCTATTCTATCTCCCAGCAGATATAGTGTTTCTGTTTTAATGTTTAGATCTGCAATCCATGTCAGTTTTAGTTGAGTGCATGGTGAGAGATATGGGTCTAGCTTTAATCTTTAGCATGTGGAAAGTCGGTTTTTCCAGCACCATTTATTTATTTATTTATTTTTCATTCATTGTTAGTTTTATCAGCACATTTTAGATATGCATAGTAATCACATTCTTCATAGGGAATTTGTACCTGCACCTGATATACCTTGATTCTTCTTTATTGCCCCACTCCCTACACCTCTGTTCATCCCTCTTCCCATCCTTCTGTTCTCTTTTTTCCCTTTCCCTTCCTTCTATTCCCCCTCTCCTTCCAATTTGAGCCTTTTATTTTCATTTCCCAATATCTGTTATACATTTTGGTCCTTATTTACATTTTTGGTTTCTTGTACAAGAGAAACATTTCAGTACTTAAACGTATCCAGCACCATTTATTAAAGAGGCCAACTTTTTTCCAATGAAGATGTTTGGCCCCTTTGTCAAAGATAAGTTGACTGAATGTGTTTGGAATTCTTTTTGCATCTTCTTAACTGTTCCACTGATCCTTGGTTCTGTTTTTCTTTTCTTTTTGCCAGTACCATTCTATTTTTGTCATGGTAGCTTTGTAGTATAATTTCAAACCAGGCATTGTGATGCCCCCTGCCTTGCCTTTGTTGCCCAGAATTGCTTTTGCTATTCTGGGTCTCTTCTGGTTCCAAATGAATTTCAGGCTTTTTCTAGTTCTGTGAGGTATATTATTGGTATTTTTAAAAATTAATTTTATTGGTACATTTTAGATATACAATATAATGACATTTATCATTGGGAATTTGTGTCTTTACATAATCTATCTTGGTTTTTATATTTTTCCCCATTTCCCTGCCCTCCCTTTGACCCCCCATCCCCTATTTACAAAGATTTTGTTTCCGTTTTTTTTCATTTTCTCATATTAATTCCATTTACTATTGGTATTTTTATAGGAATTGCATTAAATATGTATAACAATTTTGGAAGAATGGCCATTTTCACTATATTGGTTCTTCCTACCTAATAACAAGGGCTATCTTTCCATTTTCTGATAGAGATATCCTCTTTGATCTCCTTTTTCCGAGTATTATAGTTTTCCTTTGTTAGATTGATTCCTAAGTATTTCATTTTTTTTATGCTATTGTGAAGTGGTGGTTTCCCTAATTTCTCTCTCAGTGGGTGTTTTAGTTTACTTTTTCTCTTCTTGCTTAGACAAAAATACCTGTCACTCAAAAGTTCACGTAGGGAAGGTTTATTTAGCTCCCAGTTTGTAGAGGCTTCAGCCCATAATCAGCTGGCTCCAAGGCAGGGTGACACATGGCAGAGGGGCCATCGCACAGGCAAAACAGTTCATGGCACCCACATGGTAACAAAAGCAACAAGAGGATTAACAGCATCTTTCTGCCCCTTGCATCCTATTTAGACTACTTAGGGCAGGTGGCACTCACACCCTTCATCCTAGTGCCCTTGAGCCTAGCACTGTACCATGAATCAATCCCATCATCACACTCCAGATCCAGCGCCCCCTGAAATTGCCTCTGACTATATGAGGCTTTGGAAGTAAACCTAGACTCAAACCATGACAGTGAGTTTGCTACTTGTATGCAGGAATGGTATTGATTTTTGAGTGTTGGCTTTGTATCCAGCTACAATTTTTGTATCCAGCTGAATTTGGTTACTGGATCTAGAAATCTTTTGGTGGAGTTTTGAGTTTCTTCTTAAAACTAGCTTCTATGAGGTCTTCTATGTAGAGTATCCTGTCATCAGCAAATAATGATAATTTATCTTTTTTTCTTTCTTTCCCTTATTCCTTTTATTTCTTTCTCTTGTCTAATTGCTCTAACTAATGTTTCCAGAGCTATACTGTATAAGAGTGGTGATAGTGGACATGTATGTCTTGTTCCTGATTTTAGAGTGAGAGCTTTTGGTTTTTGACCATTTAGTGTGATGTTGGCTGTTGCTTTGTCAGACATGGCTTTTATCTGGTTGAGATAAAGACCTTCTATTCCAATTTTCTGTAGGGGTTTTTTAAAATCATGAATGGGTATTGGACTTTCTGATTGGTAAGTTTGAAACAGTTTTTCTGAAATCTTTCCTGGCTCCACTTTGTGCTGGTTATTTTCTCATTTTCAGGTGCCCCATTTAGGAGACACATGGATTGTGATGGTGAATGTTAACACAAAAACATGTTCATGTAGACATCAGTGATTTATTAGAAACAGTGAAGAGCAGTGAATAACTAAAACCCTTTATATTTTATTTATTATTATTATTATTTTTTGAGACAGGGTCTCACTATGTAGTTGAGACTGACCTGGAACTCACTATGTAGCCCAGGCTGGTCTTGAGCTCACAGTGATCCTACTGCCTCAGCCTCCCAAGTTCTGGGATTACAGGCATGTGCCACCATGCCTGGCAAACCCTTTGTATTTTAAAAGGACAACTAAGAGAAAGTGTGCTAAATCTAAATGCTAACTACATTTACTCATAGAAAAACTTATTTAATTTTTCCTGATGATAAAAATTGATGCTTTTTCTGGATATATTAAAGGCTGTAAATCCATATCAGAAATTTTCAAAATTGGTAAAATAGTAACTTCTGATAATTCCTCCCAAATATCATTATTTTCTTTTTTACTTTCATTCAGTGTTTATATGATTTCATAAGTGGAATATTACAATTGTTATTGGAATATACTAGATGTATATTTTTAGAATGTAATAGATATTTGAATAATATATATTTAACATTGCTATAATTAATTAAGTACAAAACTTAGCAATATTTGGCCTCTGAAAGGATGCTGTGTAAGAATCTGCAGTGGTAATTAAAAAAAATCAAAGGTTATGTGATAGAAGTGTGACTTTGCCTTGGCCAAGAGGAAAAAAGTATAAAAAGAAGAGATTATAACATTAAATTCCTGAAGTTTGGAGATTAATGAGGTCTTTGAAGGAAAATCAAGAGGAGGAGGAGGATGGGGGGGAGAAGAGGGCTTGGTTTATTTGTTGTAATCACTAATGCTGTCATGGGTAAGAGGTTGAAGTTACAGGAAGTAAAAAATATGGAGAGTAGTAGATGTTTCCGGTGGTTTACCTTAGCCAAATGGGACACCAACGTGAAGCAGCATTATTTATCGTCATATTGGTATGGCTATTTGTGCAACAAGCAACTGAATAATTTCTGGAAATGGTGTAAGAATTTAAAACAGTCATGAGAAATTTGTGCTTATTTAATGTGTTATTCAGTTTTCATTTTCTGATGTCCCTGAGAGACTGATTATACCCATCAGACAGAAAGGAAGCTCAGTTCTATGTTCCAGATGACTGCAAGTGGCACTTTATACCACTGAGAAGGGGAAATGCTAATTTATTTATAATCCCAACTGAAGCTTAGTATTGAGGAACATACTTTCTACCAGGTACCTCACACCCCTGGGAAGGCATTTTCCATCCTCAGTGCAACAACCCAGCTTGACATATGTAAGCAATTTTATTTATATGACTATTTTATAAATGTGTAAAATTTATATAGTATTTAAGTAAGTTAAGGAGAAAGTAGAAAACTCCAAGATTTTAGATACAATTATATTTGCCATATGAACAAATTTTAGCATTAATAAACTTTGTGTAATATTTCTTTAAGGTAATAAATATTGTTATATTCAAGCATAAAATTTCAAGTTTTAAAAATAAACAGTACACAAATGAATTTATCATCTCCTTTTTTCCCCAGTCTTTCCTATCCATCCTTACACAAAACAAACTTATGAACTTTGATTCTCAACTTCATGTCTTTATATTTCTAATATATGTATATTTCCAAACAACGTGTGATCTCTGTGTTACATGTTTTAAAAATTTACAATCAGGCATTGCAGAGGAGAAACAGTTCATGGCAGGCAGGAAGTAGAAAAGCAAGCAAGAGATGACCAGCTCTTTCTGCCCTTATATCTTATCCAGGATACTCAGAGCAGATAGCACTCACACCCTTAATCCTAGTGCCCTTGATCTTAGCATTGCCTCATAAATCAAGTCCAGCATCACACACTCTAGATCCTGCCACTTTGGAAAAAGCCCCACCTATGACTATATGAGGGTTTGAGGGACATCTAGACACAAGCCATAATGGGGCAATAAATGAACATCAGGATTTTTGACATATTTCCAACATTAATAGAGATTTTGAATAAGACTAAGCCAGGGACTTTCTCCCATCTGGTGCAAGATCACCTTTCTTGGCTAGTAGAAAAGCAAGCAAGAGATGACCAGCTCTTTCTGCCCTTATATCTTATCCAGGATACTCAGGGCAGATAGCACTCACACCCTTAATCCTAGTGCCCTTGATCTTAGCATTGTCTCATAAATCAAGTCCAGCATCACACACTCTAGATCCTGCCACTTTGGAAAAAGCCCCACCTATGACTATATGAGGGTTTGAGGGACATCTAGACACAAGCCATAATGGGGCAATAAATGAACATCAGGATTTTTGACATATTTCCAACATTAATAGAGATTTTGAATAAGAGTAAGCCAGGGACTTTCTCCCATCTGGTGCAAGATCACCTTTCTTGGCTTTCAAAAGAATTTGAATATCTCTTTCTAACCACAAAAGACCCTCAAACTGGTAAGGAATGGGCCTGCGACCCATTTGTATACAAGTCAGGTGAATTGACTTTATCTATCCTTGAAGTGGATCACCTGCCTGAGGTTGGGAATGATGGTGGCCATAAGTGTGCTTGAGACAGCTTCAAATTTCTATAGATTCTGGATTAAAGTCAAGGTGGTGGGCAATAAATGAACATCAGGATTTTTGACATATTTCCAACATTAATAGAGATTTTGAATAAGAGTAAGCCAGGGACTTTCTCCCATCTGGTGCAAGATCACCTTTCTTGGTTTTCAAAAGAATTTGAATATCTCTTTCTAACCACAAAAGACCCTCAAACTGGTAAGGAATGGGCCTGCGACCCATTTGTATACAAGTCAGGTGAATTGACTTTATCTATCCTTGAAGTGGATCACCTGCCTGAGGTTGGGAATGATGGTGGCAATAAGTGTGCTTGAGACAGCTTCAAATATCTATAGATTCTGGATTAAAGTCAAGGTGAAATAACCTATGATCACCACAGAAGCACTGAAAAGCCTGTTTCCATTTACAGCATCCTATCTTTTTGAAGCGGGGTTATTCTGCTGTGACAGTAACCAAAATAAAATTACAGGGTAGATTGAACAGAAATAATACACTCTGGGTGCCATTGTCTCTCATAACCCCTAGATGGACCCATCTAGTTACAAGAAAATAAGCTCAGGGCTCTTAATGTGCCATGGTGAAATTATTTCATTATATATTCCAAAATAGTAATATTAGATATAAAGTGCACAGTCAATGTAATGCACTTGAATCATCCTCCACTGGTCCATGAAAAAATTGTCTTCCATGAAAGCAGTTCCTGGTGCCGAAAAGTTTAGGGACTGCTAGGTTAGCATATTGATGAATTCACAGCTTAGTAGATTACTGGGACATGGGGCCAGTTATGGCATGTGGGTTGTTGGGCTATGACTGTAGGTACTATATCTTGTCCCAGATACCTATGACTATATGAGGGTTTGAGGGACATCTAGACACAAGCCATAATGGGGCAATAAATGAACATCAGGATTTTTGACATATTTCCAACATTAATAGAGATTTTGAATAAGAGTAAGCCAGGGACTTTCTCCCATCTGGTGCAAGATCACCTTTCTTGGTTTTCAAAAGAATTTGAATATCTCTTTCTAACCACAAAAGACCCTCAAACTGGTAAGGAATGGGCCTGCGACCCATTTGTATACAAGTCAGGTGAATTGACTTTATCTATCCTTGAAGTGGATCACCTGCCTGAGGTTGGGAATGATGGTGGCAATAAGTGTGCTTGAGACAGCTTCAAATATCTATAGATTCTGGATTAAAGTCAAGGTGAAATAACCTATGATCACCACAGAAGCACTGAAAAGCCTGTTTCCATTTACAGCATCCTATCTTTTTGAAGCGGGGTTATTCTGCTGTGACAGTAACCAAAATAAAATTACAGGGTAGATTGAACAGAAGTAATACACTCTGGGTGCCATTGTCTCTCATAACCCCTAGATGGACCCATCTAGTTACAGGAAAATAAGCTCAGGGCTCTTATGGTGCCATGGTGAAATTATTTCATTATTTTTCCAAAATAGTAATATTAGATATAAAGTGCACAGTAAATGTAATGCATTTGAATCATCCTCCACTGGTCCATGAAAAAATTGTCTTCCATGAAAGCAGTTCCTGGTGCCAAAAAGTTTAGGGACTGCTAGGTTAGCACATTGATGAATTCACAGCTTAGTAGATTACTGGAACATGGGGCCAGTTACGGCATGTGGGTTGTTGGGCTATGACTGTAGGTACTATATCTTGTTCCAGGCTCCATTTTCTTAGTTCTTCTCCTGCTCTCTACTTCCAGGATGCCACCAGTTGGGCAGCTTTCTTCTTCCACGCCCTTCTGCCATGATGTTTCTATGTTGGAACCACATGACCATGGACTGAAGCCTCTGAAACTGTGAGCCATAAATAAATTATTTTCTTCTTTAAGTGGTGTATGTGGAAAACTGATACCAGGAGTAGGGTCACTGATGAAACCATACCTGACCATGTGTTTTATGTATTTGGAATTGGTTTGTTAGAGAAGTTGGAAAAATACGAAGAAGAAGAGCGGAGAAAACCTAAAATGTTCTATCCAAAACCTGGAAGGAGATTCTGGCTGATGCTCAAAAAACCAGGATGCAGACAGGAATGTGGAGAGTAAAACTTAGTTTTGTGAGGTTTCAGATTGGAATGAGAACTCTATTAATAGAGAAATGAATAGAGGGCATGTGTGCTTAATTTTACCTAGGAATGTGTCTGTATTTTGTCCATGCCCTAAAGTTTTGTGTAAGGTTGAGATTAAAAGGTGGTGGCCTAATTAACCTGGTGGAGGAAATTTCAAGACAGACTGGTGTCTTGGTGTGAGTTTTGCCGTCTGCATTTAGCTAGATTTAAAGGAAGAGGAGTAAAAAGAAGAGCAGAAGTATTTGAAAACTTTAATTCTGTCCTCACAAGAAGCACATATATGATTGAGGCAAAGGTAGGATGAGCTGTGTGAATTATGATGCATTTAAAAATAGTCATTGAATACTTGTGCATTTAAGCACGTCTCTAAAACTTTGTTTGAAGCTATAATCACGTATTCCCAGAAGTTAATAAAAGCAGAAAAAAGGTTCATTCTGCTGTATGATATACCATATACTCTTTGATATTATCCAGATTTATTGTCATCCTTATAAATATACTCATATGGAGTATTGCATATTCTTTGTTTAGATTTCTTATGATTTCTTCCTAACACAAACATATTTCCTGTTTTACTTCCAAGCTCACATTCATCTCTCACTCTGACTTTAACCTTTCCTTACAATAAGAAGTCCAGATTCAAGGGCTCCAGAGGGTGTGAAAATGAATTGTTTTTCAGGACCAGTAACTATACTGTTCTTAATGTTTGCTGAGTAAAATAGCTCATGAAGAGTAGCATCTGTACCATGGCGTTGATGCAATTTTTGTTTTTGTTTTTTGGTACCGGGGATTGAACTCGGGTCCTTGAGCTTGCGAGGCAGGCCACCAAACCACTGAGCTAAATCCCTGGCCCATCCTTGATGCAATTTTTAACTGCAATTTTCTCTAAGAGGCAGAAGCCAGAACATGACCAAGGTAAGCTTCACTGAGTTGATATTATTTTTTTGTTTTAAGGAAGAAACAATGGAAGATTGGTGATCCAGACAAAAGGCCAAGTGACACTTTCTGAAGGGACTTCCCTGACTGTGAACTGTTCCTATGAAAGCCTACAATATCCTTCCTTATTCTGGTATTTCCAATACCCTGGCGATCGCCCACAGCTCCTCTTTAGAGTCTCAAAGGCTAAAGGGAAGCCACAAAGGTTTTGAAGCCACGTATGCTAAAGAAACGAGCTCCTTCCACTTGGAGAAAGCCTCAGTGCAACAGTCAGACTCAGCTGTGTACTACTATGCTCTGAGTGACACGGTGGCAGGAACTGCAGGGGGAGCCGAGCACAAACTAAACAGCAACAAGGGGCCAGAGGTTGCTGAGAGTCTACCTGGGAGACTCTCCTGGTTTAGGGACCAGGAACTCGTCTACTTTTGTTTCTACTCACCACACACCCCAAGCACTGTTATGGTGGAAAAGTCATACAGATCAATTCAAAGGACACAGCAGAACAAAAAGTAAATGTGTCTCACACAAGATACTTTGGTGGAGAAAAGGAGAAAAGTCTGTCACCAGAGTTCCTTAACCTCACCTGAAATTTGTCGCTTATAAACCATAAAACTCGAAGATGAATGAAATGGTTTCTGTGTTTACCTTTGCAACGAAGTCTATCTCCCTGACCTTGTCTAGGTCATCCAGAGAAATAGTGTATTTAGAGACATGGGTAGAGCATATGAAAGTGCAAATGCTTAATATCTCTGATGAGCTGGTGATTTCTTAGCGAAGTTTCAACCCAAGAAATAATAGTTTCTTAAAGAAAGAAAGTAACATAAGCAAGGCAGAAGGAATAGAGAGCGTTGTTTGTCTACACCCATTAAATGAGAAGATAAACCAAATTTCAGTCATTTTTTTCTTGGCAGGTGGGTAAGATGACATAAACACAATGGTATTCTCCACAATAGTTCACTTATTACTAGAAACCATGGAGACCTCCCACCCTCCCTAATTTTTCAGTGAGCCGCCTTATCAGCAAGATAGTACTTGAGATAGGCTGTGTCCGGGGTCTGGTGAATGAAAACTATTGAGATGACAGTCTTTTGAGTAGATTGATGGAGGAAGGGAACCTAGCTTCCCACAAATCTTTCAGGGCAGTTTTACAGAAGAGGAGTTAGAAATGGAGAGGCAAATGGTGGCCAGTGTTATGAGAATACAGGATGACAAAGAAGAATCCTTGGATTTAATTGGAGGTAACTTGGTGCCTTTCCAAATACAGTAGTACCTCAGTTTATGAAGTTAACTTGTTCTATGAGTTTGGGGAAGATGGTTGCATTTGTGTTTGTGTGGGAAAGATGGCCCTGGTTATGTTTGTCACCTGATGCAGAATTTGCGAATAGAAGCAAAATTTTGCTGAATGCTTTTGTTTGTGAACCAAATTGCAGTCAGAAGTGTTCATGAACTGAAATATTGCAGTGTTAGAGGTTATCTTTTGTCTTGTACATTGTCATACTTAATGTACATCATTTTCCAGCACACAGAGAGTGCAATTTTTCTGGTGAGAAGGATTCTGGAGCAAAAATTTAGGAGTGAAGGGATGGTATATGTACTTTATTGTCTCAGAGGCCTTTGAAGAATGTCACCATACAGATTACAGACATGGTTATTGTCATCGAAGAGGCATTGCTTACAGATCTTTTACTTCTAATGATTATTCCTTCTTAGTCATTGTTGTTGTTTGTTTGTTTCAGTGCCAGGGATCTGGTAGAAGATTATGAAGAGCTAAGAAATGTAAAGCCAAAATTGCTTAAAAGACTTTATAAAAAAAGTCCTCTACCACCTTCTGCAACAGCAGCTGCAACTCATCAATATGACAAAAGAGTGTACATTGGTACATTTTAGGTATACAATATGAAGACATTTATCATTGGAAATTTGTACCTTTACATATCTTGGTTCTCATTTTTCCCCATTCCCCTGCCCTCCCTTCAACACCTCCACCCTTCCCTATTTACAAAGACTTTGTTTCCACTTTTTCATTTTCTCATACTAATTCCATTTCCTTCTTTCCATTGCCCTACCCTTCCCACATCCCCTTCCCCTTTGCCCCTTTTCAACCTATTTCACATCATCTATTATACATTTTGATCCTTATTTACACTTTCAGTTATTCACACCAGAGAAACTATTTGGTATTTACACATGTGTGTCCTATTTATTTCACTTAAGAGTGCTGTCTCAATGTGCATCCATTTAGCTATAAATTTCTATAGTTTTGCATTCTTTATGACTGAGTAGTACTCCATTTTATAAAAAAACATTTTTGGGAGGTACATTTTTGGGAGGGCAGGGACAAAGGGAAAAAATGAGAGCCAAGACCTGTCATGTGAAGGTACAGGATCCCAGTAATGAATGTAACTGTATTGTAGACCTAGATTGTACCAATAAACTCAATAAAAAAACACATTTTCTTTTCTTTTTTCCCATTAAGTTTATTGGTACATTTAAAGCAAACAATACAATTACATTTATCATTGGGATCTTGTACCTTTACATGATGTATCTTGGTTCTTGTTTTTTCCTCATAGCCCTGCTCTCTCTTCAATCCTTCATCCTTCCCTGTTTACAAAGGCTTTGTTTCCATTTTTCCATTTTTCCACATTATTTCATTTACCTTATCTCTTTTCCCCCTCTCCTTCCAACTTCTCCTTTAGCCCTTTTCTTCCTATTTCACACTATCAATTATACCATTTGAACCTTATTTACACTTTTAGTTTTTCACACCAGAGAAGCTCTGAGCGGGGGTGTCCCTTCCCCAAGCCCCGCCCTTAAAATGCACATTTGTGTAGTTGTGACAGAAGATGGTCTGCATCCAATAATGCTGTCTGCTTATCAACTTTCCTAATTATCAATCTTGGGAGTGCCATCCCAGTAACTGAACACACAAGTTTGACTGTCCATAATGGATGTAACCATCTCGGACTGTGAATTCTCCTTCTGATTCATCATCATCCAAGAGATGAACATAAAATGCTCCCCACTGCTGTGAACTGGCAAGGAAATCACCTCCTTCTACATGCAAGTATCTGGTACTGTCTGGGATTGAAGTGGATTAAACAAAGCCACCTTTATTCCTGAGGCAATGCATAAGTCAGCATTTTTCAATGACTGCTGCTTTTTGGAAGGTTTGGAGATAACTTTTATCTGCTTGGTGAGAAATACACAACGTCATCACTGGTGCCACAGAACATCTTTACAGACAACATGAAATGTTTTCTCTTGTCTGAATCAGATATGTACAATGTCTTGGCTGTGCAATAGTTGTTTCCTTCCAAATTCAGCTGCTGCATTTCTTGGTCACTATTTCTTATTCCAATAAATGAAGATGGTTAAGACTTGCTCAGAATGACCATCGCGTTCCATTTGTTCTTTTTTATTCTTCCATCCACTGCCCATACGATATACACAAGGTGGAGGGCAAAAACACCTTTTTTCATTTCCGTATGACTTCTGTGCAACTTTTGCATGAAGAATATGTACGGTTCGATCCCCAGTCTTTTAAATAATTTCCCATAGCTTCCCTAGTGAGTTCTTTAGGCGGAGTTCGCTCCAAATTTCCTTTTAATCCACGCCATGGTACTTCAAGACTTACTTAAGGTAAGTCACAGTTTGGAACACTTCGACGCACCTCAAAGCACCTCAGCCGGTATCTGTATCACTCTCCTTTTCTTTCGAGATCATAATGGTTCTGAAGAACTGTAATACTTCCATTTGAATGATAGTCTTATAATTCTAATGATCTGTCATAACAGGCGCCATCTTTCACAAACTCTTGCCAAAACTCCAACCCTCGCGATAGCCCCCCTTCCCTGATCCCTCTCCTCCACCCCTTCCCTTTTCCTCACTCCTGGGTTCCACCCAACCCCGCGTTCCTTTGCGGCAGCCACAGCGAAGAAGCAGAGGCTTCACACCGCCCGCTGCAAGGGGTCCTGCACGCTCTCTTCCCTGTAAACCTACCCCAGCGATCTCGATATCTATTCCTACATCAGCACCCCTATGAATATATTTTTAGTTGAGTTTTCTTTAATATACTCAGTTTTACTGGTATCAAACAACAAGAACAAGAACAAGAACAAACAGAACAATAAATCAGTGTTTACATAGTTAAGAGTTTCTAGCTTTGAATTTCAGATAATTTGCAATATATTCATCCTAGATCAGACCATTAAATTTTATTTTACAGAACTAGCCTTTCACCCAGCACCTACAAAGAACATAATAAAAATATTAACTCTTGAATAGAGGTGTAAAGATTTAAATTATAAAAAACAAGAAGTAGCATTTTCACAGAATAATGCTGCTTTTTTAAAAAAAAGGTGTTCACTTATATATCCTTTTATGCAAAAAATTTACTGAATGTGTATGGTGGGACATAGCTCTTTTTTTGTGTTTTGAGACAGGGTCTCACTATGTAGTTGAGACTGACCTGGAACTCAGTTTGTAGTCCAGGCTGGTCTTGAACTCACAGCGATCCTCCTGCCTCAGTCTCCCGAGTGCTGGGATAACAGGTGTGCGCCACCACGCCCGGCACATTGCTCTGATTTTACAGCTCATTCTATCTACTGACCTTTACAGAGACTCACTCTAACATGCAAAAGCTCAATTTTCAAACTCCACATTTGCTTCATCTATACCAATATTTATCTATAAATGATCAATACTTAGCATTGTATCAGTATCAGTAACTCTTCAAAGCACACTGTGAAGAGGAAGAGAACAAATTCACTCTGTGCTCCGCTCTTGCTCTTCAGTTCCCCTCCAGAAGCATTTAATAGCATTCTGTAGATCATTTTGCACACGTCCAGAGGTGCCGGGGTTAACCTGTGCCCCAGGAGGATCTCAAATCTTCATTCTCTTCAGGTCCCTCCTTTCACCTCTATTTCCTCACTTGCACATGTGCTAAAGGCAGACATAGTGGTTTATTGTCATGTGATACTGTGTTGTACCTTATTTTTGCACACAGAAACCAGAAGTCTGCATGGATAAAGAGAGGCACCTTTAAGGAAATTTTAAACTACTTTGAATTGTAACAAAAAGTAGAGAAATAAAATTTCCAACCTCAACCATTTTTAAGATCATTCTACAGGGATGTAATTATATTTTTTCTTTTGGCTAGAATTCATATTTTACATTATTCAGTAAGTGTGAAATTCAGGAGTGTTTGACTATGAAATATTACAACTTTTTCATCCCGATGTGGGGTTGCATGCCTGTAATCCCGGCCCCCCAAGAGGCTGAGGCAGAGATCCAGATGATCAAGGTCAGCCTGAGCAACTTAGTGAGATCTTGTCTTAAAAATAAAAGATAAAAAGGGCTGAAGACGGAGCTCAGCAGTAAGATGACCTGGGATTTAATTCCCAGTACTGTACTGAAAAACAAAGTTAGTTTCACTTTACCTCTGGAAAAGCTTTTGTTAGGAAATTGCAATTCCTTAATATTGATATTATTTTGAATAGCAAAAATACAGCCTTTCAAATAACAACGATTCTTCGAGGAACACCCATCTAGTCACTATTTTTATTTCATTTAACAAACGTGAATTGGAAAATATGAGTGAAAACATTAATGAAAAATGTCAGTCACTGCTGTTAGTGTCGGCGACCACCATAACTCAATAATGACTTGACTTTCTGCTATTTCCTACACCCTTTTATGATATTTCAATAGCTCAGACTAAAACAGATGCATGAGACTACCAAAGCTTGTATTAAAATGTTCAAGGTAATTGATGTCCTGTCAGCTACACAGACACCCTGGGATTCACTACGAAATCACCTATGTGTCAGGAAGAGTCCTACAAACTAAAAAGATCCTTCATATTGGCCAAGGCCACCTGATGACCAACAGGTGCTTTAGAAATGAATTCAGGAATGGGACACCCCTGACCTTTAGAAGGAGCCCAGGAAAACATTCAGCCCATGTCCATCCCTGTCCACCAGGGGGTGCAGCTTCCTAACACAAGCTCATTTTCTGAGCAAACTGTACAGTTCGACTCATCATTGCAGTAGCAGTTCAACAGTTCTTCATGTTAAGTGAAATCATTTGGGTGACCCTCCTAAGATGAACATTTCTCCAAGCTTTGTGACTGTGATATTCTTCATACTTGGTGGTGAGTAAAGTACCTTTTAAAATTTGGACTCTTGTAATGTCAAAGGGAGCAAAATTTTTACCCATAAATTTATCTAAGAGTTGTATCCTAAAGGTGACACCGATCTCTTTTTCCCCCCAGGAAGGACATATGGAGACTCAGTGACGCAGATGGAAGGCCAAATCACTGTCCCAGAAGAGGCTATGCTGACCATAAATTGCACTTACACAGCCACAGGATACCCTGCTCTTTTCTGGTACATCCAGTACCCTGGAGAAGGTCTGCAGCTCCTCCTTAAAGCCTCAAAGGACAAGGATAAGGGAAGCCACAAAGGATTTGAAGCCACGTATGATAAAGACACCAGCTCCTTCCACTTGCAGAAAGCCTCAGTCCAAGAGTCAGACTCGGCTGTGTACTACTGTGCTGTGGGTGACACAGTGGCAGGAACTGCAGGGGGAGCCGAGCACAAACTCTGGGCAGTGAAAAGGGGCCTGGCTGCTGAGTGTCTGCCTCTGGGCCACTTTGGTTTCCGCACAGGCTGTGATACGTAGGCTACTTTTTCTCTCACTGATGTAACACCATACAAGTACCCAGAGCAGAAGACAAGAAGTAGATGTCACTTATACCCAGCTCTTCACCAGTAACACTGAGATACAATCTGATATCAATAATTCCACATGGAAGGGCAAAGTAATTTCAAGGTAAGAGCATGTAAACAATGAGTGGTCTCTTTGCTTCTCTTTGCGGACACAGTCCAGCCCCACATCTGGTTACAGCTTATCCTGGAAAATTTTGCTGTCCTTACACTTTTAGGCAGCTAAGTGTGCTAGAGAAAGTGGCATTTTTATATTTCTCTAACAAAATGAGGAATGAGAAAGAATAGGAGAGCTACCGTCCCCATTCCCAAAATCTGGGATGCCTTTTTTTTGGTAGTGGAAAATGCTTCGGTACTTTCTTGAAAGGAAGCAATAAGTAATACTGTGATAAAATATTTCAAAAGTAGACTGTACACTCTGTTACCTGAGCAGGAAGTTCACAAAAGATTAATAGAAAACAGAACAGTAGCAATGAAATGTACAAGTGAATTGAAAGCAGAAACCAAATGTAAGAAGACATGTTGCTTGTATCTGTGAATCAGGAGCATAATGAATAATGCGCCATGATATGACTCCTTTCTTGTTAGCTTTTAAATGTTCCATTTAAAAAGTAAAAGTTACATGTGCTACTTGTAGAATGCCAAATGGCTATACCATCAAAATCTAAAAAAGGTTCATTTCCTAAACATGTGTACAAACAAATATAGAAAGAGGACCTACATATGAAAAATATGGTCTTTATTCAAGTTGCACAGCTTTATTTTCAGCATTTTCTTTCTTCTTCTGCTCATGCACTGATGTCTGTGAGAGGCCAGCACTGTGTTCAGTGATTGGTCCTTCAAGAGTAGCCGGTGGGTACCTTCCACCTGCTCTCAGGCGGGAAAGCTTGGGCTTCTCGACAGAGAAAAAAGGGGAGAGAAGAAAGGAGAACAGAACTTCAAACAGTGCAGCCATGCCAAGAGAGGAAAGGGACTTTCACCATGTAGAGGAAGGGGTTCTGTTCTGGTAAATCAGAAGGTAGATAGAGTGATGTTCAAGAGAAAGGGAGGGGACAAAAGCGCAACTGAAATGGCCATGTCTAAGTGATGAGTGCCCATGACTACTACATAAATAGTTTGTGAGAATGCCTCAGGTGAGTTAGTTTTCAGGGCCAGTGGGAAGTTAAGCATATATTTTTATCTTTTATCATTATAAAATACTGTGGAAAAGAGAAAACCAGCCGCTGGAGTATAGAAAAGGTGACAGCAGTGAAGTCAGTGTAAGTTCAGAGGATAAGCAGGTATACGGAAGATGAAATGTTGTATTACAGAGCAGGAAAAGATGAACCCTGGGCCTAGTGAGGGAAGCCACCAAGGTCTGTCCTGGGCATCCGCACTGGATAATGGAGGAGTCTGAAGCTCTCATAGCTTTCAAATCATTGGGAAAAATGGTGTGTGTGTGTGTGTGTGTGTGTGTGTGTGTGTGATGTTCAGAAGGGAGATGGTGAAGAAGTGGATCAAGGAGAGCAATTGTGTAATTGGCAGACCATCCCTGCTCTCCGTGGCAGCTGGCACAGCAGAAAATAATCATTTTCCAAAGCCAGCAGAAAACTGAAAATGTCTTCAATGAATTGAGGAACAGCATTCTAAACAGTAAGAAAGCAAAAACAATTATAACAGGTAAATATAATGTTTAATTAGTATAGGGAAGTGATATGTTATTCAAGAAATGGAGTGGGGCTGGGGATTTAGCTCGGGGGTTCTGTCGCCTGCCTCACCAGTGCAAGGTTCCGAGTTCGATTCCCAGTATCCGTCCCCAAAGAGAAATGGATTTACACACAGTAGCCTATGTGGTGAAAATATTGTCACATGGTGGCTTCCACTAACTTACACCATCAGTGGCACTGATTAGGCAGAATATCTCTTTCCTCCAAAACTTATGTATTGCCAACTTTTTTTAAACCATTGCCTATTAGTTAGGATTTTCTTTTTATATAAATAATTCATTTAATTACGAATTGGATGGAGCTTTATTTAGTGTATTTAAGTCATTTGTATTTTCTGTATATTGTCCATGGATATATCCGTCCACTTTAAATGATGTAATCTCTGTTCTTCACATCTATCTTTGGTCCAGCCATCTTATATTTCCAACTTTCTGTCCTTTTATTGTGACTTAATTTTTAAGAGTAGTTTTAGGTTGAAGCAAAATTGAGAGGAAAGGTACCATATCAGTTTGGGTTCACTAGAGAAATAAATGTATATTTAATGTTTGCCCTGCTGAGTTTTGTTCTTGCTCTGGTCTGATTCTTTTATTTTCATTTCTCTATTTGGTACATGAGTGTTTATCCTGTTCCATTTTTATCTTGGGAGTATGTAACTTGCATTTTAATTTTTATAAGAGCCCATCGCTAAATGTTTGTCTTTCATCTCTTAGGAGATTTTGGACTTGGACCTTTGAGAAATTATGGAACTGTTGAGACTTTGGAAACTCTGGGTGATAGACTGAATGCACTTTGTATTATTAGGTTGACCTGAGCTTTTAGATCCAGGGGTGGAATGTTATTGTTTAGATTTGAAATGTTTCTGCAAACTCATGTGATACAACTTGCTAGCTAACTAATGAGCTTTTTGGGAAGTGGCGGTGTAATGGATTGTGAATGGATTAATTTATTGATGTGATCATAATTTGACAGTATTAAAGGGAATGGATGGAAACAGCAGGTGGGGCCTAGGTGAGGGGAGTGAATCATGAGGTTTGAGGTTGGATACTATGTCTGCTCCCTGGCCTCTTCTTCTTTACCTCTTTCTCTCTCTCTTCTTCCTTGCTGCCATGAGGCAAGTGGCTTTGGTCCGATATGATCTTCTGCCATGTCTTTCTGTTTCACCTCAGGTCCATAGAAATCCACAGGTAACTGTGGATTGAAATGTCTGATACCATGATATAAAGTAAAACTTTCTTCTCCTATGATCGTTTTCTTGATAAGTGGCCACTGAGCAATATCGTGGTGTACATTAAGGATCATTTTTGTTGTTTTATGTCATATGGGTTTGGAGTAATTTATGATAACATAAATTTATCACTGTAATATCACGCAGAATACTTTTACTGACCTATATGCCCTCTCTTGTCTACCTGTTCACTCCATTGCCAACCTCAAACCTCCCAGCAATTGACCTTTTTACTGTCTCCATAGCTTGGCCACCATTTTCCAGATTGTGATTTAATTTTACTCATAAAGAATATAGCCTTTTCAATTAACTTATTTCACTTGGTCATATGTGTAAGTTTTCTCTCTGTCTCTCATGACTCTATAGCTCATTTTATTTCAACACTAATGAGTATTCCATAGTCGAGATATACCGTTGTTTATTTCACCTCCAGAAAAGCACATTGGTTGCTTCCAAATTTCAGCAGTTGCAAATAAATCTTCTGTAAATGTTCCTGGGCAAGTTTCTGTGTGGACTCATATTTTCAGCAACTTTGGGTAAATATCGAGGATCTTGATTGAGAGGTCATGTGACAAGAGTAGATAAGGAACTACTAAGCTGTCTCCCAATGTGACTGTAGACTTGTTCATTCCTACCAGCATGATTTCTGTTCCTGTTGCTCAAATATCCTGGCTAGAATCTGCTGTTGTCTAGTTTTGCCTGTCATTTTAATAGTTGTGTAAAGGTATTTCATTGTTTTTGTTTTCCTTTCTCTAATGATAATATGATTTAGAACATATTTTCATATGCTTATTTGACCACGGCCTATGTTCTTTGGTAAAGTATTGCTATGGTCTTATAATAGGTTGTTTTTTGTTTATTGTTGAATTTTAAAGACTTACTTGTTCATATTGGATGATAGCCTTTCACCAGACACATGTTTTGAGATATTTTCTCCCAGTCTATGTCTTATCTTCTCATTTTCTTGGTATTGTCTTTTGTAGAGCAGAAGTTTTTAATTTTAAGAAAATTCAGCTGAGCAATGATTACTTTAATAGATTTTGCCTTTAGTGTCGTATGCAGTAAATTGTTGCAATATGCAAGTTTTTGTGGGTTTCATTTTTTTGGTAGTTTTGTGTTATAGTGGTATTAATCTAGTCACAAGTGTGAAGTTCTAATGACCTCTTATTAAATATAGACCAGACTCACAAGACTGGTGTGGTGGGGTTTATGTGTCCAACACAGGAACCTTATGGGACACTAACACCATAGCCACTTCTCTGAGACCTACTATTTCTGTGGGGTGTAACATCACCACCTACCAGGATATTGCGAGTTATAGCAGATGCTCACAAAAGTGTGTAAAAGCTCTACCTGGATCCATATTATTTCAGGCAAAGAAATTAAATACTGTGATATCTATCTATCTCTATCATCCATCTTTTGAGAGAGATTTATTTATTTTTTTATTTTTTCAGCTTTAATTGAATTTATTGGTACATTTTAGGGATACATTACAGAGATTTATTTTAAGGAGTTGGTTCCTGCAATTGTGGGGACTGAAAGACCTACCTCTGCAGGCATATGGTTGGGCTGAATATTCAAGGAGCGGTTGATTTTGCAGCTCAAGTTTGAAGGCCAGTTGGAGGCAGAATTTCATTTTGCTTGTGGACCTCTGTATTTTTTTTTTTGACGACCTTGAACTGGTTTGATAGACCTTCACCTACTCTGTGGAGGATAAAATGCTTTACTCAAAGTCTACTGATTTAGAAAGTTAGTCTTCTCTAAAACACACCATATACATTTTAACAATAGACTTAACAAAGCCTCACTCTAGTACTGGTTGAAATTTAGCATCATATTGATAAGAGAGAACTTCTGTAAACAGTCTGAAGCCTACAAAATGTTAAAAAATACGAAATAACTGCTGCCTTTTGCTTCTATAATTTGCTTTGCTTGTTTAACTAAACACCTGAGGTTTCACCATTGAAGCTTAAAGGCACGTAGCCCGCCTAAAATTAACAGATACCGGAGGTGCTAAGCCGCATCCCAGATAACAAACTAAGATAACAGTCCCTGAGCCATCAAATTTTCTATAAACCTTAAGACTATAAAGGTGTTGAGATGAAAGGAATGTCACCAGTCCTGCTTTCCCAACCCGGACCTCCACTCTTGTGGGCTGGAATAGCTAAAGATAAAAATCCTGAAAGAAAATGCTACATTTGGGTTAACATTGTACTGTCTGTGACCATGATTTGTGATGGGAACTGTGGGAACTAGAATGTCTTATCACCTAAAATGCGGTCATGATTGTAAGACTCCTATAAAAGGCAGACTGTAACCCAGCCCAGACTCAGTCATTTGGCACAGCACTTGGTGCAGACTGATCCTTTGCTAGCAAAGTAAACATTTTTTTATTTTGCACACTGCATGTCATTTGCCATTTCCTCCCACAACAATGTGGTCTAGTAATATGTGTTGGATGAAGTAATAAATAAACAAATTGTTCTGAATGGCAACAAAGAGACTGGCGACAGAGGAATTTGTGACCTATACTGAGATGTCATAATAATAAGTTTCGCAAAAATCCCTGAGACACCCTTGGTCTTTCTTCAAATTCCTATTCAAGAATATAATTTGGCTCCCATTGTCTCTACAGGTATATCATCCTTAAGGAAGAGTAGGTCTTTCAGCACAATGTCCCTGAGGTACCCTTTTGTGTTTCCAAGACTCTTGCCAGTTCAAGGGGACATTGTAAGTGGACAGGGACTGTGGTGTCCAGATAAATATTATTGCAAAATACAGTCTGAACTTGGCAAACTTGTGTTGTCTGTAAAGAGAAACTTTTCTTGCATGAATGCCAAGTAAGCTGTTCCTTGGAATGCTGATCATACAGTAGACAATAATATATTCTTTTTTTTTTTTTTGGTCCCAGGGATCAAACTTGGGTCCTTGCACTTTCAAGGAAGGCAGTAGCACCACTGAACTAACCCCGCTGCCCTCAATAATATATTCTTATAGAAAAAATTATAAGAAATAAAGGGAGGAAGAGATGGAAAATGATGATGGAACCTTTATTAACATTATTTTGATCACATTTTATGGTGGTGTAAACGCACTGGTGTTCTCCAGAGTATGTTAGCTAGCCAGGAGTGGTGGTGCACACATGTAATCCCAGCACTCAGGAGGCAGAGGCAGGAGGATCACTGATAGTTGAGGCTAGCCTGGGCTCCATAGTGAGTTCAAGGCTTGCCTGAACTACCAAGTGAGACCCTGTCTCATAAAACCAAAACAAAATTGGTTACCTATAACACAAAATTGTCCTCTCTCACTTTGGTGGTCTTCATGCTAAGTATCTATGGAGACGCCCCACAGACACACTTCAAAGTGTGTTTTTTAATGTGCTAGGCATTTCTTACTCCAATCAAGTTAATATATCATGATAACAGACACAATCCACTGCTTTTCAACTTGATAATCAGGTATGTTTCCTCAAACTACATTTAATCGCCAAATAAAGGCAATAGCTAACATAGTGTGCAATCATGGCAGCATAGAGGATGAAGTCTTGGAGACAAGACTTAGTTCAGTCACCAAGAGGCCCAGAGGGGCTGTAGCTACTGAAAGTACCCAGCAATAGGGAGTTCATGAACTCCCTGGCTTTTATTTATAATATCAGAAAATATTGCTTCTCGGCCTTTTGGCTAAGATCAAGTTATAATATCAGAAAATACAGGAGAAAAGAAGAAGAGAAACAGGAGAGAAAAATAAAAAAAACAAAAAACAGCTTGAGCAAGAAGCTGTCTCAGGGCTAGGCAGTTTTTCTTGAGGTCATTGGAAAGACTGGCCAGACACCATGCTTCATTAAAGTAAACTTCTTGTTATTTAACCATTTGACTTTCACAAAGTCTGTGTGCTTTTGCCCTGAAGTTTAACCATTCATTTCTTGGCCCAGTTCCCCACAAATGTCAGATTTGTAATTTGCTCCAAACAATACAACATTCTACGTATGACTGAAAATGTACTAATTCCTTCCCCCAAATAGGAGGCAATGTTTTTTGTTTGATACTCACTCTTCTTCTGAAATTATATCATTTATAATGTAGATTGAACAATATTTAAATACCTATATAAAGTCAATGAACATTATGTTTCAAAGAAAGAAAAGATATTTGCATAATATATGTGAATATATGCAGAAGGAAAATAGGAAATAAATACTCATGACAGTTACAGACCTTGTTTCTAGGATTAGTCATGCAGTCATAGCTGATATTTATAAATATCTTCTTCTACACCTTGTGTATTCCCCTGGCCTTCAGCAAACACCTCAGTGGGTCTTGGTTCTTTATCCAGCCTTCATTTTGAGGATTGGGCCCATTTGTCATCCTGCCTGGATTGGAAGGTGTCGCTAGTTTCCTGTTGACCTTAATTTCAGGGCCTGGTAATATTAGCAGATGCCCTAAGGGGTGGGTATTCTAGACTCCATAAATATTCTTCCTTCCATTGTGGAGTAGTAGTCCAATTTCCCCTAGGAGTCTCTGTCAATCACCCTCACAAACACCATCGGTTCTGTTTAGTCTGTTGACTCAGAAGCATGAGGAATCCAAAATGACTAGGTTAAAGTCTTAGTTTTCAGGTCAACGGAATTATTGTTGTGCCTCTTGGTAGCTACCTCCCCATTTCTCCTCATGTGTAGGCCAACAGAGCATAAGGTCACTGGAACAAGAAGCAAAAATTTTGCTAGTGGGTCTCTAATGATAATTGGTACCATTCGCATTTCTACCCCTTCATTCCCAAACCAATTCATCCCAGCTATGGGAAAAATAGTACCAAATATTGGACACAGTTTGAGCATATAAAGCCATCTGAAGAACCTTTCCTCAGCCCCTGGATGGCATTTTCACCTAGTTGGTGTTGTAACTACATCTTCAAAAGGCTATTCCGGGGCCGGGGATTTAGCTCAGCGGTTCGGCGGCCTGCCTCACAAGAGCAAGGACCCAAGTTCGATCCCCGGTACCAAAAAAAAAAAAAAAAAAAAAAAAAAGGCTATTCCACTGTTCTATCAATCCAGCTCCTTTTGGATAGTGGGTAACATGGTAAGACTAGCAAAGTCCATGAGCATGATCCCATTTCTGCAGTTCTTTGGCTAGGAAGTACATTCTTTGGTTAGAAGTAGTGCTGTATGGAAGACATGAGAGAGAATGAGCATTCTATAAGTCCAGGAAGGGTACTTTTGGCAGAAGCACTACATATGCAAAAGGCAAATCCATATCCACAATAGGCTCTACAGCAGTAAGAACAGGGCACTACCCTGTCCACAATGGAGGCATTCCAATATAAACAGCATGGGAACAGATTACAGGCAAATCACCCTAGGAAATGATAGTGCTGGTCTCTACTGCTGGCAGACTGGGCACTTCGTCAACATGAAGACTAACGTATCTTATCTTTCTTTCACCAGCTGTGCTGGTGAACCTGAGTCTTTGTTCATGTTAGGCAGCTTCTCTACCACTGGGCCACATCATCAGCCATTTTCAGTTTTAACCTATAACATTTCCCTTTTTTTCTTTAGAAGGATTTATTGTATCTGCTATAATGCATGTCTTAAGTGTGATGCAATGTGATATTTAAAGTGGTAGCATTTGCTTAGACAAAAAAAGTCACTTATTATTCTTAGGAATGCACCTATTAATTCATTTGTGCATTTAAGAAATAGTTATTAACAGACTGCTATGTTTCTTACACTGTTCCATGTAGCAGAATAGTATACTGGATAAAGGTTTAATTCTTACCATCCCAAGTCATCTGCAAATGTCTAAGTCTGTGTTGATATTCTTCTGATTTTATCCTAAAACTTGCAGATAGGGTTTTTCAGTGAACCACAGGCACCAAATTGGCTAAAGAAGAAAAAGTATCATTAAATTTCTCTTAGAAATGTCAGGTCATGAAGTTTCCAAGTAAGGTGATATTTAGGGTAAAAGTAAGCTAATGGAAAATACTAACTATTCATTAGAATTAAATAGAATCACTTGACAGTCAACAGATATCGTAGAAAAAAAAAAAAAAGCCAGAGGTAAGAATACAGCATTGACTTTTGAGACAACTGGTAAATAATCAGCTGAATTTAGTATCCTGCCACAAGGGGCTGCATCTTCTCAACACACATTTCCTGAGCTCACAATTGTTTTTCACTGGGACTTTAATCTTTTCTTACATTAAGAGATTAAGACTCAAGATCTTCAGAGGTCCTGGAGATGAACTGTTGTATAGGACCAATTATTGTACTACTCTTAATGTTTGGTAAGTGAAATGGTACGTTAAGCTTAATGTCTGTTACATAATGTTGATAAAATTTTTAACGGTAATTTTTTCCTAAGGGGCAGAAGCCTGATCATGACCAATGTAAGAAGCACTGACTTGATTTTTTTTTAAGGAAGAAATGATGGAGACTCAGTGACTCAAACAGAAGGCCAAGTTGTCCTCTTAGAAAAGGACTCTCTGAGTGTGAACTGTTCCTATGAAAGTTTAGTGTATCCTGCTCTATTCTGGTATGTCCAATACCCTGGAAAAAGTCTGCAGCTCCTCCAGAAATCCACAAAGGACAAGGAGAAAGGAAGCAAGAAAGGTTTTGAAGCCACATACAATAAGGAAACCAGCTCCTTCCACTTGGAGAAAGCCTCAGTGCAAGAGTCAGACTTGGCTGTGTACTACTGTGCTCTGAGTGACACGGTGGCGGGAACTGCAGTGGGAGCTGAGCACAAACTCTTAGCAGCAACCAGGGGCCTGGCTGCTGAGGGTCTGCCTCTGGGATCACTCTAGTTTAGGGACCAAATGCTAGTTTATTGTTGTTGCCAAGACCCAAACAGGGTTGTGACATAAAAGTCCTCCAAATCTTCCTATTTCACAGTATGAATTACACCATTTGAACCTTGTTTACACTTTTAGTTTTTCATACCAGAGAAACTATTCAGTATTTACTCAAGTGTGTCCTATTTATTTCACTTAAGAGTATGGCCTTAATATGCATCCATTTAGCTGGTCTCTAGTTTAGCTATGTCTCTAGTTTCTCATTCTTTATAGCTGAGTAGTACTCCATTTTATAGAAAAACCTCATCTTCTTTATCTGGTTTCTAGTTGATGGGCAATTGGGCTGTTTCCAAGTTTTAGCTATTATAAACTGTGCTGCTGTAAACATGGGTGTTGATGTGGTATGATTGTTTTAATTCTTTTGGAAAGATACCCAACAGAGGAATGGCTGGGTCAAATGGGACCTCTAATCCTAGTTTTTTGAGGTATCTCCATATTGCTTTCCACAGTGATTGCACCAGTCTACGCTCCAACAAACAATGGAGAGTGTAGACTTTCTCCTCACACCCCTGCCAGCATTTGTTATTTGTTGATCAATGCCAAGAAAACAGCAGAAGAACAAAAAATAAATATTTCTCGCACAAGATGTTTTCACAGCAGGAGAGAGGACAGTCTGGCTTGGTAGTTTCTCAACAGTGATAGAACTTTGTGATTTTAAAGGCATAAAACTTCAAGATAAAAAAATGGTCTTGGTGTTGTTTTCAGCATCTCTTGAAGGACCGGTGAAACTCAACATTTTTTCTTTTTTAAAATTAATTAATATTATTGGTACATTTAAGGTATACAATGTAATGACATCCATCATTGGAAATTTGCACCTTTACATAATCCATCATGGTTCTTATTTTTTCCCCATTCCCCTGCCCTCCCTTCAACCCTTCCACCCCTCCCTATCTACAAAGACTTTATTTCCATTTTTTCCTGAGGTTAATTCCATTCCCGTATCACTTCCCCTTCCCCTTTGCACCTTTTCTTACCTTTTATGTTATACCATTTATTTATCTGTTATACCTTTTAGTCCTTATATATGTTGCAGAAGGAATTGTTAAATGACACACATGCAGAGACACAGGAGAAGGTAAAATAAAAAAATTTACTTTGCTCATAAAGGATCGGTCCATACCAAAAGCTGTGCCTAAGGATCGACCCTGGGCTGGGTTACAACCTGCCTTTTCTAGGAGTTTTACAATCATGCCCTTATTTTAGGTGATAAGATATTCTAATCTCCACAGTTCCCATCATAAAACATGGTCACAAGATAGTTTCACTATTAACTCAAATGTAGCAATTTCTTTCAAGATGTTTATCCTTAGCTAAAGAGTGGGGCCAGAATTAGGAAAGCAGGACTGGTGATATTCCTTTCATCTTATCACCTTTATAGCCATATTGTTTACAGAAAGTTTTATGGCTCAGGGACTGTTATTTTGTTTTGAACATTTGGTCTCATCCTGGAATGCAGCTAAGCACCTCTGGCATTTGTTAGTTTTAAACTGGTGCTACCTGCCTTTAAACTTCACTGGTGAAACCTCAGGTGTTTTGTTAAACAAGCAAAGGAAAGCAAATTACAGAAGCAAAAGACAGAAGTCATTCTACATTTTCCTAACATTTTGTGGGTTTTAGATTATTTACAAAAGTTCTATCTATCATTTACACTTTCATTTTCTCACACTAGAGAAACTATTTGGTATTTACACCTATGCACCATATTTATTTCACTTAAGAGTATTACCTCAATGTGCATCCATTTAGCTATAAATATCTCTAGTTTCTCATTCTTTATAGCTGAGTAGTACTCCATGAAAACATTTTTTTTCCAGTCTCCTGTTGATGGGCAGGTGGGCTGCTTCCAAGTTTCAGCTATCATGAATCATGCTGCTATAAGCATAGGTGCACATATATCACTGTGGTATGATTCTTGTAATTATTTGGGGAAGATACCCAGCAGGGGGATAGCTGGGTCATATAGAATCTCCAATCCTAGTTCTTTGAGGTATCTCCAGACTGATTTCTACAGTGGTCACAACAGTTTGCACTCCCACCAACAGTGAACGAGGGTTGCTTTTTCCTCACAGCTCCACTAGCTTTTATTATTGATTGATTTCTTAATAGCAGCCATTCTTTCTGGGATGAGGTGGAATTTCAGCATTGTTTTCATTTGCATCTCTCGAATGACCAGTGATGTTGAACATTTTTCCATATGTTTATTTGCTATTTCTTCTTTCTCTGAGAAATGGCTGTTCATTTCAGATGGCCCATTTTTGGATTGGGTCTTTAAATTTGGTAGATCCAATTTTTTAAAGTTCTTTATGTATTCTAGATAGTAGACCTTTGAGGAAGAGCTGGTGAAAAATTTTCCCCACATTGTGGGTTGTCTCTTCACACTATTGATTGTTTCTTGCTATCCATAAGTTTTTTTTTAATAAAAAGGATCCCACTTGTTGATTGTTTGTGCTAGTTCATGGGCAACTGAGGTTTTGGTCATAAAATCTTTTCCTACACCAATGGCTTCAAGAGTTCTACCTTGCCTCTCTTCCAGGTTTAGTGTTCCAGTTTTAATATTTAGATCTTTAGTCCATTTTGATTTTAATTTAGTGAATGGTGAGAGATATAGGTCTAGTTTTAATCTTTGGCAAATTGAAACCCAGTTTTTCTAGCACCATTTACTAAAGAGGCTATCTTCCCTCCAGTGTAGGTATTTGGTTCCTTTGTCAAAGATGAGGTGGCTGAGTGTGTCTCGAGTTGTTTCTGCATCTTCTAATCTGTTACACTGATCCTCAGGTTTGTTTCTTTGCCAGTACCATTCTGTTTTTTGTCATAGTAGCTTTGTAGTATAATTTCAAGTCAGGGATTGTGATACCCGCTACCTTGTCTTTATTGCCTAGAATTGCTTTTGCTATTGAACATTTTTTTCATGTGTTTATTTGCTGCTTTTATTTCTTTGTCTGAGAAATGTCTGTTCATTTCAGATACCCATTTTCAAATTGGGTATTTAAAGTTGGAGGTCTCATTTTTTAAAGTTCTTTAAATATTCTAGATAGTAATCCTTTGTGCGACAAACAGTTGGTAAATTTTTTTTCCCACACTCTAGGTTGTCTCTTAGCTCTATTGGTGGAACATTTATTGCTAAATGGATACACATTGAGGCCATACTCTTCAGTGAAATAAATAGGACAGTCATGTGTAAATAACAAATAGCTTCTCCAGTGTGAGAAACTGAAAGTGTAAAGAAGAATTGAAATGTATCATAGATAACATGGAATAAAGAGAAAAGATCTAAAGGGGAAGGGGAACTGGGAAGGTAGGGAAAAGGATAAAAGGGAAAGGGAAAAATATGAGAAAAGGAAAGAATGGAAATGAAGTCTTTGTAAATAGGGAGGGTTGGAGGGGTTGAAGGGTGGGCAGGGGAATGGGAAAAAATAAGAACCAAGATATATCATGTAAAAGTAGAAATTCCCAATGATGAATGTCATTATGTTGTCTACCTAAAATGTACCAATAAAGGTAAAGAATGAAAAAAAAAGGTCTCTATGCTCATCCTTACAAATAACGAAGATCCCTGGCTCTGACCTCAGTCCAGGGACACTGTGTCTGGAGATAGAGCTGTGGCATTTGAGGGTGTGCTCTGATAATCTGAAACAAGATGGGGTGAGTTTCAAGGCAAACCTTGATACAGGAAATAATATGTTCTTAAAGAATTATAAGAAATAGGAGGAAGAGAGGGTATTACATTTTACTACATTTATGGAAAGTGATGATGGAACATTTATTAACTTTATTTTTATCAAATTATATAGTGTAAATGCACTGGTATTCTCCAGAATATGTTAGCTAGCCTGGAGTGGGCACATCTGTAATTCCAGCACTCAGGAGGAAGAGGCAGGAGGATCGCTGAGAGTTTGAGGCTAGCCTGGGCTACATAGTGAGTTCAGGGATGGCCTGAAATACAAAGAGAGAACCTGTCTCAAAAAACCAAAATGAGAACCAAAAAAAAAAAAAATAGTTTACCTGTAACACAAAAGTGTAGAGACACCCTACTTTCCACAGTTTCTCAGTGAACGGGCTTTCTATCAGTAAGACATTATTCAAGATAGGATGAATGCAGGATATGGAAAAGAAAAACTCTATTGAGATCAGAATCTTTATCTGAAGATATGTGGTGATAGGTATCTTAGATTCCATAATACATTTATTCTACAGAAAGGAAGAATAGACGGAAATGGAAGGACAGACAAGGGCAAGGATTGTGAGGACTGCAAAGAAAAATAATCTTTGGATTTCACTGCAGATAATGTGGTGAGTTTGTAAATATCCAATTTTTTTGTTTTGCTTTATCCATTATAAGAGCAATTTCTATCATATCGGCTTATTGGCCTATAAAGTTTTTGGTTGTGAGATGGGTCCTTGAGCAAAATAGCGAGAGGGAATGGATAGTTTTCCTGACTCACTGTCTTAGAGGCTCGGGCTGCGGAGGAATGCCACAATGCAGCTTACTGATGTCATTGAAAGCTGCCTCTCACTGTTTCAATTTACCAGTTTCATTTCTTAGTTTTCTCTTACTTTTCTATTTTTTTTAAAGGAGATGGCCACTTCTCTAGATCTTTTAAATTAGTTAAGAGTATAACAAACACAAAATAAATAATTTCTGGATATATAGTACCAACACCATTGTGGACTTTCAGATCATAAGTCAACTCATATAAATAACAGATTGTCATGATTGGTGACTAATCATACAGCTTCTTGCAAAGCCTGCTGATGACTGGTGATGGCACATTTGCTAACTAGGTTGTACACTGGAGTCAAAGCACGTAGTTGTGTTTCTCTTTTCTCTCAGTGATGAGCTCAAGGCACATAGCACACAAATGGATAAGAGGAAAAAAAGCCCACAAAGATGAAATGGTAGCCACGAAGTGAAAAGCAGTAACACTGAATGTGAAACTCTAAGAGAATGTAAAGTTAGTGAATAAGTAGCTAAACCCTGTGCATGTTGTCACTGCTGTCCAAGAAACTCTACACGTGCAGCTAGTGACGGTGACCCCAGCAACATCAACGAAGTTGACGTTTATGATGAAAGGGAAGAAGTGGTCTGGGACGGTGACACTGGATAAGCTTCATGAGCTCTCAGAAATATTTCACCTGATTGAAAGCATGACACACCAAATATTAAAAGTTAACCCAGGGCCGGGGATTTAGCTCAGCGGTTCGGCGGCCTGCTTTGCAAGCGCAAGGACCCGTAAAAAAAAAAAAAAAAAAAAAAAAAAAAAAAAGTTAACTCAAACTTAGAAAGATGCGCAAGAGTTTCCCAAGGCATAACAAAGATGTTCCATAAGCTCCATAATAACATCATAACAAAATGACCCTGTCCAAACTACCCTTCACTGTCTTTTTACAAAGAAATAAATCTACACACAAATTCTCAATATTTCCGTGTACTAAATGCAAATCAGTGGGGCCGGGGATTTAGCTCAGTAGTTCCATTGCCTGCGCTTTAGTTCCCAATAAAAAAAAAAAAAAATGAGGGTACTATTTTTATTTCTCTAAACACTTATAATATGCAGAAATGTTTTTAATGTTTTGAGAAAAAGTTTTAAAATTCACAGAGAAATTTCAATTTTTTTCTTATGGACAAATGATTCACACCAGTTCACATTATTTTTTTTCCTCATTGAGTTTATTGGTACATTTTAGGTATACAGTACAGTTACATTCATCATTGGGCTCTTGTACCTTTACCTGACAGGTCTTGGTTCTCATTTTTCCCCCTTGTTCCTGCCCTCCCTTCACCCCCTCTTCCCCTCCCCATTTACAAACACTTCATTTCCATTTTTTCATTTTCTCATATTTTTTTCTTATTAGCTTTCCCCTACCCTTCCCTCTTTTCCTACACCTTTAGCCCCTTTCTTCCTATTTCACATTGTAGTTCACATTATTACTGTTTTAATAGTTTTGCACCACAGAGAAAGTGAGGATTACTTGTGTCTATTTTTTTGACAGGCATGAACAAATTAGAATTTTTTTAGAAAGGCAATTGTGAGTTAACATTAGAATATCACTATGTTTATCCAGTACACAAATGGATTAATGAGTAAAACAATAAGATCATGTTAGTGATAAAGAAAAATTATGTGAAAAAATACAACTCCAAATGGGAAAAACTCATAGAATACTTAAAACAAATAATTTCTAAAATTCTGATAAAGAAAAGCTAAGCAGCATGGGAACTAGCAGAAATAATCAACTGGGATCTCATCTTATTAAAAAGCTTCTGCACTGCAAAAGAAACCATCAACAGATCTAAAAGACAACCTACAATGTGGGAAAAAAATTTTAACCAGCTGCTCTTCAGACAAAGGACTATTACCTAGAATATATAAATGATTCAAAACAACCACCCCCCCAATATAAAAACGCGATTCAAAAAATGGGCATCTGAAATGAACATTTCTCAGACAAAGAAGTAAAAGCAGCAAGTAAATATATGAAAAAATGTTCCACATCACTGGTCATTCGAGAGATGCAGATGAAAACCACACTGAGATTCCACCTCACCCCAGAAAGAATGGCTGCTATCAAGAAATCAACCAATAACAAATGTTGGTGGGGTTGTGGGGAGAAAGAAACCCACCCTTATCCATTGTTGGTGGGAGTGCAGACTGGTGCAACCACTATGAAATCAATATGGAGATACCTCAAAGAGCTGGGACTAGAGGTTCCATTTCACCCAGCCATCCCTCTGCTGGGTATCTTTCCAAAGGAATTAAAAGAATCATATCATAGTGATATATGCACACCTATGTTTATAGCGGCACAGTTTTTAATAGCTAAAACTTGGAAACAGCCCATTTGCCCATCACTTGGAGACTGGATAAAGATGTGGTTTTTCTGTAAAATGAAATACTACTCAGCCATAAAGAATGAGAAATTAGATTCATTCATAGGAAAATTGATGCATATTGAGGATATACTCCTAAGTGAAATAAATAAGTCACACATATATAAATACTGAGTAGTTTCTCTGGTGTGAAAAACTATAATAGTACATAAGATCCTAACGATATAATTGACCATGTGAAATAGGAAGAAAGGACTAAAGGTGTAGGGAAAATGGGAAGAGTAGGGGAAAAGTAATAAGGGAAAAGAAAAAAATATGAGAAAATGAAAAGATGGAAATAAAGTGTTTGTAAATGGGGAGGTGAGGAGGGGGTGAAGTGAGGGCAGGGACAAGGGGAAAAACTGAGAACCAAGACCTGTCATGTAGAGGTGCAAGATCCCAATGATGAGTGTAACTGTACTGTATACCTAAAATGTACCAATAAACTCAATGAGAAAAAAAAAGAGAAAAGCTAAGCAAATAGAAAGCACAAAATACACAGGAGGAAAAAATCCAAATATATCATTCATCATAATAAATATAAATATGTAAAAAGAAAAATAATTATTATGTTCATGAAAATACAGATATAATTGAAACAGAAGGCCATAGAAGAATCAGCAAAAGTGAGCTACTAAATAATAAGAAAGGAGCTAACTAACCAGGAAAGCATAACAAAATTTTTATATGAAATTAAAACCTAGCTCAAAATATATAAAGCAAACTTTGCCAAGAACTCTATGTAGGAGTTTTCTAATTCACTGCCTTAATGGGAAATTTTAGCACTTTCTTTTAAAAAATGTATAAAATCACCAAAAATCCATCAAGTAACATAATTTATAACCTTGCTGTAATATGTACAGAATTTCGACAACATTTAAACCATTGTAATATTTTTATCAATTTGTAATGAGCTTGTCTTCTAATTTTTGCTTGAAGTTTGCTTTGTCAAATGTAAATATATTTAATCCTGCTTGCTTTCAGATTCCATATGCGTGAATATCATTTTCCATTCTTTCTTTCCCTTTCCATTTGTATGTCTTTGCTAGTGAGAAGTTTTTGTGGAGGCCGCAGAGTTGAGGCTTTTTTTTTTTTTTGGTACCAGGGATGGAACTTAGGACCTTGAGCTTATGAGGCAGGCAGCAAAACCATTGAACTAAATCCCTGGCCCTTGTTTTCTTTTCAGCTTTAACCTGGCCCTTGTTTTTTAAGCTAGTCTATCAGTCTGTGTCTTCTAATTTAATAATTAAGACCTTTTACATTCAGGTTCGTTATTGGAAGGTATTAGTAATTCTTGTCATTTTGTTGTTTTTCTAATATTAGATTCCTAATTCTCATCTACATATATACTCTTCCTCTTTGTGTGTAGGATTCCTTTAATTTTCTTCTGCAATGCTGGCTTAGTATTCATAAATTTGTTTAGTCCATGCTTATCTTGGAAGTATTTATTTCTTCTTTAATTCTGAAGGATAGCTTTGTTATTCATAGTAACCTAGGTTGGAAGTTATTTTCATTCAAAGCTTGAAATACCTCACTCCACATACTCCTGGTCTTCAAGGTTTCTGCTGAAAAATCCGCAGCTATTCTGATGAATAGCACCCTTCACAGGCTGAGGGGTGCAAAACTGTAAAGTCCATTTGTAGAAGAGAGTCCTTGAGATGCCTCCTCAAGCAGGGCCATCTAGGGAATTGGTTCCCCAGGATTCATTTCGCAGCACCAGCAACCCATGTAATCAAAGCAGCTGCATGCATGATTCAAGTGGACCTGTCTACTGCTCATTCTGGCAGCACATCTTGGCAGCATCCATATGGTGAGTTTTATATGCATGAAAAGTGCAAGACTTATTAGGTCACGGAGGCTTCCACCTAGATTTCAGAAAAAAGCACGAGAGACAGGCAGTGTGTCCCTGAGTGGGAATTGCAGGAAGCTGTGGGAGTGCAGTTGAAAGTACAGTGGAAACTCCAAGAAGTTTGAGGTGCTGGAAAATGGAATATGTGCTCTGGAAAGCTGCAGACAATGACAGGACTCCCCCCAAGAGAGAGGCACAGGAGCTGCAACAAGCAATGCTAGAGAGGGGGAGCTGCCCAAGCCCTTTGGAGCTCACATCTCTCACCACAGCTCACCCCAGAGGCTGGACACAAAGCTACAGAGTTTAATGTCTGCCCTGTCGGGTTTCTTTCTGTCTTACTTTGGTTTCATTGGTTTCTATCTTATTTTTCTTCCCCATTTGTATGGAAATATTTAACTGTGTCATTGTATGTAGGAAGTGTCTAACGTTCTTATTGAATTTTAGAGGAGTTCACAGGTAACAGCTTACCTTGAGGTCTCAGAGGAGACTGTGGCCGTGGACTATTCAGTAATGCTGGAACTCAGATTCTGGAGATTCTTAGAGATGAACCAGCTCTGTTTTACATAGTGAGATGGACATGAGCCTTTTGAGGGCCAGGAGCTGAATGCCGTGGTTTATGTCTGAAATAGTCTCCAAATGTCTCATATGTTTGGAATATTATTAGATCAGGAAGGTGCCACACTCATCAGTGAATTTATGCAATTAAACACGTTAAATGTACTGGTATCAAGTGGGGCCAGTCAGAGTGGGTCACGGAGGCTGACTTACATGGGTATATTCTCTTCCCTAGCTCTGTCCTTCTTGCTGTGTTTCCGGGCTGCCGTGGGACGAGCAGCTCCTCTCTGCACAGGGCCTATCACGATGCCATTTCCACCCTGGAGACCATTAATAACGGACACAATAAATTTCTTCCTTCAGTTGTGGGTGTTGGGCATTTTGTCTCAATGTTGACAAAGTGACTAATATATTTCATCTTTCTCTATTATATTTTAAGTTTAATATGCCATGGCTAGCTTGTCTTTTATCGATCGTGCCTGTTGTAGGTTCTAAATACCTCCTGTACTGGGACATATATAACTTTATGAAGATTTGTAGTAGTTTTTTGAGTATGTTGAGGCTCATCATCAGGTTATTTGAGCTTGCTCTGCTCTTTTAAAAAAATTTTTATTTTAGCCACATATATATTATTTTTTTTTCTGATACTGAGGATTGAACTCAGGACCTTGAGATTGCCAGGCAGTTGCAGCACCACTGAGGTACATCCTCAATCCAAGATCTGTTTTTTTTTTTTTTTTTTTATGTTAACATTGACTGTAATAGATTTCCCTCTTAGGATTGCTTTCCCTGTGCCCCGCCTGTTCTGTCATTTTTTTACTGGAATTGTCATTTGATCCCAGAAATTTTTAAATTTCTTCCTTGATTTTATTATGTAACCCACTAGATGTTCATAAGTGTGTTATTCTCTGAATCAAGATCCACTTGGTTTGATCTAGCACTGCTTTTATAGGTCTGAGTCCTCCATAGTTAAAAGAGCACTGGCCCAGAGAATTCTGTAGTTAGGGATGTGACCACGAGGTGGCAGAGTAGCTCAGCGGCTGCAGAATAAGGTTTTGCGCGACTAGGCTTGGGGCAGGAGTAACTTTTTCCTTATTGGCTGAGTAGATCAGAAACCACTATAATTGTTAGACGAAGAAGGGAACAACCAGAGACGAGAAGTAACACACACAGGTGGAGTTACCAGTCTGTGACTGATCCTCACTGGAATGAAAAATGAAGACAGTCATTCAGGCTTTGTTCACATTCTTGTACTTCCAGCTGCACCGTGAGTTTGGGGACCACAGAATATATAAGAGATGGTCTTTATACGTCTAGGTAGAACTGGATGTATTCGGGTTTCCTGTAGTTACTGAAGAGAAAAGCAATTCTGGAGAGTGACTACTTGACCACCTTTTGCTTTCCCTTTTTCTTACATACAGTGGGCCGCGGAGAGCAGGTGGAGCAGCGCCCTTCCACCTTGAGAGTCCAGGAAGGAGACACCTCCGTGATCAACTGTACTTATTCAGACAGTGCTTCATCCTACTTCCCTTGGTATAAGCAGGAACCTGGAAAGGGTCCCCAGTTAATTATTGACATTCGTTCAAACAAGCAGAAAGAGCAAAAGCAAAGACTCGTTGTTTCACTCAACAAGGCAGCCAAGCACTTCTCCCTGCACATCACAGCCACCCAACCTGGAGACTCAGCTGTGTACTTCTGCGCGGCTGTGCACATTGCTTCCTAGGCACCTGCAGCCTGTGCAGGAACCTGCCCCTGGCCTGGGCCCACCCACTTTCCATGAACACGGATCTTCCGTTATGGAATTTGCTGTAATGATTTGGGACATCTGTCATAGAGATACAAAAAGCATATAATAATAAATTTAGATTCAAGATGACAAAATTGAAAGCATTTTGTTGGCTGGCTGTTGCATCACAGATATGTAAAATTTGATTTTTTATTTATTCAAGGCACACAGCTTAGAATTTTTATATCCAAAGTAAGAAATGAATAATAAATCAGCAGATGTATAGTACAGGATCTGGAGCACATGCCATGAGACCTGCACTATTCCCAAATTCAGGCATATCCACGTGGTCATAAAGATGTGCTGAGTGAATTCTTACAGGGATTTAGGATGTTTCATCTTGAAATTCATGCTGTAAAGGTGAGCTTACATTAGCTATTTAGATTCATATAAATAATTCAATGTCATAATTTCTGATATGCATGCATTTTGAGAGCTTTCAAAATTGTATTTGTTAGTTTTCTCAAGCCAAAACTGTTTAGAAGAAGCAAAGGAGGCCACTTTACATTGGTTAAAGGAACAATTCAGCATTTCTATTGTTAGTGGAGATAAAATTGTTCCATTTATCAAATACTTGTCATAGGCTAAGTTTTGGTCTGTCTTAGCATTTACACTATAATCATAGATCTCTTTTCTACAGTTAAGGGTGGCACTTTGTTGGTTCTTAGGGTATGTCTATTTAGTTTGTCTTTGATGTTATTACTGATGCTGTGTTTATTTCTAAAGCCAAGGTGACATCGTTGTTGCTATCCATTGCTTTTTATGTATGCCAATGTCTGGGTTGGCTTAGTTTCACTAACAATACTCCTGCTGATTCCTGGAGAACTGGGTACTGGGCCAAATACACTGTACTCCCCCACCCCAAAAATGGAAGCGGTTTATCCTGGGGCAGAAGCAAAGGCCTATAGTTAGTCTGCCCAGAGTGCATCACTGAAAAGCAGACATTACCTAAAGAGGTCTCCATACTAGAACTTAATTTTCCATAATAGTCAAACCTCAAACCCCCAAAAGCCAAATAAGCAAAAATAGAAAAATTAGAAGACAAGGCAATACAAATGCAAAAACTCCCAACTCCCCTAGTCAAGGTTGTTCCGTGGGGTATGAAGGAGGAGGGAAGCAAAAGCCTAACAGCCAAATTATTTGAAAGGATAAGAGAGGAGATTAAAAAAAAAAATCTTCCTGGTGCTTGACCAGTACAAACAAAACATAACAAATAATGACCGTACTAAAGCAATCAGCAAGTCCATGGACAACACTAATAAAAAGTGAGCCAAGCTAAATAAAACAATACAAAACAAGAATTCCGAATCAGAGTCCATAAAATGGTACCAAGCAGAAATTCAGGAGATTAAAGATTCCACAGAAAATATGTACAGCAGATGTGACCAATGAGAGGTGAGAGTGGCTGAACTAGAAAACAGGGCAGGTATTGGTAATAAATTAATGAGAGATAAATAGAAACAATGAGTGCATGAAAAATGGACCTGACAGCTGCTAAATGACACAAAGAAGACTAATCTAACCACCTGCCTCACAAGTGCAAGGACCTGAGTTTGATCCCTGCTAGAAAAAGAAGACAAAGCTAAGATTAATTAGTGAAAAATCAGTTTATCCTGGTACCAAAAAAAAAAAGAAAAAAAAAGAAAAAAAATCAATGAATTGAAAAGTTGGTTCTTTGCAAGAATAAACAAAATAGACAAACTCCTGCCAGAAATAAAAACCTCAGAAAGTTTGTGATGATTCTATGTGTGACACATGTTCACAAAATAGTCTTTGAGGACACTAACCTAAGTGGACAGTTGACATCTGAGATGTGCACTTCTGGAGCCAGCAAGGGAAGAGCCTCGAAACCTCACAGATTTAAAACCATTCCCCTTACAGTAGTAAGGAGACGACCACAGCAAAAACAAAACTAGCTTATTGGTGCTCTTCTTGGCCATTCAATGTATAGCAAAAGGGCTGTGTAAGAAGGAAAGAAACCAGGTGAGAATGAATGATGCCCTTTTTCTGCCATCCCTGCCAGCATTTATCCTTGCACATAAAAGCCTATTTCAATGTGTTTCCGAGAAGTCTCCCTCTCTGTGGATTCAGAGAAAACAGCTACTGAGACCTGCAGAAAGGTGTAGAAAGTAAGGGACTACAGACTGGGATAGAAAATTTCAGTCTGGATATTGTTCATATTCAAACTCAACCCTCTTTCTCCTCTTTCACATGAAAACTATCAAACCTAACCCAAGAAGATGTGAAGATGCTTAACAACCCAATGATAAGCAATGAAATTGACTCAGTAATAGAGAATTTACCAAACACAAAAATACCCAGGACTTGGTAAGTCATATGTTGGCCTGCTATAAAGCGGTTACCAAGAGACACATCCCTAACCACACATATGTCATCATTTGAAAGCCTACTCATTTCATAATAAATTCATAACATTTAGTTTTTTTCATCAATATGACAAGAGGTTTCCCTTCCTAACTTCTTTTTTAAACAGCCTTTATACGATTTAGCTCAGTGGTTTCACGGCCTGCCTCGAAAGCATAAGCTCAAGTTCAATGCCTGCTACCCACCCCCCCAATACATAAACAGCAAATAGCCTTTATGAGACCTAAACCTGCATGAGTCAGTGTTCCAAAAATAATCTCAGAGAAAGATGGCTTTTCATCTGTGGGAATGACCTCATGACAAACTTTATGCAAATGCAGCAGATAAAGTACAAGGAATTGATCCTTGATTACATTTTACCAACTACTATGACATCATCTATCCTTAAATAACAGGAATTAAAACCTTGCACTAAATATCTTAATTATTCTTCTCAAGAGAGTCTCCATAAGCAGACAATCCTCAGAAGATAAGAGCTGACCCAGGATTCCAGAAATAGCAGGTCCATGCATAAAGTAGACAGCACAGAACAGAGCTCTCTGATTGCTAAGGTTTCTGATGGTCAAACTCTCCTTTGCAGGCTATTGTTTTTACCCTGTTATTGATGTTTATCACTTTCATAGTGGAATTGTATATTTCAAATCTACTGTACATTGCTCTTTCACTAATAAAATAACAGTGAGGTGTAAGTTTTACTTAAGGTAATAACCATGTTAGTGTGTTAATTCAGTTCTACAAAGCCACTGCTTGTGCAGCAAACTTAAAGAATTATTAATCCGTCATTCCATGCCACTCCTAGGCAAATACAAACAAAAATCTGGCTTTGATGAACAAAAAGAGAATTTTGAATTAATAAAATTAGCCTAAAATGTTGGAAAAATATGTATTGATTAAAAAAATATATATATATGGAGGGGGGGCTCTTCCCTTGCTGGCCCCAGAAGTGCACATCTCAGATGTCAACTGTCCATCTAAGTTAGTGTCCTCAAAAACTATTTTGTAAACATGTGTCACACATAGAATCATTACAAACTTTCTGAGATGATTAATTTTAAATTCTGAAAGAATTGGTTTTATCAGTAAGAGGAGATATTGCCATAGATATATTTTTACTTTAATTCCCTTTATACACAAAGAACTATCATCTTTCTATGAGATGCTTCTCCACATCAGCAGACATCTTTCTACAAACTCTAAAAGGTGAAATGGAGCTCATTCTTTGGTTTTTGAGGAAAATTCACATTCAGTGGTATCCTCTCCTGTGATGACAGTAATTTTACTGAACTATGTTGGTCAATACTATTAGCAGACAGATATATGTAGAAATCACACGAGGCAAAATTTCCATGAAGCTTAGTATCAGAACAAAAACAATTTTGAAGCCACATGCACTAAAGAAATCACTTACAAAAAGGCCACTCATCTAGGTATTGTTGTTATCCTGGGATGGAAGAAACCAATGTCAGATAATTTTATAGGTGATTAAATGACTTTATTATATATACATATAAAACTTTTTTTCAGTGCTGAGAACCTAGGGCTCACACATTCTTGTCACCTCTCTACCACTAAGCTATATCCTCAGCTACTTACTATATGTGTAATATAAAATTTCCTTTTTCTTTAGAAGCTTTCATTAAGTTCCATTTGCTATAATTGATATCTTCAGTGTTAAGCGATATATTTTAAGTAGTGGCACTTCTCAACCAAAGATAAATCATTTATCCATTTATCTGTACATTTAAGAAATATTTGCTAATTGCTCCTAGATTTCTTACATTTTTCCTTGTGTAGGACTAGTACAATGAACAAAAGTTTAATTCTGTACCATCTAACCTCACCAGCAGATGACCAAAAATTCATTACTACTCTTCTGATTTTATCCTAAAATTTGATTATATGATTTTTCATCAGATCACAGCATTGTCCAAATGGCTAAGAGAGAGTAAAATTAAATTCTTCTTAGAAATATTGTAGTATGGAGTTTCCTAGTAAGCTGATGTTAGGGTAAAAGTATGAAAAATACCAACTATTCTTTAGAATTACGTAGGACTACCTGACAGTTAACAGGTGTCTTAGAAAAAATGGAAATACAGCACTGACTTTTGAAATAAACAGGTTATAAGCAGCTGAATTTACTGTCTAGCCCATCAGGGGGAGCACCTTCCTCTCTCTCTCTCTCTCTCTCTCTCTCTCCCTCACACACACACACACACACACACACACACACACACACCTCTTTTTTTCTTCTACTCCAAGCCTTTGTATGTGTTAGCATCAACTTCTTAACTGAAATTGTTAATGGTTGCTCTCTCTCTCTCTCTCTCTCTCTCTCTCTCTCTCTCTCTCTCTCTCTCACACACACACACACACACACACACACACACACACACGTCCCTTTTTTTCTTGAGTCATATTCATCTTTCACAGAGACATTAAACTTCGTTTACATAAGCCAAGATTCATGTCTGGAGACTGAAAATGAGCTGTTCTCCAGGACCAGTGATTGTACTACTCTTAATGATCGGTAAGTAAAATGACCCATTAAGCTTAGTCTCTTTTTTTGATGCCATGTTTTTGTTCTATGTTGTTGATACATTTTTTTTTTTTTTTTTGTACTGGGTATCAAACTTGGGACCTTGCTTCTGTTAGGCAGACGGTGGAACCACTGAGCTAAATCCCCAGCTGCTGATGCAATTTTTAACCACAATTTTCTCTCAGAGGCAGAAGCCATATGTCAACCAAGGTCAACTGCACAGAGTTGATATTACCTTATTCTTTTTTAGGAAGAGTCAATGGAGACTCAGTGAACCAGACAGAAGGCCAAGTGACGGTCTTTGAACGAGCTTCCCTAACACTGAATTGTTCTTATGAAACCAAACAGTATCCAAACCTATTCTGGTATGTCCAATACCCTGGAGAAAGTCTGCAGCTCCTCCTGAAAGCCATGAAAGCCAATGATCAGGGACGAAACAAAGGTTTTGAAGCCACATATGTTACAGAAACCAGCTCTTTCCACTTGAAGAAAGCCTCAGTGCAACAGTCAGACTCGGCTGTGTACTACTGTGCTCTGAGGGACACAGTGGCAGGAACTGCGGGGTAGCTGAGCACAAACTCTAAGCAGCAGCCAGAGGCCTGGCTGCTGAGTGTTTGCCTCAGTATCCACTGAAGTTTAGGGACCAGGAGCTAGTCTATTCTTTTTACCTTCTACCACCCACCACCAGCAATGTTTTTGTGTAAAAAGTCATCCAAATCAATGCTAAGAATACACCAGAAGTGAATGTGCCTCACACAAGATACTTTAATAGTGAAAGAGTCTATCAAACTAGTTTCTCAACCATGCCAGACAATTGTGAGTTTTAAAAGCACAAACCTTCAGGATGACTAAAATGGTCTAAATGTTCATCCTCACATACAATTCTATATTCTTGAGCTTGTTCAAATTCATTCAGTGAAATGTTTTATATAGAGATACAACAGTGGCATATGAGACTGCAAATGCTTAATGTCTTTTCCCAAGTTGGGGCAAGAAGGGAGTGATTCTGAGAGAAGATTTGTCCCAAGAAATAACTGTTTCATAACAAAATAAACATTTAGAAGAGGGGGAAGATAGGGTTCTACATATAACCACATCTTTGGAAAGAGATGATGGAACATTTCCTAGTTTTGGGGGAAATTACATCATATAAATACAATGGTGTTCTCCAAAATGGGTTACTTTTTTTTTTTTTTTTAACCAGAACCACTACAAGCCTTTATTGTAGGCACAATCTACAGGGCTGTTTCTGAACAAAGCAGAGAGAGCAATATGGCTGGGACAGGGAGTATCTTTTATAGGGGCTGGGAGGGGTTTACAGAAGCTGAGGTAGGATTGAGTGAGGTAGTGGCTAGGGATTGGAAGAGCATGTGATGTTACTAGGAAGCGCTTGTGATGTCACTAGTGGCTTGTGTCATCTCTAGTTGCCAGGAGGTAGCGAGTATCAGGTCACTGTCTTGATGGGAAGAGGCATGGTGGGAAGAAGGCTGTCCTTTAGTGGCAAAAGCCATATTTTTTAGGTGAGAAGCAGGGCATTATGGGAAGGGAAAGGCTATTCTTTTTATGTAGTGGCCATCTTAAGATGAGGGAAATCTAACATTTCAGGCTTTTGTTTTATGGTTATTGGGTGAAGGTCTCTTCCTCTGGAGCTGCTTCAAGCTGGCAAAGGGGTGAAGATTGGGGCTAAATCTGGATCTAATGGGGGCAGCAATAGATGGGCTCTTCCTCCTTCTGTTGCAGTGGCTGGTACTCCACCATGATGAGTTCTGTGACTGGTTGGTAAATGCCCTCATGTGTTCCTGCAAGAAATTTTGAAAACAGCAGAACAGACACAGGCCTACCATGGCCAGAAGACACACACAGGTCACTGGGCCCAATGAAGTAGCAGTGGCATAATCTGTTGGAGCCAGGAGTAGTCTTGGGTCATTCCTCACGTACCCCATTGTTTCTTAAAGTTTTTGATGCAGTATTATAATTCTTTAACCTTGGCCTTGACTGTGCCTGATTGGTTAACAAATTAAGACACTCTTCACCCAGAGCCTTGGCACTTTCCCCTTAGGCTGCTGTCAGCATGTCGAAGGCATGTCTGTTTTGGAGCACAACAGCTGCTAGGAAATTAATCTGGTCCTGACTATGTTTAGGGATTGGTTTATTTTGTCTATGTCTTCTGAGATCTCTACTGACAATGCGTGATAGAAAGGTGCAGAGGTAGAGAGATACATGCTATACCCATTGTCATGCCAATGAGGACCCTTGTTTCCATTAAGAAAGGGACCAGAAGGGGGGCCGCCTCTTGACCTCTGACAGTGGGAGGATCCTTTCGAACATCTGGGATTCTGTATAAGATGGTCAAGGGAGGGCTGAGAGATGCTATGTAACAGAAAATTTCAGATCGGCTGAGGTGTTGGAACGCTTCCTGGCTGCATATGAAGTATAGGCCATTGGATAGGCAGAACAGGCACTCTTCTGTGATAAAGAGGAAGCACGCAAGGCAAGTGATGGTGTCAAAACTGGGTTAGGTTATTTATGACCCAAAACTGTAGAGATCTCCCATCCTCCACAATTTCTCACCGAGCTAGCTTTTTATCAACAAGAAATTATTTGGGAAAGATGGGCAGTATTTAGGATCTGAATAAGGAAAATTTCATTGAGATGAGTCTTATCTAGTGACTGGAGCTGGAGGGAATCTCAGTTTCCTCAATATCTTTCCAGCTATTTCTCTGACAGGAAGAATACAAGGAGTGGGAGATAGCTGCAAGGACTATGAGAGGAAACTTGGCAAATCAGAATCTTTGTATTTAGTTGCAGGAGTCTTGATGTCTTTGAAAATACTGGAGTTTTTTTTTTTGCCTTTCCTACTGTAAATCCTTAATTGATGTCAGTTTATTGGCCCATAAAGTGTACATTTTATGTTACATGGGTCCTTGGGCAAAAAAATGTGCATGTAAAGGGATACTTGGCATAGTTCCCTGATGCAAAGGCTATACAGGAAATCCGCTCTGTGGATTACTGACCTTGTTATCCAGGAAACCTTGCCCAAAACTCTTTCATTTTCATTATTTTCCTTTCTTAGTGCTCTGTCTTATGTTATTTTTTAAAGAGGACTCCATTCTAAGTCTTTTTCATTAGTTGAACACAAAACTCACATCAAAATTTATGTACTTACAGTACAAACATCATTGTAGGTCTCTGGCTCACAATCACATGTAAATTCCAAATTCTTATGGTTGGTAATGAATCAGGAAATTTCTTGCAAAGTCTGCTGGTGACGGATCATTGAGCATTTTGTTATTTAGGTCATACACCGATAGCAAAGCATACAATGTGTTACTTCTTTCTGTCTCAGTGATAGGGTTATGTGACATACTACCCAAATGGATAACTGAAAAGAGGAACAGATCAGCCAAGCTGAAATGGCAGCAAAGAACTGAAAAATGATAATATTGAAAGCCAAATTCAAAGAGAAAGTAAACAAAGTAATAGAAGAGATAGTTGAGGGCCAGAGATTTAACTCAGTGATTCCACTGCCTGCCTTGCAAGCTCGAGGACCCAAGTTTGATCCCAGGTTACCCCCCGCCGAAGAAGTTGATCATGGTCACATTGACACTGCTGCCTTCAAAAAACTACATATGCAGGCCAGGTATTTACCTCAGAGGTGCCACCACCTGCCATGCAAGCACAAGGTCCTGAGTTGGAGCCCCAGTACCTAAAAAAAGAGAAACTACATATGAACCAGTGAAGACAAACCTAGCAAAAACGGTGAAGAAGGTGGTTATGATGAAAAGAATGAAGCAGTCCAAGAGAGTGACACCACTGAAAAGCTTCGTATTAAAGGAACATGTAACAACTGAAATGTAACAACAGCATTACAAAACATGGGTAAGCATAAGTGCAAATTCTCATGACATCGTGTTGGGCAAATTTATTTTAGATATGACATCAAAAGACCAAGAAATAAAATGAAAATAAATCAGCCTTTAAAATTCATCAATAAAGTAAAAGGAAAACCCCCAAGTGGGACAAAAATATTTGAAATAGTATATCCGATAGGATGCCTCCAAGAAGAATGTAAAAACATCTCTCACAATGCAGCAATAAATAATAAGCCAATTAAAACTGGCAAAGGATGTCAAAGGACATTTCTCCAAAGATAGTATTCAAACGGCCAAAAAGCACACGAAAAGAGAATAAGCATCATTAGTCTGTAGGAAAATTTAAATCAAATCTAAAATGGATTAGAAAAACCCCTAAAATGGATACCATCTGACTATCAGTAAGATAGATAATATAAAAGGCAGATGACATAGCCAGATGTGGACAAATTGGAATCTTCATATATTTCTGGTGAGAATGAAAAATGTTGCAGGTACACTGTAAAGCAGCAATTCTGTTCCTATTTCTTTACCAAAGAGAAATGAAAACATGCATCTATACAAAAAGTTTTTCAAAGATGTCAATGTCAACATTACTCATCATAGCTAAAAGTTAGGAAGAACCCGGTGTTCAACAGTTGGTGAATGGAACCCTAAAATGTGGTATATCCATAAAGTGGAACTTAGCAAAAACAGTGGAATAATACGATAAATATTACAGCATGTATAAATTTGAACTATGCAAAAGCAAGTGGGTATCAGACATAAAAGGTCACGTGATATCTAACTGGCTTATACACAATGTCCCATACAGATACATCAATTTCACTATGTATTTAGACTTCTAATTGCCTAGGTGGCAGGGGTGATGGGAAGGGAAATGAGTGTGAAGGGTAGTGGGCAATGAGAGTGTTAGAATTGATTTGGCTGATGACTGAGCAGGTATGTGAAAATATTAATAAGGATTGAAATTTAAATGGCTGAGTTGTGCAGCTGGTAAATCAGATTTCAATAGAGCTGTTAAAAATGTAAATCTCTAGACAAAAATATGTGGTATGTCTGGGCACTTTAAAAGCAAAATCAAGTAAAGGGAACAATTTCTAGTGGCTCGGCCTTCCACCCCTACTCAGACTGTACCCACTTGTCTGTGTTGGCTGAAGCCCTTCTAAGCCTGCTCACTGGTGTTCCTTGTCTTCACCCTGCCAGACTGCAGTCTGTTTGTGAGACAGCAGCAGAGTCATCCTTTAAAATCATGAGATTAGTTTGTGATATTCTTTTAAAGCAAGGAAACATCAGCAAGAAGACAACCTTTTCTCAACCCTAATGTCTCGTATCACAAAGAATAAAAAGCAAAACTTTTGCGTGGATTTAAATGCTGTACATGATGTGCATGCTATAAATAAGGATACCTACTTGTTCCCTTCAGCCCACTCCCCTGCCTTGAGATTTATCCCTGGAATATCCACATGGCTTCCCTTTTTAATATTTGCTCTTTTCTCTTCTTAGCATGGTCTTTTCTAACCACCCTGGAGCAGCAGCACCTCTCATTGCTTGATGTCTCTCAAACAGCTTCTTTTTTTTTCTAAAACTATGTAAATTTAAATACTTATCTCTGAATAAATGAACGTTCATACATAGTTCTCTTTTTTTCTTTTCTTTTTGGCTTATTCACAACACCCATTTACTTAACTGGGAAGGGTCAGAGAAGGAAAGACAGTAATGCACTATTTTTGAAATACATTTGGTCATCTACCGGTGAGCTCCATTACATCAAAAGAACCAAATGGGCTTAACATTTCACTTAAAATAATTCAGCATTAACGGTTTTTACAGAAACAAATAACTTAGAACCAAATAAATTATACAGTCATGCTAATGAAAACTTCTTCTTGGAGGGTTATGGCCAAAATCCAAAAGGTAGGACAATCTTCTGAAAAACTGGAACGCAGAATGTTTTGTTCGATTTAGATATCATCGTCTTCATCATCATCCCCGATGTCATCAAACTGAATTTCATCATCGTCTCCAGGACCAAATGTATCCGTTTCATTGATCTTAGCATGCTCAGGAAGCTCGCCATACGCTTTCAGACTTCTTGCTTCATCTGCATTGTATTTTAGAATCACATCAGCCTTGTTATCCTGGTAGTCTCGGAGACCAACCAATATGATGTCTGAGGTATTTATCCAAACCTTTTTTCTCAGTTTCCCTCGGATGTGACATAATCTCTTCACACCATCAAAACACATGGCTTCTAACCGTCCGTTTCCCAACATCTTGATTACCTGGGCATATTCTTGCCCGTCCTCTTTGAACACCAGTTCTCTTTTCTCAGATTCGTTCTCATTCTTACCTCTGCGTCTGTTTTTACCTCCTTTACCTTTATTTTTGGGCATGGCGGTTAACGAGGGTCGCGCGGCTCG
>NW_022900929.1:45625842-45652998 GCF_012274545.1 Fukomys damarensis
CCGCCGGCGCCCACGCTCGTCAGCAGCAAATGGCGTCGCGGCTGCTGACGTTGCTTTTCCCCGCCTCCCGCCCACGCACCGTTCCCGGTAGTGCAATAGATTTTATACTCTGCTGGGGAAGAGATATTAATGTGTGTTTGTTGCTGTGTTCTCTGCAGGTAGAATTGATTATAGCGAAAGCTCTTTGTTGAACTGATAAGTGGGTTTGAAATCCTGTTTACTGATATCACAAAGCCTACCAATTGTGTATTAGATGACTCTTTCCGCGAGGAATTATTTATTTATGCCTACTTTATGCCACATCATGTTCTAGGAAACTGTAACAAACAAGATTTTCCTGGGACTGTGGTGGTGGTGGGAGCTGAATACAAATCACACTTGGTAGTGAAGTTTACAGATACTCAAGATCTCTTCCTGTGGTCTCTTAAGGGTCACCTCTTAGGCGATGGCAAATGGGGGGAAAAGGCTGAGCAGACTCAGGCTCTTGTACAAAATTCTGCATTTCCTGATGCAGTATCTTATGTCTAATAAGCTTTGCTTGCTAAACTTTTTACTCATTATCAGAACTATGTAATATTAAATAGTAATAGAATGACGAGGGAAAGCATGTTCTCATGTACAATAATCAGGTACTCAGGGGCTTGCCTAGAGATTGCCTAGGTGACTGCGTGAGTTTGAACGTGATCTAAGCGAAGCTGGGGACTTGGCTATCTCTAACCAACCCAGAAAACAAAACACAAGTTCCTCATATTCTGTCCTGGAAAGTTTGCCTCCTTATCTAGTTGGCTATTCATAGGTGATTTTCCTGACTCTAATTGTGCTGATCACAATAGATCAAAATACTTTAAGTAGATCTATTTAGGAAAGAGTCTGACACATTATCAGTCAACATAAGGATTGATTAAAATAGTGCAGAGCTTTGAAAACTGTGTGGGGTGTTGGCCAGAAGTATGTATGAGATGGATATGCAGAGGTAAGGGTGTTTTGGAGCCACATTCTCTAAACCCCCTGGAATGCATGGTTAGAGATTAAAAGAGAGCCAGCAGAGGGCCACAAGTCCAGGTAAGATCAACATTGCCTTAAGGAATGAATGTTCTGGCCTTTGTCCTCCCCAAGTTTGGATTAATCATGTAGCAATCTAAATGATAAATGTCTCTATGTCAGTCTTAAACAGACCACCATGATCTTATGCTGTACTTCCCCTATTCCTTATATGAGTAGATGCCCTTCCTTTTTCTTTTATTCTTGCTTCCTGATTCTTATCAGTGAATCAGTTTGGGGCTGTTGTTCGAGAATTTCTCATACTGAGGGGTCTTGGTTAATGGCAGCCCCAACTGGACCCTCTCAGGGTTTGGAAGGGACACTGACTCTAGTTCTTTGTTTCATTCATGTGTCATGCCATGGTCAGGAACTGTGACAGAAAACTGTTATGGTCATGTCAGTTGTGGCAACAATTTGAGGTAGTACAGGAAGAGAATGAAGATTGAGAATTCATCAGTATTTCTCTAAAGATTTCTAAATGGATATAAAAGTAGTGATATAGGAGGAATAGATGTAAGTCCTCAACCAGCTAGATACCTGAAATGCGAATTTGTAGTCTTTAAAATTGAAGAATGAATTCCAGAAACAATGGCGGTTAAGAGTAGGAAAAATTTGTTAAGAGAAAGATAGCTTCTGTCTAAGACAGACAGAAGGGGACGGGAAAGTGGGTTAGCCAAATGATCCTGCTCCTCAAAGGTATTTCATGGAACAAAGCCAGGAAGTGAGGTGCGTTCAGGTGGGAAAAAACTATAGTCAACTAGTAAGATCACAAGAACAGTCACTTAGGTAATATTAATGGGAAATCATAAAGTGGACATGAGGTGGGACAAAACCATGATCAACCAATAAGATTACAAGTATAGTCATCTATATAATATTGATTAAATGGGGATCCAATGGGAAAACAAGTCACGGAGCAAGTGTACAAGGATTTTCAGTAAGGCACGGGTCAGGTTAATCCCTAGGGCCAGCACAGCGGTGTAGTATTTTCTCTTCTTTTATATGCTGGCCATTAGTGAATGTGACTTGATTATCCTCCATGTTGGCTCATGGAGGGCCAACCCTGTCTAACTACGTATGAGGTATCTAATTACCTATCTACAGTAGTAGTTTCCTATTATTTATACCTTAAATTTTGCAAATCTATTTCAGTAATTTGTGGGTACAGTTCATTTTCCATTTCTTTTAACTACTTTTTGCTTTTATCCTGTTCTTATATGATTTCACGGTTGGAATTTTAAACATTTGTTCTTATATACTAAGGCTGTGATAATTCATCACCATAAGCTTAGCAATGCCAGACTCTGCTGGAAATACTGGCTTGTATTTCACTGAACATTGGAAGGATCACTGGATCTACAATAAATGTTGACTTCTGATTAAGATGGAATGAATTATATATGAATTTACACTTTTGTTTTTGTAAACTTGGAGGATAACATGTTCTAGAGAAGCACTGGTGCTATCTCTGGTGTCCCTATTTGACAGAGAAAATTTTCTTTTTGCTGTTCACTCTTTTGTTACTGCAATTCCTTGTTATCATTACTAATTTTTATATTAAACCTTCTCTGTTCAAATTATCATATGGTTTATCTTTCCTGATTAGACCACACTTATTTATATCCTAAGGAACTTAAGCAAGTGGAGAACATCCTCTCTAACTCTTCCCCACTTCTACCTAAGAATCAAAGCAGCTCATTTGATTTATTTATATAGTTTTGTTCTACTGCTTATTAATTTTTACTTGGATGATTACTATATATATTAAGAGCAACTTCCTACAATAAAATATATTAAGAAATATCTAGAAATATGTGACTTTTTATATCAATGAGATTAATTTTTCACATTTTTCACTTAAGCATTTGATACCAAATTTCATCTTACCATTGAAGCAAATTGCAACCAATTCTTTTTTTTTCTTGTACTGAGGATTGAACTTGGGACCTTGCACTTGTGAGGCTTGGTGGCATGTAACCAATTCTTAAAATATTTTAACATAACATCGATACATTTTAATTCACCAATGATAATGATATAGGGGGAAGAGATGTAACTCCTAACATGCTAGATGTCAGATAGGGTGAGTCTGTGTTCCCCAAAGTCAAAGAATGAATTCTAAGGAGCAATGCAGGTTAAGAGTAGGAAAATTTATTTGGGGAGTAGGAATGGCAAATAGGAATTGCAAATAAGAATAGCTCTTGAGAGACAGGAGGGGTTCTGAATTGATTGTCAATGAGCCCATTTCTCAAAGGAAGTTTTATAGAGCAAAGTCACAGGGGTGGATTCAACATGAGTAAAAACTATAATCAACCAATAAGATTATGAATACAGTCATCTAGGTAATATTGACCTAAGTAACAAGGGTATATGGATGACATCGTTATCCTTGGTCGATAATCTGTAGTCTTAGTCTTAAATCTTTGTAGTCTTCGCCTTAGTGGGTGGAAGAGAATGGCTATGACCAATGAGATAATGGTCTATCTAAAGGGAAAGCTCAAAAGCGTGGTGCCAGAATCTCAAGCTTCTGTTCATCCTTTAGGAAAGTATGCAAATGTGGCCACTGTGACTTTAATCTTCAGATGCACCTCTAGCCACGCTTCGATGAGTTGATGTGTTGTCATCCTCTGCATTGACTTCGGGTCCAGCCCTGCCTGACTGGCCTGCGGTATTTCTACCTAATTTAGCTGTCTATATCGGTAACGAATATGAAGTTTGTAATTCTAAGTCACTTTTCTTGCAAGCAACTCTTTTCTTAATCTCTTGCTTCTGATTTTTTATTTCTTTAAAATGGAATGGGAAATCAGTGGTAATTTGAAATAAGTCTTAGGACATAATACTTTGATCACGCAAGAAAGTATAAGTATTCCATTCCGGTCAACCTATTGTCTAGTGACAGCAGATGTTCTTATTTCTATCGCTATAGAGTTTCATGAACTGCGTTAGAACTTCAAATCCATGAAATCACATGATAGGTGATCTTGTGTGCCTGGGTTTTTTCAGCCAACATGTTTTTGAGTATTACCCATGTACTTGCATGTATCCGCCTTCCTTTCTGTTCTTCCTCAGCAGTACCCTTCCATATGAACACAGCACACTTTGTTTACCCATTGTAATGTGTCTACTAGTGGCAGGGCACAGGATCTTTTAGGGATTAAATCTTTGCTAGCAATCATAAGAGTACATGGTACAGGCCCACCTAGTTGTATATCTTATTCACACAAGGGTAGGCTATGTCTCTACATACTTTAGTCAAGATATGTCCCTTATATACTTGTAGTTAAAAACTAATTTGTAATATTCATTATGCTATTTAATGTGCCACTACTTTTGCTAATTAAATCCAACATCTGATTTTTTTTTTGGAGACAGGGTCTCACCATGTAGTTGAGACTGACCTGGAACTCACTCTGGAGCCCAGGCTGGTCTTGAACTCACAGCAATTCTCCTGTCTCAGCCTCCCAAGTGCTGGGATTACAGGTGTAAGCCACTGCACCTGGCCAACATATGATTTTTTTCTATGATACTTGTCAAAACTTTAGGTATTGATCAAGATGTAAATAGCTACTTTTTTTTTTTGAAAGGAGGAGAGTGCTTCACAGGTGCCATGCCAGGTCTAGATACTTTATCTAAAATCAGCTCGTTGGATCCTTAACAACAACCCTGTGAACCGACTCACTTGGATGAGGCTGCAAGAGGCCCTGCAGGTTGCCACAGTTCTCAGCACCTGGGCCCTGCCCCTTTGAACTCCTTCTCTGGAAGGAAGGGAGGGCGAGTTTTTTTCATGTCCAGGCAGCTGCAGTGTGGAAACCTTGTGTCTACTCCTACCTTGCCCAAGAGTCTTCCTTAGTGAGAGGAGGGTGGGCATACAAGTGAGCATCTTGTGAACACACAGGGGAATTGTCCTGGTCACACAGAAAGAGACAGCCCAGGGATCCTTAGACTTAAGGAGTGCAGACTGGTGTGGAAGACTGCAATATCAATTATATGCAAAGCAGGCTGTAAACAGTGCAGGCTTACAGAGTTAATGCTTGTTTATAGAAGTGAGTTCTGCCAAACCCTACATGACAAAGACAGAGTAACTCACACCAAATTTTATTCCCACAATGAAAACTTTCTTAACTACGAGGACAATGTTCTAATTACAACCATATATTTTGTCTATTCTGTTCCTAATTTGGAATGCTTTGTCTTGTCCTTTATGAGTCTTGCTTACATTAGTTTCCATAGAAACCAAATGATTGCACATCCTTGCATGTGGTTATTTCCTTGCATGTAGTTTGCCTTTACCTCAATTGATTACCAATAAAAATCGGTGGCTTGGTCTGGTCAGTGTCTTTGTCGTTTGCACTGGCATTGGTCATCCTGGCTCCCCACTTTCTGTCTCTCTTAGTTTTGTTTTCAGGTTTTTTTCCTCAGGCTTGTGTTATACACTGAGCAGGAGACCTACTGCAGAGGTTTCCAGTAACATTTCAGGGGTTTTCAGCAGACTGGACCCTGGACATAATTGGAGAGGAGGAGTAGAAGCCACGATGCCACTGTCAGGCCTGGACATCTGGGCCCAGGATAAAGTTGGTGGCAGCTAGAGGGGAAAACAAGGTGGGCTTTGCTGGACAGAAGTGGGCACTGCCAAAGTGGGGCACGTGGGTGGCCCGCAGCCTTCCTCTTTGTCCTTCTTGGACTCTGGGCCTCCATCTGATGCAGAAGGACCCAGGACCTGATAGAGGCTGGGAAGCCCTGTAATCTCAGCAGCGGTGTGAAGGTTCTAGGTTCAATCCTAACTACAGAAAAAAAAAAATAAAAAGAAAGCAATACCTGTCGAGAGCCGCAATGTCAGAATCCTGCCAGCAGGTCCCAAACCCGAGGGAAGAACAACAGGAGAGCAGTTTCACGAACTTAGTTCCAGGCTCATGCTCTACCGCAGCAAGGCACCGTTTATTTTTCAGGGTGGGGTATATATATAGGCTAAAACCGAAACCAAAAGTATAAACAGGGTGTAGCAGACTGGAAAGGTCACAAGGTTCTACAAAACAAGTATTATGGGCTACATTTGCTAGGCAACAGTTCAGACCACCAGTTGAACCAGCCCGTTGTCATGGGCTACAGCACATCTGTGCTGGCGGGGTGACTCAAAGTTCAACCATGGCTATGCCCATGTCAAGGCTCACCATAATGGCTCACCATAAATACCCAAACATGTTTCCATGTATACCCATTCCTTCTTGTGCATGCTTTTTATCTACCTGATTTACTACCTTTCGAATCACCTTAGTGCTGGTTGCAGGAAACTGTACACTTGTGTGTAGGACAGTCATTTCAAAGAGAATTTATTAACCTAGCTGACAAACTACATCTCTAATGTATAAATAATCCCTACAATAATGAGAACACAAATTCACTCCTTTCATCCTCAGAACCTTTGCCCCACTTTCTTGGAGAACTTCCTACCTGCTGGCTACATGACTCATTCCTTCATTCCCACCCTGTCTCTGCTCCTAGAAGTGCATGGGCACAAGAAAGAGATTTTCTCTGTAAAAGGGAAATAATAAAGCTAAATTTGGCTGCAAGAGAAGTAATATTTTATTTGTTCAGGGATGTGAATCATGGACCTTCCCTGATTTCAAACCCATAAACTGAGCCCAGCACAGCATCTACCCCTGTCCAATTGATTAATAATAATCCAGAAGTGTGCGCAAATTTCAGCCTTGATCTCTATATACTGTGCATCTCATCTCTGAATTAAGAGTCCTTCGATCTAATGCTGCCTTTGTGTCCTCCAAAGGTTAAGAGAAGGTGGAACCAGAGTTCAGTAGTTAGGAACAGGACCACAAGGTGGCGGTACAGCTCAGATGATGCAGAATGGGCTGAGTTCCTCTTTTAAAGAATTCTGAATCAGTAGGTTTGGGGCAGAAGCAAGGGGTTTCCTTATTGGCTGGGTAGACAGTACCAGAAGTCACTGTAGTTGTTAGAGAAAAAAGGGGACAACGTGAGGCTGGGAGTAGGTCTTCTGGCTAAAGATCGTCAGTCTACAGTTGATCCTAACGGGAAAGACAATGAAGACATCAGCGCAGGCTTTATCCACATTTTTGTGGCTACTGCTGGACTGTGAGTTGAGGATTTGGGGACAACAAAATATATTAACAGGCTCTCTTTAAATATTCAGGGAGAAGAGTGGCTTTATGCAGGTTTCTTAAATTGCTGTAGAAAAAGTCAATTGTGAAGCGCACTGGCCTGACCACCTTCTCTTCTCTTTCCTTACGAACAGTGGGCCGCGGAGAGCAGGTGGAGCAGCGCCCTTCCACCTTGAGAGTCCAGGAAGGAGACACCTCCGTGATCAACTGTACTTATTCAGACAGTGCTTCAACCTACTTCCCTTGGTATAAACAGGAACCTGGAAAGGGTCCCCAGTTAATTATTGACATTCGTTCAAACAAGCAGAAAGAGCAAAAGCAAAGACTCGTTGTTTCACTCAACAAGGCAGCCAAGCACTTCTCCCTGCACATCACAGCCACCCAACCCGGAGACTCAGCTGTGTACTTCTGCGCGGCTTAAAAATAAAAAGAAAGCTACCCCTGTCGAGAGCCGCAATGTCAGAATCCTGCCAGCAGGTCCCAAACCCGAGGGAAGAACAACAGGAGAGCAGTTTCACGAACTTAGTTCCAGGCTCATGCTCTACCGCAGCAAGGCACCGTTTATTTTTCGGTGGGGTATATTGACTCAAAGTTCAACCATGGCTATGCCCATGTCAAGGCTCACCATAATGGCTCACCATAAATACCCAAACATGTTTCCATGTATACCCATTCCTTCTTGTGCATGCTTTTTATCTACCTGATTTACTACCTTTCGAATCACCTTAGTGCTGGTTGCAGGAAACTGTACACTTGTGTGTAGGACAGTCATTTCAAAGAGAATTTATTAACCTAGCTGACAAACTACATCTCTAATGTATAAATAATCCCTACAATAATGAGAACACAAATTCACTCCTTTCATCCTCAGAACCTTTGCCCCACTTTCTTGGAGAACTTCCTACCTGCTGGCTACATGACTCATTCCTTCATTCCCACCCTGTCTCTGCTCCTAGAAGTGCATGGGCACAAGAAAGAGATTTTCTCTGTAAAAGGGAAATAATAAAGCTAAATTTGGCTGCAAGAGAAGTAATATTTTATTTGTTCAGGGATGTGAATCATGGACCTTCCCTGATTTCAAACCCATAAACTGAGCCCAGCACAGCATCTACCCCTGTCCAATTGATTAATAATAATCCAGAAGTGTGCGCAAATTTCAGCCTTGATCTCTATATACTGTGCATCTCATCTCTGAATTAAGAGTCCTTCGATCTAATGCTGCCTTTGTGTCCTCCAAAGGTTAAGAGAAGGTGGAACCAGAGTTCAGTAGTTAGGAACAGGACCACAAGGTGGCGGTACAGCTCAGATGATGCAGAATGGGCTGAGTTCCTCTTTTAAAGAATTCTGAATCAGTAGGTTTGGGGCAGAAGCAAGGGGTTTCCTTATTGGCTGGGTAGACAGTACCAGAAGTCACTGTAGTTGTTAGAGAAAAAAGGGGACAACGTGAGGCTGGGAGTAGGTCTTCTGGCTAAAGATCGTCAGTCTACAGTTGATCCTAACGGGAAAGACAATGAAGACATCAGCGCAGGCTTTATCCACATTTTTGTGGCTACTGCTGGACTGTGAGTTGAGGATTTGGGGACAACAAAATATATTAACAGGCTCTCTTTAAATATTCAGGGAGAAGAGTGGCTTTATGCAGGTTTCTTAAATTGCTGTAGAAAAAGTCAATTGTGAAGCGCACTGGCCTGACCACCTTCTCTTCTCTTTCCTTACGAACAGTGGGCCGCGGAGAGCAGGTGGAGCAGCGCCCTTCCACCTTGAGAGTCCAGGAAGGAGACACCTCCGTGATCAACTGTACTTATTCAGACAGTGCTTCAACCTACTTCCCTTGGTATAAACAGGAACCTGGAAAGGGTCCCCAGTTAATTATTGACATTCGTTCAAACAAGCAGAAAGAGCAAAAGCAAAGACTCGTTGTTTCACTCAACAAGGCAGCCAAGCACTTCTCCCTGCACATCACAGCCACCCAACCCGGAGACTCAGCTGTGTACTTCTGCGCGGCTGTGCACATTGCTTCCTAGGCACCTGCAGCCTGTGCAGGAACCTGCCCCTGGCCTGGGCCCACCCACTTCCTTTGCCCAGACTTTCCAGGGCTCTATAGTTTTTGCCATATTGTGTGTTAGTAAGTGGAAGTTAGCGCACAGATATTTAAAAGCATGTAAGTAAGTTAGGTTCAATATGACCTCAAAACTTTAAAATGTTTTGTTAACCTGTTGTTACTTAACACATTTTTAAGAATTTATTTTTCATAGTTTATATTCAATGTGTACAATATGGCTTTTATTATTACATATTTGTAGTATGTAATATTTACTTTATTTGTGGGGAATTGGTATGTGTACATAGTACAGCTTAATTCCTTTTTTCATCCCTTTTTCCTTCCCTCCCTCACCTCTCCATCCCATCTCTGATTCTCTTCTTTTTTGGCACATGACATTTTTATATGCTCTGGAAAAACAAAGAACAGGTCAAGAGAAGCATAGTGCAAGATCGGGGGAAATGCCACAGAACTTCATGCCACTTCAGGGCTACCAAATCTAGACACCTTCAGCTTTCATAAATCTGTGCCAAATGGGTTCTTAAGGAGATTTGTGATTTTCCTCTTGAAATCAAGATTGTAAAAGTTGGAAACTGGATAAAGAAGATGTAGTTTTTCTATAAAATGGAATATTAGCCACAAAGAATGAGAAATTAGATTCATTCTTAGGAAAATGGATACATATTGAAGATATACTCCTAAGTGAAATAAATAAGTCACGTGAAAATACTGATAGTTTCTCTGGTGTGAATAAACTGCAATAATACATAAGATCCTAATGAGATTACTGACATTGTGAAATGGGAAGAAAAGGGGCTAAAGGTGTAGGGAAGGTGAGATGGATAGGGGAAGGGTAATAAGGGAAAAGAAAAAATTGTGAGATAATGAAAAGATGGAAATAAAGTGATTGTAGATGGGGAGGGGAGGAGGAGGTGAAGAGAGGGCAGGGACAAGGGGAAAAAATGAGAACCAAGACTTGTCATGTAAAGGTATAAGATCCCAACAATGAATGTAACTGTACTGTATACCCAGAATGTACCAGTAAACTCAATTAAAGCCAAAAAAAAAAAAAAAAAGAAAAAAAAAAAGAAAAAAAGATTCTAAAGGGCCAGGCATTTAGCTGCCTACCTTGCAAGCACAGGGACCTGAGTTCTATCCCCAGTACCAAAAAAGAAAAAAAAAAAGACCAAAAAAAAATACTGTAAAGACGAATTTACATTTGGCCTTCAGACTCTTCTCATAAAACAACCCCTTTGTATTGGCATCATAATCCCTAGTATCATAATCCTAGTATTATAGATTTTTGAAAATTGTTTTTTCTGATTGTAGAACATTATATAGCATCTATAGGTAATGCATAAAATGTAAAAAGTGTGAAATGGCTAATTCTCTATTCAGAAATCTCTTATTAATATTTGCTCACAGAAGCCAAAGAAACAGATATGTAGGATCAATAAATCTAGAGATCTAATGTATAATATAAGGAATATAATTCATCAAATTAAGCCGCATTGGGGATTTTTGATAACTAAATAGACATTTACCTGCTCTTGTCAATAGCAGAAAAGGGTAACCATGTAAGAAGACAGATATGTTAATCTGATTCTCTTTAGTGGTGACTTCACCACCCATATGTATAACACTGTATTGTATACCTCACCTACACTCAGTAAAATTTAGTTTTAAAAACATTTCTTTCCACTTATCTTTCTCAATTAAGCTCCATTGTTTTGAGCAATTACATTTATTCCTAGACAACTCTTACAAGTGGATTAGAAATTAGATTAAAATTCTGCAAAAATCTACAGAAATTTCATTACAAATCACTCTTCATTTTGATCATATTTTGACAGATTTAACATTATTATTACAAGTTTATTTTTCAAAGTTATATATTTTAGTGTTAATGTATCAATGAAAATGGAACTTGTAAATAATTCTTACTCCTCCCATCCATGGTCAAAGGTAGAGTGATTTGAGGGACTCCCATATTCTTCGTAAGTATGGCTACATTTGGCACTTTGTATAGTGAGAATGATCCCTCCTGGCTAAATTATGGATGTTAGTTGAAATAATTTGGCTCCCCCTGACCACCGTACAAGTGATTAAACTCAGGACCTTGTGCTTGTGAGGCAGGTGCAGTGCCGCTGAGCTAAATCCCCAGCTACATGCTTTTATAGTCATTAGAATAAATGAGGTTTAAAATATTTGAACAACAAAGGCCAGTATTGTAGCCAACTCTCAGCTAGTTTTACTTATTTATCTCCTGTACCCCTAGCTCCTGTCCCAGAAGAAGCTCCTTGCTTGGACCACATCCCAGGAATGGAGAGAAAGGTAATGGAGAGAAAGGGAAACACTACTTTTTGTTGTTGTTGAACATTTTCAGTCAAGTTTTATGCTAAAAAAAGCAGCAGATCAACATTACAGTTCAAGAATCTAATCTAAGTATGCACTTGACAATGAAGTACATATGCGGTGAAAAAGGTTTCCCAAAAACCCATCAAATATTTTATCTCCAAATACCCAAATAATAAAATGCTTCTGTAAGCCTTTTAAGTGGAATCATAAAGAATGAAAATTCATTGGTAAGAAGACAAATCTGTGATACAGTAGTATGAATCTTGGCTATTAAGCATAATCTCTTGAAACAAGTTAAGAAGTTGATGTAGCAAGAAATGTGGTGTGTGGGTGTGTGTGTTGTATGTGCATGTGCATGCATGTATGAGTCAAAGGGAGAGACAGACTATAAGCCAGTTGACCCAAGAGCAACTGAAATATTCAACTTGTTCAGCTGAGACCAGACACCATCATGTTAATTCTCCATTTTTAGAAGGCAATTAAAAACTACAATTCCAATAAGCCCACAAATCAAATATAAAAAGAGCCTTTTTCCCAGCTCATTTTCAGTTCCCCAAGAAAAATAAAACCATCCATGACTATCACAGATGGAAACAAAAGAATGTCATTAGAATGAGTTATTTTTCCCCACTGAGGTATAAAATCTATATAGAAAATTGATACTATACTATAAAAATTGTACTTCTCTTAGTTCTGTTGTAATTTTCTTTTTATTGAGTTTATTGGTACAATCTATGTACACAATACAGTTAAATTCATTACTGGGATCTTGTACCTCCACATGACAGGTCTTGGTTCTCATTTTTTCCCCTTGTCCCTGCCCTCCTTTCACCCCTTCCATGCCTCCCCATTTACAAACACTTTATTTCCATCTTTTCATTTTCTCATATTTTTTTCTTTTCCCTTGTTCCCTTTCCCCTACCCTTCCTACTTTCCCTATACCTTTAGCCCTCATTCATTACTGGGATCTTGTACCTCCACATGACAGGTCTTGGTTCTCATTTTTTCCCCTTGTCCCTGCCCTCCTTTCACCCCTTCCATGCCTCCCCATTTACAAACACTTTATTTCCATCTTTTCATTTTCTCATATTTTTTTCTTTTCCCTTGTTCCCTTTCCCCTACCCTTCCTACTTTCCCTATACCTTTAGCCCTCTTCTTCCTATTTCACACTATTAATTATCCCATTAGGATCTTGTGTACTATTATAGTTTTTCACACCAGAGAGACTATTCGGTATTTACATGTGTGACTTTGTGACTTATTTATTTCACTTAAGAGTATATCCTCAATATATATCCATTTTCCTATGAATGACTCTAATTTCTTATTCTTTATGGCTGAGTAGTATTCCATTTTATAGAGAAACCTCATCTTCTTTATCCAGTTTCCAACAGATGGGCAAATGGGCTGTTTCCAAGTTTTAGCTATTACAAACTGTGCCGCTATAAACATGGGTGCACATATATCACTGTGGTATGTTTTTTAAAATTCTTTTGGAAAGATTTCCAGCAGAGGGATGGCTGGGTCTAATGGAACCTCTAGTCCCAGCTCTTTGAGGTATCTCTGTATTGATTTCCATAGTGGTTGCACCAGTCTGCACTCCCACCAACAATGGAGAAGGGTTCCTTTCTCCCCACAACCCCGCTAACATTTGTTATTGTGTGATTTCTTGATAACAGCCATTCTTTGTGGTGTGAGGTGGAATCTCAGTGTTGTTTTCATCTGCATCTCTTGAATGACCAGTGATGTGGAACATTTTTTTCATATATTTACTTGCTGCTTTTACTTCTTTGTCTGAGAAATGTCTGTTCATTTCAAATGCCCATTTTTGAATTGGGTCTTTATATTTGGGGGGGGTTGTTTTGAGTCATTTATATATTCTAGATAATAGTCCTTTGTCTGAGGAGCAGGTGGTAAAAAATTTTTCCCACATTGTAGATTGTCGTTTAGTTCTGTTGATGGTTTCTTTTGCAGTGCAGAAGCTTTTTTTTTTTCAGCTTTAATTGAGTTTATTGGTACATTTTAGGGATACAGTACAGTTACATTCATTGTTGGGATCTTGTACCTCTACATGACAAGTCTTGATTCTCATTTTTTCCCCTTACCCCTGCCCTCCCTTCACCCCCTCCTCCCTTCCCCATCTACAAACACTTTATTTTCATCTTTTCATTATCTCACATTTTTTTTCTTTTCCCTTATTACCCTTCCCCTACCCATCCCACCTTCCCTACACCTTTAGCTCCTTTCTTCTCATTTCTAAATGATAGTAATCTTATTAGGATCTTATGTAAAAGCTTTTTAATAAGATGAGTTCCCACTTGTTGATTCTTTCTGCTAGTTCCCGCACTACTGAGGATTTGTTCATAAAGTCTTTTCCTAAGCCAATGTCTTCCAGAGTTCTGATTAATTTATGTTCCAGCAAGTTTAGTGTTTCTGTTTTAATATTTAGATCTTTAATAAATTTTGATTTTAATTTAGTGCATGATGAAAGATAGGGGTCTAGTTTTAAACTTCAGCGGGTTGAGATCCACTCTTTCCAACACCATTTATTAAAGAGGCTATCTTTCCTCCAGTGGGGATGGTCAGCTCCTTTGTCAAGATGAGGTAGCTGAGTACATCTGGAGTTGTTTTTGTGTCTTCCAGTCTGTTCCAGTGATCCTCAGGTCTGTTTCTTTGTCAGTACCATGCTGTTTTTATCAGAGTGGCTTTGTACTATAATTTCAGATTGGGAATTGTTATACCCGCTGCCATGTGTCTGTTGCCTAGGATGGCTTTTGTTATTCTAGGTCTCTTGTGGTTCCAAATGAATTTTTGGATTTTTCTTTCTAGTTATGTGAAGTATAGTGTTGGAATTTTAATTGGCATTGCATTGAATCCTGTATAGCAGTTTTGGTAGTATGACCATTTTCACTATATTGATTCTTCCTACCTGGGAGCAGGGTGTATCTTTCCATTTTCTTATATCTTCTTTGATCTCTTTTTTCAGAGTGCTGTAGTTTTCAGTGTAGAGGTCTTTTGCTTTTGTTAGATTGATTCCTAGATGCTTCATTTTGGGGGTGCTATTGTGGAAGGAATTGTTTCCCTAATTTCTCACTCAGTGAGTCTGTTATTTGTGTACAAGAAGGCTATTGATTTTTGGGTGTTGACCTTGTATCCTGCTACTCTGCTAAAAGTGTCAATTAAGTCAAGAAGTTTTTTGGTGGAATTTTTTGGGCCTTCAATGTAGAGTATCATATCATCAGCAAATAATGACGTTTTAACTTTTTCCTTTCCTATCTTTATTGCTTTAATTTCTTTTTCTTGTCTAATTGCTATGGCTAATATTTCCAGAACTATATCAAAGAGGAGTGGTGATAGTGTGCATCCTTGTCCTCTTCCTTATTTTAACATGAAAGTTTTTAGTTTTTGGCCATTTAATATGATGTTGGCTGTTGGTTTTTCATAGATAGCCTTTATTAAATTGAGATATAGACCATCTATTCCAATTTTTAGCAGGGTTTTTATCATGAATGGGTGTTGAATTTTGTCAAATTGTTTTTCTGTATCTATCAAGAGGATCATGTGGTTTTTGTCCTTGACTTTGTTAATATAATGTATTACATTAATTGATGTATGTATGTTGAACCCTCCTTGCATCCCTGGAATAAATCTGACTTGGTCAGGATGCATGATCTTGATGATCCTCTGTATTATGTTTGCTAGTATCTTATTAAGGATTTTTGCATCTATATTCATTAAGGAAATTGGCCTGTAGTTCTCTGTTTTAGTTGCATCCTTCCCTGGTTTGGGAGTCAAAGTGACACTTGCTTCCAGGAATGAATTTGGAAGTATTGCTTCCCTTTCAATTTCATTGAAAAGTCTGAAAAGTAATGGCAATAGTTCTTCTCTAAATGTCTTGTAAAATTCAGCAGTGAATCCATCAGGACCTGGGCTTTTCTTTGTTGGTAAGTTTTTAATTACCTTTTCAATTTCACTGATTGTGATTGGGGTGTTTAAAATGTTTTTATCTTCTTCATTCAACTTTGGTAATTCATAAATATCTAGAAATCTGTCCATTTCTTCTGTGTTTTCCATTTTATTACAGTACAGGTTTAAATCTTATTTATTGCTCTATGTGTTGGAGTTGAGTGCTGAAGAATTTAGAATCACTTAACAATTAGTTGACTTATTGCTCTCTTGTGATTTTTAAGCCTAAACTCTTTTTTATGACATTTCAATGGATTACAGGCTAGCACCTAAGGGAAACATGAGGACATAATGTCCTATATTAAAGTCATCAAGATAACTGATACCTTTGTAGCTACAGAGACTCCATGGGATACACTATGAGCAAGAATATCCATGTCAGGTAGAGTCCTATGAACAGAAAAGATCTTAGGAGTCATGATAACTGTCCTTTCAATTGACAAAAGCCACCTGAAGACTGATATATGCTTTATAAATGAGGTCAGAAACATACTTCTGACTTTAGAAGGAGTCTGAGAAAGCATTCACTTCAGGGCATTTCCTGTCCATGAGGGGGTGCAGCTTTTTAAACAAGTTTAGACTTAAACTTTCCCTGTGACTTCAAAAGTTCTTCATGCAAAGACTCACAAATAGTACTTAGGTGACATTCTAAAGATGAAAGATCCTCCACGTATAATGGCAATGATATTCTTAATATTTACTAAGTAAAATATCTCTTAAAATTTGGATTCTTCTGCAGTCAGCCATAAAGAAGGATAAATTTGAGTCATTTTAAGGATGATAGGTGCACCCTGAGACCACAATGCTAAGTGAAATAACAGAAGATTAAATATTGCATAGTTTCTAAAATGAGAAGCCCACAGTTTAAACAATTTAAAGAGCAAAATAAATGATAGATGATAGGATACAGAGAGAAAGACTGTGGAGATGGGTGGCAAATGTAGAGATGGGGGTAGATGGAGAGAAGAGGAATGGATGGGAACATAAAAAAGATTAAGATGAGATACATATATGTACCAGTTCCCCATTGTGAATCTATTTTTTATGTATCAAAAACATATATTAAGAAGAAAAATCTTAAAAATACAATTATTTTATGATGTTAGCAAAGTTTTTAACTATAAATATATCTGCAGGCTTTGTACTGAAGGTGATTCAAGTCTCTTTTTTCTCCAGGAAAGATCCACAGAGACTAAGTGACCTGGATTCAAGGTCAAAGAACTGCCTCAGAAGGGGCTTTCTTCACGATAAACTTCACTAAATATAAGCTACAGTTAAAGCCAGAAATTACCCATCTCTTTTCTAGTACGTCCAGCACCCTGGAAAAACACCACAGCTCCTCTTCAGAGTCTCAAAGGCCAATGACAAGGGAGGGAACAAAGATTTTGAAGATAAAGAAACCAGCTCCTTTCACTTGGAGAAAGCCTCAGTGCAAGAGTGAGACTTGGCTGTGTACTACTGTGCTGTGAGTGAGACAGTGGCAGGAACTGCCGGGGAAACTGCGAACAAACTCTGAGTGATGACAAAGGATCTGGTTGCTTAGTGTCTTTTGTGGAATCCACTGTGGCTTCAGCAGTCTGTAGTGTGTGCTGTGCCCTGTTGTTACTGTGGTTGATGTCAAATCAAAGAAATGTCCAGAGAAGAAGAACAAGAAGTTATTATCTTCCACACTCAGCTTTTCATTAGTGAACTGAAAGCAGAGTCTGGGGCTGACAGTTCCTCATGTACGGCTAAAGTAATTTCAAGTCAAAACTACATAAAGAAGTGGTCTCTACACTGTTGCTTACAAAGCTCAACTCCCACATGTTGTTCCAGGTTACTGTGCTAGATTTTGTGGTGTCTTATTTTAGTTTTAGGCACTCAGCTTTGTCAGAGAAGGCGATACCTGCATAATGTCTCCCTAACAGAGTATGGCAATAGAGTTGATAGGAGAGCCACATTGCTCATCAAAGCTCAGCATTTGTTTTTGATAGGATATTGTTATGTTACCTAGGCTGACATTCAACTCTGATCCTACTGCCTCAGCCTCCTTAGAGTTGGGAATACAGGTTTGAGCCACCATGCCTGGAAAAATCCCAGAATCTTAGGGGAGAATGAAAGATAGATAGATAGATAGATAGATAGAGAGAGAGAGAGAGAGAGAGAGAGAGAGAGAGAGAAAGAGAAACAGAACTTCACATGCAGTGATGATACAAAGACAGGAAAGAGGTTTTCATTATGCAGAGGAAGAAGCACTCTTTTCTTTTTTCTAAACCAGAAAGTAGAAAAAGACGATGTTCAAAAGAAAGGGAGAGAACAAAAGTAAAATTGGAAGAATGAGTCATGTCTAAATGGTGAGGTTCTCTGGCCAGTTACATAGATCATTTGGCTTTGCATCAAAGGCTTGAGGGAGTTTAGTGTCATTGGAAGGTTTATCCTGTGTTTCTAGAAACCCTATTAAAAAGACAGAAAAGAAATTTCAAAGGGTGCAAACTCACAAGTAGTATGAAAAAGGAGATGAGAACATACAGACCAGGATGAGATGAAGCCCGAGCTTCGTGAGAGAAACTACCAAGGAGCACTGGATATGGTTCTTCCTAGGAAGATGTAGGAATCAGAAGCACCAATTACTCTGGAATCATTGAGGTGTGTGTGTGTGTGTGTGTGTGTGTGTGTGTGTGTGTGTGTGTTGTATATTGTATGTTTCAATGCGAGAAGCTGCAAGGAGATCTTGTGAAAATATATATAACCTATCACCTATGCTTTCCACCATATCCTAGAAAACAGTGATCACTTTTCCAAACCAGAAAATAACAACAACCAACTTGAAGTATTTTTCATAAATTGACAACACATTAGAAAAAAGTAAGAGAGACACAACTAAAATAGAAAAATACATCAGTCGATAAGTCATATATGGAAAAATATTACTCAAGACAAGGGATATTCAAAGTAGTCTGAGTGGTTCAAATAATTGCCCCTAAGACATATTTTACCATCTTTAGCAATGATTGAGCATCATATCCAATTTCCCTAAACTTTGTGTATTACCAAGCAGGTTGACTTCTGTTATTATCTAGATTTTATACTTACAGAAGTAATTAATGTAATTATAAATCAAGTGGAACTTTATTGAACATATTTAAGACATTTACATTTTTCTGAATATTGTCCATTTATATATCAGCCCACTTAAAAATGTTATTGTCTGTGTTCTGCATATCTACCTTTGTTCCATATATGTTTGTGATACATAATAATTGCATTCAGTTTAGGGAATCGATACATACTCATGTTGCATCTTGATTATTTTTAATTACTTCCTGGTTGTTATGGTGTAGATCTAGAATGTCCCCCAAAAGGTGTTCAGAGGTAGAACATCCAGAGGGTGGTGATTGGATCTTGGGAACACTATACTAATCCATGGATTAATCCACTGATGAACAAATAGGTAAATATGGTGTTAGGAGGAAGGCTTATATGTTCCTCCCCAGTACCTCTCTCTGTTCTCTGCTTCCTGGTCACCATCATGTGGACAGACTTCCTGTACCTAAACCCTACCATGGCCACACGATTTCTACCATGGCCTCAGCCAATAATGGACTGAAACTGTGAACTAAAATGAACTTCTTTCTTGAAGAAGAGGGTTAAAATGGGCTGGGGATTTAGCTCAATGGTGCTGCTGCCTGCCCCACAAGCTCAAGGTCCCAAGTTTGGTCCCTGGTCAAAAAAATAAGAGGTTAAGGTATTTTGTCCCAGTGAAGTGAAAGTGATTAAAACAGAGTGTGCAGAAGTGGAGTTCTTGCTGTGACTATACCTGATTATGTGACTTAGAGTTTTTGGAAGTGCCTTGAGGGAAAAGTTTGGAGAGACTTGGAGTTACAAGTTAGAGAAGACGTAGAATACTATAAGCTACACTTGATGGGAGATTCTTGTCAGAGATTGGAAGACCAGAATGCTGATAGAAACACAAACAATAATGATCAGGTTCAGAGGTTTCAGTTAGAAAGAAGGACTCCATTAACAGTTGGGTAGAGACCAGGTAGATTATACTCTGGCAGAAAGTTTGTCTATGTTATTTCCATGTTCTCAGACATTATAGGATACTTAGAATAAATGCAGGGACTGAGACAAGTGAGGACTACCAAGCCACCACAGGGAGGTAGGCTGCTTCCCCACCCGCAGAGCCCCAAGCCTCCAACCAGAGCAGACTGGTGAGGACTGCTAAGCCATGTGGGTGTCCCCAAAGCATCATAGCCCCCCTGTGCTCTTAGGTGGTCATAAAAGCTATTGCACAGAGCTCCACAAGATAGAACAGAAATGAATACCACAATTAAGGAACACTAGACCACCATAGTTGATAAGTTGAAGGAATCACCACCTCCCATTGGAAGTAGGACTATCTTCAGGGGAAGGGCAGCTAAAACCTGCAGTAGAACCTTGCAGAGTTTAACCCTGCAGGAGGTCAGGGAGCTCAGCTTGGGCCTTGCAGCCAGAAATCAGCCTGAATTTTAGGGCTCTGCTCCTGGCTTGGTGAGACTAACTGACTTAGATTCCTACATTGCTGCCCACATTATCTATTGTGAAATCAGAGACATACCCTGAAAGAAACACTTCAATTTGTTTTTTAAATTATTTTTTCTTTTCCTCTTACTTTTAATTTTTAAAATTTTATTTTTTACCACTCTTCAAATTCTTCCTTTTTTCTTTCTGCTTTTTCTCACTCAATCTCTTGCTCTCTCACATTGTTCTTCACCTTCCTTTATGTTCCTGTTCCTGCCCTAATTTGGATTTCTTTTTTCTCTTTTTTTCTTCTCTCTTTTTCCTTCTCTGGATTATCATTAATTTCAAAGGAAAGTGAGTATAATTTATAGCTTCCCTATTACTGTTAAGTTGTCCTATTCTTGTTTTGGTTCTTTTGCTCTGTCTTTTCCTCTTATCTTCAACAGTTTCCTAGAGTTTGCATGATCTTCCTGTGTCCTCTGGCTTCACTTGAAACCTTCTCCTATCTTTCTACCTATCTATTCCTCTCTTCCCAATTCCTTCTAAGTCCCCATCCTGAAGGGTAAAGTTGCTATATTGAAGAGTTTATTCAATATAAATATATTTTGGGCTGATCCTCGATTGTCATTTAATTCACATGGTGAAAGGGGATAGATTAATAACTACCACAAATTGTCAATTTCTAGGCTGTGCTTGATGCTATTGTGTTGCTAATTGTGTCACTTGGGCTAAGGTGTTGTGATTAATTTAATCAATTATCCTTCCTGATATTACAAAAATGAGAGTGTTTCTGAGTCATTAGAGAGTCAAAACCAAAGATCAGTTATATTTGGAAGATCAAAGTATTAACCCAGGAATTAAACCAAGGACAGTACCAACAACAAAAATAAAAATAAGAAAACACTTAAGCAAGGCACAACGACAGACTTCCAGCTCACCAATGGCAAATTCTAGGGAAAATGAAGTAGAAAAGTCTGACAATCAACCACCAGGACAACCTGTACTGATAGCACAGGAAATAACAAAGCAGATACATCAGGCTCTAGAAAAATTCAAAACAGAAATAATTTTCTATATAACTACAGAGATGGTGAGAAGAATGAAAGACATGATTAGAGACTCTAGAACAGAAACAGATAAAAAAATGCATGAGCTCAGAACCATGATAGAAGCCATGAATGTCCAGCATAAAAAAGAAATGGCAACCATGAATGCCAGAATAGAAAAGAAATGGAATCTATGAAACAGATTCAGATAAATATCCAGGACATAAAAACCTCTATAGAAAGTATATGCAAGAGAGTGAAACAATCTGAAGACAGAATATCAGATATAGAGGATAGATGGTGGTCAGTGAACATGAAAAGAGAGATCTCTTAAAAGTAGTAAAGGAACATGAGAAATCAATCAAATAGTTCCTAGATGACACAAAGAAGAATAATATAAGACAGACAGGAGTTCATGAAAAAGCACTAGAAAGTACAAATGACATAAAAAATCTGTTCATAGACTTAATGATAGAAAACTTCCCAAACAGAGCAAAAGAACTTGACATGCAGATAAGTGAGGCATATAGAACTCCACCTAGCCATGATTAAAACAAAAATCTACACCTAAACATATAATAGTCAAGATCACAGAAACCTAACAGAACAAAGTACTGCAAGCAGTTACAGAAAAGAAACAAATCACATGCAAAGAAAAGCCCATCAGAATCACAGCAGATTTTTCAACACAAATCCTCAAGTCAAGGAGAGCCTGGAGTGAGGTACTTTAAACCCTAAAAGAAAACAGCCTCCAACCTAGACTGATGCATCCTGAAAAACTATCTTTCAAAATTGATGGGGAAATAAGATACTCCCATGACAAAGAACACCTGAGAAACTTCATTAATACCAAACTAGCACTCCAAACAATTCTAAAGAATATCCTATGTACTAAAATAAAATCCAAGTGGATGGAAGATCTAAATATTAAAACAGAAACACTAAACTTGCTGGAAGATAAATTAATCAGAACTCTGGAAGACATTGGCTTAGGAAAAGACTTTATGAACAAATCCTCAGTAGCACGGGAACTAGCAGAATGAATCAACAAGTAGGATCTCATCTTATTGAAAGGCTTCTGCACTGCAAAAGAAACCATCAACAGAAATAAGAGAAAACCTACAATGTGGGAAAAACTTTTTACCACCTGCTCCTCAGACAAAGGACTATTATCTAGAATATATAAAGAACTCAAAACAATCAGCCCCCCCAAATGTAAAGACCCAATTCAAAAATGGGCATCTGAAATGAACAGACATTTCTCAGACAAAGAAGTAAAAGCAGCAAGTAAATATATGAAAAAATGTTCCACATCACTGGTCATTTGAGAGATGCAGACGAATGCAACACTGAGATTCCACCTCACCCCACAAAGAATGGCTGCTATCAAGAAATCACACAATAACAAATGTTGGCAGGGTTGTGGGGAGAAAGGAACCCTTCTACATTGTTGGTGAGAGTGCAGACTGGTGCAACCACTATGGAAATCAATATGGAGATACCTCAAAAGGCTGGGACTAGAGGTTCCATTTGACTCAGCCATCCCTCTGCTAGGAATCATATCATAGTGATGTATGCACACCCATGTTTATAGTGGCACAGTTTGTAATAGCTAAAACTTGAAAACATCCCATTTGCCCATCAGTTGGAAACTTGATAAAGAAGATGTGGTTTTTCTATAAAATGGAATATTACTCAGCCATAAAAATGAGAAATTAGATTCATTCACAGGAAAATGTATACATAATGAGGATATATGATTAAGTGAAATAAATAAGTCACACGTGTAAATACCAAATAGTTTCTCTGGTGTGAATAAACTATAATAGTAAATAAGATCCTAATGAGATAAATGACATTGTGAAATGGGAAGAAAAGGACTAAAGGTGTAGGGAAGGTGGAATGGGTAGGGGAAGGGTAATAAGGGAAAAGAAAAAAATATGAGAAAATGAAAAGATGGAAGTAAAGTATTTGTAAATGGGGAGGTGAGGAGGGGGTGAAGGAGGGCAGGGACAAGGGGAAAAAATGAGAACCAAGACCTGTCATGTAGAGGTACAAGATCCCAACAATGAATGTAACTGTACTGTATCCCTAAAATGTACCAATAAACTTAATTAAAAAAAGAATATCCTAGAAAAAGACAATGAAGTTAATAACAATATGAGGCCCAAAAAAGCAAATCCAGCTGGCAAGGTAAGAAGTTAAAGTGAGAGGAGGAAAAAGTTAAAAAAGCTCAGGACAATAACATGACAATGATGAGGCAATGCATGTCATCTCTAACCATTAATGTTAACATCCTCAATTCACCAATCAAAAGAAATAGACTGGCAGAATGGATTAAAAAGCAAAATCCAACAATATATTGTATGCAAGAAACACACCTAGTTAAAAAAGAAACACATAGACTGAAAGTAACAGTATGAAAAACAGTTCTCCATGCAACAGAAGCCCAGAAAAAAGTAGGGGTAGCTATCTTATTTGCACATAAAGTAAATGTCAAACCAAAACTGATTAAGAGTGATAAAGAAGGTCACTTCATCCTTGTAAAGGAAACAGTTCAACAGGAAGAGATGACAATCATAATTATATATGCACCAAATATTAATGCTCCCAACTATACAAAAGAAATATTAAGGGACATGAAAAACCAAATAAGCACTAATCCAGTGGTAGTGGGGGAACTGAATACCCCATTGTCACAAGCAGACAGATCATCCAGACAAGAAAATCAACAATGAAATACTAGAATTGAACCAAGCTTTTGAGCAAATGGACTTAATATATGTCTACAGAGGGTTCCACCCCACAAAATTAGAATATACATTCTTTTCTGCTGCACATAGGTTAGTCTCCAAAATAGACCACATGCTAACTCATAGAACATGTTTAAATAAATGCAAAGGAATTGAAATTATTATGTATGTTGTCAGAACATAGTGCAATTAAACTGGACCTCAGTCACATAAGAAACCACAAGAACTTCACAAACACATGAAAATTGAACAACCCTGTCCTGACCAATCGATGGGTCACAGAGGAAATTAAAGAAGAAGTTAGTTTTTATAAACAAATGATAATACCAATACAACATACAGGATTCTATAGAACTCAATGAATGCAGTTCTACATGGGAAATTCATAGTATTGAAGGTACACATTAGGAAAAGAGAGCAAGCTCACATTAACAACTTAAAGGAGAATTTTAAGCTCTTAGAAAAATAAGAGCAAGACAAACCAAAAGCCCATACCAGGGAGGAAATGATGAAGATCAGAGCAGAAATTAATGCAACAGAGAGTAAGAGAATGATACAAAAAAAAAATCAATGAACAAAGAGTTGGTTTTTTGAAAGAAGAAATAAAATTGATGAACCCTTAGCCAACCTTGTCAAAAAAAAAAAAAAAAAAGAAAAAAAAAGGGTTAAAAAAAAAAAAAAAAAAAAAAAGGAAAGAAAAGGGTCAAAGTTATGCATTTAGGAATGAAAAAGGTGCTGTCACAACAGATCCAACAGAAATCCAGAGGGCTATCAATACCCACTTCCAGAAACTCTACTCAATAAAATGGAAAACATAGAAGAAATGCGCAGATTTCTTGAAACATATGAATTACCAAACTTGGACAAAGAAGATAAAAAAATTCTAAACACCCTAATTACAACTAGTGAAATTACAAACACAATTTAAAATTTACCAATGAAGAAGTGCCCAGACCCTGACGGATTCACTGTTGAATTCTATGAAACCTTTACAGAGTATTGCCACTGCTCTTTAAACTCTTCAATGAAACTGAAAGGGAAGCAATACTTCCAAATTCATTCCTGGAAGAAAGTGTTACTTTGATTGCAAAACCAGTGAAAGAACCTTCCAAAAACAAGGACTACAGGCCAATCTCCCTAATGAACATAGATGCAAAAATCCTCAATAAGATTGGGAAACAGAATACAGAGGGTCATCAAGAAGATCATACACCTTGACCAAGTTGGATATATTCCAGGGATGCAAGGATGGTTCAACATATGTAAATCAATAAATGTATATTTGCATTTATTACACTATATTAACAGAGTCAAGAACAAAAACCATATGATCATCTCAATAGATGAAGAGAAAGCATTCAACAAAATTCAACACCCATTTATGATGAAAACCCTGCAGATAATCGGAACAGATGGTCTTTATCTCAATTTGATAAAGGTTATCTATGAAAAACCAACAGCAAACATCATATTAATGGCCCAAAACTGAAAACCTTCAGGAACAAGGAACAAGACAAGGATGTCCACTATCACCAGTCCTGTTCATTATAGTCCTAGAAACAGCCACAGCAATTAGACAAGAGAAAGAAATAAAAGCAATAAAGATAGGAAAGGAAGAAGTTAAACTGTCATTATTTGCTGATGATATGATACTCTACTTAGAAGACCCAAAAAACTCTGCCAAAAGACTTCTAGACTTAATTGCCAGATCCACCAGAGCAGCTAGATACAAGGTCAACACTCAAAACTCAATAGCTTTCTTGTACACATATAACAGACTCACTGAGAGAGAAATTAGGAAAACAATTCCTTTCACAGTACATCAAAAAATGAGATATCTAGGAATCAATGTAATGAAGGAAGCAAGAGACCTCTACACTGAAAATGATAGTACTCTGAAAAAAAGAGATTGAACTGGATATAAGAAAATGGAAAGACATCCCTTGCTAGTGGGTAGAAAGAATCAACAGTGAAAATGACCATAATACTAGAACTGTTATACAGATTGAATACAGTCTTGATTGAAATTCCAACAGTATATTTCACAGAACTAGAGAAAACAATCCAAAAATTCAATTGTAACAAGAAGAGACCTAGAAGAGCAAAAGCAATTCTAGGCAACAAAGACACGACAGGGGGTACAACAATTCCCAACTTGAAACTATACTACAAAGCCACTGTGATAAAAACAGCATGGACTGAAAAGAAACAGACCCAAGGATCAGTGGAATAGATTGGAAGACACACAAACAACTGCAGATGTACTTAGCTACCTCATCTTTGACAAAGGATCTGACCATCCTCAGTGGAGGAAAGATAGCCTCTTCAATAAATTGTGTTGGAAAAAGCTGGATTTCAACCCACTAAAGATTAAAATTTAGCCCTTATCTTTCACCATGCACTAAACTAAAATCCAAGTGGATTAAAGATCTAAATATTAAAACAGAATCACTAAACTTGCTGGAAGATAAGTTAGGTAGTTCTTAAAGACATTGGCAAAGGAAAATACTTTATGAACAAATCCTCAGTAGCATGGAAACAAGCAAAAAGAATCAACAACTGGGATCTCATTTTATTAAAAAGCTTCTGAACTGCAAGAGAAACCACCAACAGAGCTAAAAGAAAGCCCACAAATGGGAGAAATTTTTTACCAGGTATTCCTCAGACAAAGGTCAACTATCTAGAATAATAAGGAGCTGAAGAAACTCAGACCCCCAAAATATAAAGACCCAATTCAAAAATGGGCATCTGAAATGAACAGACATTTCTCAAACAAGTAAAAGCAGAAAATAAACATAGGAAAAAATATTCAGCATCACTGGTCATTCGAAAGATGCAGATGAAAACAACACTGAGTTTCCACCTCTCCCCAGAAAGAACAGCTGATGAGAAATCAACCAATAATAAAGGTTGGTGGGGTTGTGGGAAGAAAGGAAACTTTCTTCATTGTTGACGGGACACAGACTGGTTGGTGCAAGCACTGTGGAAATCAATTGGGAGATACCTCAAAAATCTAGGATTATAGGTTCCATTTGACCTAGATATTCCTCTGCTGTGTATCTTTCCAAAAGAATTAAAAGGATCATGCCAGACGATATATGCAAACCTATGTTTGTAGCAGCCCAGTTTGTAATTCCTAATGATAGCCCTTCTAACTGGGATGACATGGAACATCAGTGCAGTTTTGATTTGCATTTCTCTGATGGCAAGAAATGTTGAACATTTAAAAATATATTTTTAAGGTATTTCAACTTCTTTTGAGAACATCTATTCAGCTCATTTGCCCACTTTTTATTGTGTGGATCATTATAAGGGGTTCTTCTTCGAGTTCTTTATAT
>NW_022900929.1:45653052-45673060 GCF_012274545.1 Fukomys damarensis
TTTTAAATTGAATTTATTGGTACATTCTAGGTAGACAGTACAGTTACATTCATTACTGGGATCTTGTACTTTTACATGACAGGTTTTGGTTCTCATTTTCCCCCTTGTCCCCACCCTCCCTTCATCCCCTCTTCCCCTCCCTCCCTACAAAGACTTTAATTCCATTTTTACATTTTCTCATATTTTTTCCCTTTCCCTTATTCCCCTTCCCCTACCCTTCTCACTGTCCCTACATTTTTTTATGGTAATCATTTATATCAAGAGTAGGTAGTAGGTTGTTCTCCCATGTAGCAGGTTGTATCTTCATTCTGTTAGTTGTTTATTTTGCTGTCCTGCTGTAGTCCCATTTGTGGATTCTTGACATTATTTTCTATGCTTTTGGAGTCCTGTTCAAGAAGGCTTTGTCTGCCTATTGCTTCGAGGGTTTCCCCTATAGTTTCTTTCATCATTTTCAAAGTTTCTGGTATTATATCTAGATGTTTGACCTGTTTTAATTTGATTTTATTATAGGGTGAAAGATAAGGAACTTGTTTGCAATTTTCTGCATGTGAATATCCAGTTTTTCTAGCACCATATGGTAAAGAGATTGTCTTTTCTTTGTCAAAATGACTGCATAGTTCTTGTCTTTGTTTCTGTGTCTTTTATTCTACTCCAATAGTCTACTGCCACTTTACTGAATTTGCTTACCATTTCTAAAATTCATATGGCAGAATTTTTGAGTCTTCTGTGTAAAATATCATAGTATCTATAAATAGGAATAATTTGACATCTTCCATTCCTAATCATGTTTGTTTTATTTCTTTCTATTGCTTGATTGGCCAGCCTAAAGTTTCAAGTCCATCTAGTCAAAGTTGGGAAATTTTCTTCATGAATTTAAATAATTAGACTTCATATTTCTTTAGTCTGTACCTCATCACTTTCCTTGAAGCCAGCGATTATAAATTTGTTCTTTAGGGTTGTCTAAAGAACAACCCTAATCTTTTGATTATTTCTTGTCCCTTTTTTCATTATTACTCACTGAGTGTGCTAGTATGTTAAAATTGTCTTTAAATCTTGATGTTATTTCTTCTGGTTCATCTTGTTTATTGCTGAGATTTTCAATTAATTTTTTAAAAAAATTTGATTTATTGAGATTTTCATTTCTAGGCTTTTTGCTTGATTTTTCTTCATAACCTCTACCATCTTACATATCCTACATTGTCATCCTTATTTCATTCAACTGGTTATTTGTATCTTTGTGAAACTCACTGATCATTTTAGTAATTGATTCAGCTGCTTATTTTTTTGTTTGATCTCACTGATTGTTTTTATTATCAGTTTTGTTTTGAATTCTTTCCATGGAATTTTAATCACTTCGTCTTCGGTGGGATCAGCTTTTGGGAAGTTAAGAGTTTTTAGAGGGATTGGGTTACATTGTTTTCTCATTTTAGTTGTGATTTTGTTTTGAGGCCTCCAGTTCAGATATGAAGACTATCTCTTCCACAGTCATGAGGGGATCTTTTTGGCAAATGGCTTGCTCCTGTTGATGGGTCCAGGACTATGGATATATTTCCATGGGAGTGTTTCCCCCTAATATGTTCTCAATACTAGATTCAGAATACTACCAACACTGTTTTGAGAGGAAAGAGTACCTCCTTGTAACATCAACTGTTGAGGAGATAATCATGTGTAATATCAGGTAATTAAGAACTTGTTTTAAGATCCCTCCATTACAGTGGACCCTGAATTGTGACTGGCCTGACATAAACAACTTGGTTATGACTGGAATTTTAGTTTTTTTTTCAGATCGAACTCTGACCCTTGTGCTTGCAAGGCAGGCTGTGAAACCACTGAGCTCAATCCCCAGCCCTGGAATTTTAGTTTTAATGTATGACCAAATTCTTGACTTATGACTCGAATGCTGGCCACTTGTGCTTCTCAAATATAGATTTACAGAATTCTGGTATGAAATTACAACATCCTTTCTTGTGTGGGGTTAATTGAGAAATCTTGGGCCAATATCTCTCTAGGGACACCAAGATCTGCCTGTATATAGGAGAGAGACTTTGAAGGCTGTGTAAAGGAGCCTGCACCTTTAATCGACCAACTTTAGTTACAACCAGCCTTTGGGAATGAATGGAGTTCATAAGTCAGGGGTCCACTGTACCCACATCACAGTAAAATACAAGGTGAGTAATAAAAAAATCCCAAGAAAAGATAAGAAGTTTAATAAAATATAATAGGCTAGAAAAAAGTAAACCATTAGTAGTGTTTAGATCAATTCTGATTTTATATTACCTTTTGATTTCACACACACACACACACACAATTGCAAGAAAAGAAAAGAAGAGGACAATTATCACGTTGAATTTATTTGGAGGACTATACCAGGGTGGCTTAGAAATGTTCCTGAGCTTAGAGCACCACATTCTAGAGCCTCTAGTTTTCTTAGGACAACGGTGTGTGTGGCCCTCTACAGCTCCTCCAGCTGATCCCAGCCTCAGGCTCCCAAGCTGCTATCTCTGTGACTAACTCTGCCCAGGCCTCCCTCTGTCACCCAGCTGTACTGCCGTTAGCACAGACTCTCTCTGGCCTGTGATCCCAGTGGCATCTGGGCTCAGGAAGGACACAACCTCAGCTCCCCTTCTGTTTGCCTCTGAAGCCCGAGAATTCCAGCTGCCACAGCCTTCTCAGTCTCTCTCTGCATTTTGGTTCCCGTCGTGCCTGGAGCTGGGAAGACACTAGCCTGAGGCAGGATCATCTGATCAGTCTCCCTCTGTCTCAGCACTTGCAACTTTTAGCTCTGTGGGACACCCTCCTCCCATCCTGGAGTCTAACTCCTGGTTCCTCAGTATCTGGGGCTGTACCTTCTAACTCTCTGCGCCTCAATACCTGGTGTTTCTAGCTCAATCAGAACTTGGTGAGTTTCTCTCTGGCTCTGAATTCAACCCAGCTCTGGCTGTCCCCTCTGTCTTTCTGCACCCTTAACACTTAGAGATTCTTGCCCCAGCCCTTTGAGTCTTTGTCTTACTGTCGGGCGGTCTCAGGCCCCGAGAGGCTTTCCCAGATGAATATTTCAGTCTCGGGGCCTCACATCCCATAAGGGCAGGAGAACTGCTGAGCCAGACCGGTACCGGGACTGGAGGTGTCTATGCTGGGAGCCGAGCAGCAGCTGTTCACATTGGCTTCTTCCCTGGCAGAATTTTGTATTTTTCACATAACGGGGTGCTTTCCAGTCCTGTGCTGTGAGCAGTGCTGGCATCCATAGGCTGTTTACTCCTCTCCCAGCCACCCCTATCTCTTGATTTTACATGTTCTCTGTCTTTTTCAAGCTTTATTATGGTCGTTGGGCTTGTTACCACCTCCAGCAGTTGCAGGATCACCTGGGTGAATGGCCTAGAGTGGCTTGTTTGCTGTTGTCTCTAGTCCAACATGATAGATGTCCCCCGTGTAGACATGTTTTCAGGGGTTGTAGCACTTCCTTCTTCATTGAAATTTTATCCGAATTAAACTATATCTGTTCTTAATCTAAGTCAAAATCAAAGTTCTATAAAGACACAGAATGAAATAGATGTCTAATGTCTGCTGCTTCAGTTTTGCTTTTTCCCATTCCAGAGTACATTCTATTAGTAGGTTGATCTTGCCACCACCAGATGGCAGTGTCTCCCTCCACAAGTGTGCCTGTCTGTGCCTGCGTGCATTCTGATCGAAGGATTGAGCTTGCCTCTGACTGGCTGGGTAAGAAACAGACTCTAGGGGAACAGGAAGGAATACACTCAGTAATAGGATCCAACTCTTCTAATTGAGAAGCGTGGCTTCATTTCATGCCCCAGAGCTGAGTTTCCCGAAATTCCATCTAGAAAGGAGAATGCAGAAACTCCTGGCAGTGTCCTTGGTGACCTTGTGTCTTCAACTAGTGCGTGAGTGGGGGTGGGGTAAGGATGGGGGTTTCTGGCATTGCTAAAAAGTTCACCAAAGTTCAGGGCCCACGTGACCGAGAGGTAAAGTCTCCTGTTAATTTGGAAACGTAAATCTGGAAGTGCAGTGATGGACTTCATCTCTGGTTATGTTTCTACCTAGGTGTGAACAGCCAACAAGGAGAGGTTCTTCAGGCCCTGAGCGTCCAGGAGGGTGAAAATGCCACCATCAGCTGCAGTTACAAATCTTCTATAAGGAATCTACAGTGGTATAGACAGGTTGCAGGTGGAGGCCCTGTCCTGCTAATTTGGATGCAATCAAATGAGAGAGAGAAACACAGTGGAAGACTAAGAGCCGCCCTTGACACCTCCAGCAAAAGCAGCTCCCTGTCCATCACTGCTGCCCGGGCCGCGGACTCTGCTGCTTACTTCTGTGCTACAGACTCACGGTGTGCAGCAGGCCACTGCAGCTGCACACAAACCCCACCAGGGCTGCTTCCTGGCAGCTGTGAAGGTGGGTGAAGGTGGTGGTTTCTCCTCAAGAAGGAGCATCTACTGGCAATGGAAAAGGGGAGCCCTTTCAACTTTGTGCTTTTTTGGGGAAATATCTTGGACTAAGACAAAAGGCATGAAACTTGAAATCGGAAACTGAAATTCTATGTTCCGTTCTGCCATCCTGGGTATATACATCCTCAGCCTCACAGTCATTATAGCGGCCCTTGAGTTCCTCACTGGAAATGAAGGATTTGGATCACTGAGCCTAAAGATTTTCACACTCTAATTCTGGCAGGAAAAAGTAAGCCCTGGACACTTGTGGAGGAGAAGGAAATGCTACTCAGTATTGGAAGGTCTCCTTTGGTCTCTGTACGCCTCCAACACCTAGGTAGGTCTTTGAGTGGCTCAGATGAGTCTTGTGTTCCTCTAATATCAGGAACCAGAGGGCTCATCAGGCATCTGAGCACACTTTCTACGAAACATTTCATTTCACAGCCCAGGAGCATACTGAGGCAGAGATCCGAATCTTGAAAAAATAGAGACAAATATCCAAATCTGATTCTGCAATTTGAGTTGTGTGATTTCCAAACCTGTTTCTCTATGAGTAAAATAGAAACATCTAAAGAAGCCATAATTTTTCATCATCCAGGTGAAGGATGCACATTCTCAATTATCAGGTCCCAAATGCTTGCTTTGAAAGCAGGTACTTCTAGGATCAAACATAGTTTCCCATCTATTTATTATTACTTCTACTAGACAAATAAATGCTGATGGTAGTTTCCTTCACCTCAGTTTTGACACTATTGAAAATGTGTTTGAAGAGAACATACTTGTTGAAAAAAAGAAATGGAGGAGGCCAGGGGAAACATGGATTGGAGCAGTGGTTCCCAGATACCTCATGTTGGCCTATCTTCACCTCTTTCATGGACACCTAGCATGATTCTGAAGATCTGGATTACTTGGTTGAGTTCCCATCTTCCTGGAACAGTCTCTGTTGAAGTGATGGACTTGCATTTTTTAATGACCATCATCGGCGCCCATTAGAGATGGATTTCATTTCACACTACAGAACATCCACATAATGTTTGTACCAAGGAGGAGTTTTACTTCCTGTCATGTTAAGAGCTGTAACACAGGGGGCTGATAAATTTGTAGCTTCATCATGTTGTCAGAGAACCAGGGTTTCTTGAACTCAGTGTTTCTCATCCTGAAGATGGCTCTCTTTTCACACTCTGAAGATAATGTTTTGTGTGTCTTACTGCTTTTCACAGCAGAAACACCACCTTCAGTAAATGGGGACTTTATTTGTTTTTTTCCTTGATCCCTGCTTCCCACGGGTTGCTATGGAAATGCAGCTGCCAGAGTGGTTCTTTGGGAGACAGCACCTGGGCCAGAGATGAGCCTTCTGTCCAGGCACGGTGGTTTCAGAGCAGCCCAGCAGTATAGCCAGAACCATGGTGCCATTCTTCACCCCATACTCACACCTCTCACTCTGACCGTGCTCTCAGCCCAGCAGAAGTTTAACTTCATTCCCAGTTCTGGTCTTGAGAATATTTGCCCCGAGAAGAACTGCATTCTGGGTGGGACCATAACTTTGGGACATGTCACATTTTCTTATGATTTCACTTGTCCTCACGATCCTCCTGCACAGGGTCAAATTCAGGGTCTAATGAAGGTCTCAGGTGTTTGTTTAAAGATCAAAGTGGATGCCTATTGGCTTTGTTTCACTGGGATTCCCAACCCAAAAAGCATGAAGTGAAGACTGGGCTGTCATTGAAACCCTCAAGGCATCTGCTCATATGGAGAAGCTTTCCTAACATTCTGGAGCTGTGGGAGCCTTACTTGACCTTTTTCCATCTGGTTGCCTCTGGGCTTGGCAGGTGCAGAGGCAGGTTCTGCAGGGCCTGATGTAGCTCTGATATCTGGGACTCTGTCTAAGAAAAATAAAATGAAATTACCAATAAAAGGGTTTGGAGCATGAGACAGCAAGGGGCCTTGAAATAAATCTTGATGTACTTTCTGGTTAATCTCACAAAGGTCACTTTCCTCTTAAAGGCTGAACTAATGTAATAGCCTCAGTTTGTCCTGATAGTGTCACGTCTCCTAGCCTGTATCTTACTTTCCACCACAGCAATCAAGCCACTTCACCTCTCATTCTATGAATACTTTCACGCATATGTTTTAAATAATAATTTGATAAAGATATAAATTGTATGTCACAAACTGACTCTTTATTGGCATAGAATTAATTGCCTAGTCAACAACTATTTAGTTATAGAACATCAGGTAAGGAAAACGTTCTGTATAGAATAGTATTTTGTATACTATAATAATAGATGCATGTCATTATTTATTTTTATAAAGCCACAGAACACACTGCTTTAACAGTTAACTCTTATGTGCACAATGAACGGTAGGCGACAGTGAGTTCCTACAGCTTGATTGGCTATAACATCTGTATCCCGCTAGTGCTTAATGTTAATAATAGGCAGGCTATGCCTAAAGGTGGGCAAGTAGATGGCAAATCTCCAAAACTTCTCCTCTTCTCCTTAATGTTGTGAACCTAAAGCTTTTACAAAAAATAGAAGTTATAGGAAAAATTGTCAGTATATCTGGATCTCCAGTGTTAAAATAATTGTTGAAGACAAATAATGTAAAATTTTTGTGAACATGGTCTTAGTATACACCTACGATCTCTTATGGATTTAGGTACTTAGAGGGGTGAAATAAAAATTCTTTTAATTTAAGACCACAAGTGGATTACCCATGGTGTGGTTTCAACTGCCAACAAAACTGGAATTTTATTGGTATTTTCAAAAGGATCTTTATTATTTTTGATAAAGTCCTGGTAATGAATTGTGCATTTTGAATTTTCCCCAGCCCAATTTCCACAAGTATTCTGCTCAGTTAGAAGCAGCAGAACTTTCAGAAACATAGGGGTTTAGTTACAACATGAATTCCTATAACTGGACTCTGAGGAGAATTTTCTGAATTTATTTTTTACACAAGTGTGCACACACAATATGTGCACACAGTCATGTGACTATTTTCTTCCCTACTTTTACTTGACCTGGCATACACTTGACAATCTGGAATCAAGGGGCATGATGTGAAATCACCTATAAACAGCAAAAGATTTTTCATGTAAGTTTTCTGGATCACCTGACTAGCATGGTAGGGACAAAGATTGAGACTAAAAGTTCATCTTTTTTTTTGGAGAGTCAAAACTGTGTGGTTACTTTTCACTTTGGTTCTGTCTGGAGAAAAGGAGGCATAAGTAAACCCAAATGTGCATGACTCTGTTTTCCCACAAACTCACCAATGTTCATACTAAATTGTGAACCGGACTGGAATGACCTAAAAGGATTCAATTTTACCACCGATTATTCCCAGGGCAGTACATTATACCAAGACACAATTGGTGCTCAGGACAGTTTGGCACCCCTGCCCCTACAGGAAGAGTGCCCCGTATCTGTTAACTGCATTTCCTGTTTGGGCACACTGTGTAGCCCAGTAACTTTGCTTATATCCCATAAAGCAAGGCACAGAATTGAGATCCGGATTTGAGGTACAACAGAACACATCAGCTACTGCCATGCTGATCACCAGTCTGCTGGGGGCAGCCTCTGTTCTCGTCTGTCTTGGTCTTGGTGAGTATGTCTGTAAGTACAAGGCTCAGGCTTTTCTCATCTCGGAATGAGGAGAAAATGGGGAAAAGAGATCATTATTTGGTGAGGTTCAAATGGGAGGGATTAATGGACCATGGAACCAGAGTGCTTGGTCCTAAGCCACTTTATCCCTTCTACTTCCATGGTTACACATAAAGGATCAATCTATTTCTTTCCTTTTTCCTACAGGAACCAGCATGGCCCAGAAGGTAGCTCAAGCTCAGACTGCAATTTCAGGGCTGGAGAAGGAGGCTGTGACCATGGACTGTGTGTATGAAACCAGTGATCCTGCTTATTCCTTATTCTGGTACAAACAACCACCGAGTGGGGAAATGATTTTCCTTATTCGTCAGGACTCTTACAGTGAACACAGTGCAATGGAGGGCCGGTATTCTCTGAGTTTTCAGAAGGCAGCCAGGTCCATCAGGCTCCATCACAGCCTAGTGGGGAAATGATTTTCCTTATTCGTCAGGACTCTTACAGTGAACACAGTGCAATGGAGGGCCGGTATTCTCTGAGTTTTCAGAAGGCAGCCAGGTCCATCAGGCTCACCATCACAGCCTCCCAGCTCCTGGACTCAGCAGTGTACTTCTGTGCTCTGAGAGAGGGCACAGTGAGCAGAGGCCTGTAGGAGCCCTACAAAAACCTCAGCCAGAGACAGGGCTCCTGAGAAAGACTTCACCACAGACAAGGAGGAGCCGAGCCGGCAGCAGCATAGGTGGGGTTGGCAAGTAACCCTAGGTACAATGTGTGCAGTGTAACTCCTGTTAAAGCATGTATATTCTCTGTTCTCTACAACAGAATGAGATAGAATATGTATTACATGTTGAAATTACTTATAAAGTACAATTTAACCAAACCTGTTACTCTTGTGTTGGTTTTAATGAAGTGGGGAAAGTTTCAAATTATCTTATGTTTGTACTTATGTGTTATTAAATGTTCAGAATCATTCATACATTTATTCATTCATTATTATATAGGATGCTTTTTAATCCACTTTTCACACAAAAGCCTTCTTGTATTTTTCTGAAAATGATATTGTTGAGCAGAACAGATGATTCAGCCTCTTTCTCCAACCATTCCAGCCACCTCTTGTAGAAACAGAATAGATTTTAAGTGTTCCTCATGTTACTTCTGTTTGGCTCCTCTCTTTTGTCGTGACTATGATTTTTAAAAAGCATCTAAATGCATTACTGTCACTATGTTGCTGCCCACAGAGTGAGATGTTTGCAGTTTAAATTTGTCCTGATCTGTTGAATATCCTGTTTTCTACCTTTTCTTTCAAGTTCTGACTAGTTTGATGCTGAGAAGGGAACAAGGTAGAATGACCGCTTCCATGGCAACTAACAGTCAGAGAGTCCCCTCTAGTGTGTCTACTTCCTGTCTGGACATGTATTTTTCTCAGATGTTACAACCAGTGTTCAGGAACAAAGATTTTTATTTCTTTATTAAAAATCAACACACATGAAAAACTGGACTTCTAATTTACCTATAACAATGGGAATGCTTAAGAATACTAGGTCCCCTGGAGCAGAGGTTAAAAGTACTATTTGAATGTGTAGAGCCTTTGATTATAAATTCATTTCATACTTAACCTTTATGCAAACCTATCATTAATTTCATAAGATAATCTAAAAGTAAAATGTTAAATGATCAGTTATAAGATATAAAGGTGTTCATAAGACAAACAAATCTAAATTAATATCTCATGAAACCACACCTGTTTTCCCCACATGATTTCATGTATCACAGTGAGCATCCAGTTTGGGGAATTAAAGTGCAGTTTATTCGTCAATTCATGAGACATCTGGCTTCTATGGTAAGTGCTGGGTAAGCATCAGTTAACACGACATCTAGGGTTCCTGCCTTTATGGATGTCATGTCGAGTGGCTGTAGTGGTCTCTAGCATAGAAGAATCAGCAGCAAGAACACTCATCTGAAGTTCTAGAGTTCACGATCTAAACAACCTCTGTGGCTCTAAGAAAGTTGCTAAGTTTTGTGTTTCTTCATTTGTTAAAAGGCAGACGATTTAGTTGCTTTTGAATAGTTCTTTCCAAAATTTTAGTAGCCTCACTGAAGCACTCATTTCATTGTCTTTTAAGTTTTCTAACACATATTAGTTGCCCGCTGTATTGGAAAAGGCCAAGTTGCTTTAGAACTATCCAAGGAGCCAAAGGGAGCAGGCAGAGAAGAGTGTGACCTGGGGAGTCACCCACCGTCAGCACACAGGAGCCGCTGCTCTATGTTGCTAGGCAGGAAAGGGAGCGGAGAGAGAGGGGGAAAAGGAAGAGGAGAATCATGTAAGGTGCAGGAGGAGATGGCGGGGAGGTAAGGAAAGAAGGACGAAAGGAGAAGTAAGGCGGGAGAAGGAGAATAGGTATTAGCTCATAAATAAAATTGTTTCTACTGGAATATGAGATTGCAGTCTCTTTCACGAGACATTAGACAGGCTTTCTTTTCTCAGCTTGTGAGAATCAGAAAATGGATATGATCATTTGACAGACTCACAGTCGCTGAAATTTGTCTGCTAGCTGGACCTCCAGAGGACAGCTTCTCTTGTCTGTGATAGGCAGATGAAGAGATATTCTAGTCCTAGGAAGCCCACTGAAAGAGTGAAGCTAGTTCTTTGGATCTAGGGAGCCAAGAACACTATAGCTAGGTGGGACCTCTGTAACATCAGGTCTCCACCTAGAGCGGGCTGCAAAAGCAAAGTGAGAGCAGCAGAATGAGCAGCGTGTGCAGAAAGGACGGACCTGAGGGTGGATCAGCTGGCACTGGCTCCCGTCGGGGTCCCACCTGAGTCCCAGCTGAGTCCCCCTGCCAGCTTGTCTGAGGTGGAAAGGCCGGCACACAGGTGATGCCCTACAGAGGCACGTGGGTGGGAAGATGAAGCCGTCACAGCCTACGGGACCGCTGGGGCCTGGTCCGGTCCCTGTGAATAAGGTGAGCGACAATGACCGCGAGGCTCCACCTCTCGCTACTTCCTAATGTCCCTCCCACCTCTTAAAATGCCCCCCTACGTTAATCACCATATGCCCCACATCTTCCACACCCTCCCTCTACTGCAGAGTTACAAAATCTCTGGTTTAGACGTAGACACGAAAGTCAAATAAAGGAAAGTAATAACAAAAAGTGTAAGTAAATCTTCTGTCTGTCTCCCTGTTACTTGTCTGGTATCCTGAACCACTCGGTCCATAAATCCTATTTGGGACTCAATCCACACTTATAAGTATTTCCTTTGATAAAAGAAAAGATGATAGATAGCACATGTTGGGTGAGACCCAGAGAGGCTCTGAAAGTAACTCTACCCTTGTTTACTTTTCTACCTGTCACATTTGCCCCTTGCTTTGCCTTACTGTGAAGTATCCATCACTTACACTCAGTGCATTTTACCTTCAGTCCCACGTATTTCAGAAAACGTGACTCAGCGTCAACAGTGTGGTGCTCGGCTCACCCCAAATTTCCCCTTTTAGCATCTTACTACCTAATTTTATGAGTAAAACTCCTTTTTATTTGAAAAAGAGGAAAATTGCCAGTCAGAGACAGATGTCCCTGAAAATAAGTACTCCACGATGGGGTCGAGCACTTACACTCTACAGGTGGAAAAGCCCAAAGAATGAAGATTTTTTTTGCCTCAGTAATCATAATGCCTAAAAACAGGAAACGACCCGGGTGTCCTTCAGGTTATATGATATGATAGGAAAGTAAAACACAGTAACAAGAAAGAATGAACTTGATATATCCTCCGCCTGGAACAAATCTCACAAAACTTACTGAGTGAAAGGTAACAGCAAAAACTAAAATGAGAACAGTGGCTGTTTCCATGGAGAGATGGTGGCTGGCGTTGGGGCAGGATGCAGTCCTGGGATGTTGGTAATGGTCACTTTCCTTACCTGGGCACAGGCTGCACGGGTGAGCACACTTTGTGAAAATTCACCAAGCTCTCTGCTCAGCTTTTGGGCTTTCCTAAGCAACATTTCATTTGCTGTTCATAATACCTTTGTGAAAATGGCGAGGTACAGAGAATTCATTTCAGTTTATAAATAAGAAACTGTTGTTCAGAGATGAGAAGTAACTCGAATCAGCCAGCTCAGCTGAAACCAGGGCTCATTTGTGTCATCCAAGTTCCCAGTAGCAAATTACCTGCATATGAGTTTATGTCTCTTTATTCTGAACATTCTATGTTTTATGAAGTGTGCTTACACTTTTATAGCTTGAGCAACACAGCCAAGGCATTTGAGATGCTCTATAGGATTGAGAAATTTTGTTTGAACAATTTCTCCATCCAGCTCATGGACTAACACAGGCATGCTATTTCTGCGTTATGGGACTTGTGTAACAAAAGCTGAATTGCCGAAAGAAACACATCAGTTCTTCTCCAAAAGATCTAGCTTTGGGGAGTACAAAGGAAGGGAATGACGGAGTCCTTTCAAGGCTAGGGAAGACTTAACTTTTCCTCTATATTTGGGGGTATGATTGCGAAAAGGCTCAAAGGAGGCTGCAAGTATCACTATTTCATCATAATTGAACACACTTCCATTTGATCAGGAAACCACTCCTCAAGTAATTAGAGCTGCAAGCAAAATGGAGAACTTTTTGTTTTTGCAAATATTTAATCAAATAAAAAAGTATATTAATATGAAACAAATTTTCTTTATTCAAAGAAAAATACAATATAAGACAACACAAGATATTTCTGAAAGCCAGTGAGAGAACTAATGTGATGAAGTTTAGAGGGTGGGAGGGCAGTAGGGAGGTCTCAGGCCTTCCCCACTGGAAGGTAACTCGGGCTTCTGACCCCCACAACACCCAGAGGCTGGGACCAAGAGAACAGGGAGATGGATGGACTGAAACTCTCTAAACACGGGGAGCAAGACATTCAAACAGGCTTTCCCCATGTCAGGATAAACTCATTAGCTGTTTCCCTCCTGGCCCTTCCTTCCGCCCACCTGGGCTCAGGAGCACAGATGTAGAATAGGAATTGTTTTATTTATTTGCTCTTTGCCCACCTGAAAGTGATCAGCCTTTGTTTATTTATTTATTTATTTATTTGGGTACCAGGGATTGAACTCGGGTCCTTGCGCTTGCAAGGCAGGCCACCGAACCGCTGAGCTAAATCCCCGGCCCTGTTCATGTATTTTTAATACAGCTTTACAACCATAGAAAACTTTATAGGTTTCTGGACGGATGCCTGAGTCTGGGGATTCCTGAGCACGCACCTTAGTAAGTGGCACTGAGTAGCTTGCCTAGCACAGAATGTCGTCAGTGTGATAATTATATTCTAGACTGTAACCTCAGCAAGGGGTAAGCAGTCTATGCTAATCTGAAATGAAAATGTGAGTGCATGGTGGATATTTTTCATCTTGTGTTCAAGTGCTTTTACTCAAGTTCATTTCATAAAATATATGTGAAGAGCACAGCTTCTCCGAGCCCATGTAAGAAAATACTGTAGCTGTCTGCAGTTACAAAGTCCAGGGCATTAAGATGCTTTAAGTAAGGACAGAGCTATGCTTTGCCTTCTGGATAAACTGCAGCCATGCTGTGCATTAAGTAAACCCAGGCCTAGAGAGGTAATGAGTTATGAAAATGGCCTGTTTGCATCTTCCGTTGGGCTTGTTTCATTACCACCAATAGTAACCAAAGAAATGGCCAAACAGTCAGACACTGCATAAACTGTCCCTCTAATTGGGATTCCTGAAATCCTTAATAAAGTGAATAAATAGGAGACAGCTGAACACCAGAGGATGCCTCTGGAGGACAGAACCTGGCTAGTGACATTAAACATCTACACGTTGGATTTCAAAAGAAGATACTTCAGTTAAAAGAAGGACATGACAGAAAGTGAAAGGATGGCATTTCAAGCACCAAGTTACCTGAGTTAGGTGACCTGACTTCCAGGAGGCTGAGTGAGGCTGCTGCCTTTTAACCGTGGTGCAGGAAACCCTAGGGAGGCCCTTGCAGGGAGTGACACACTGAGACTCTTTGAATAATGGCCTTACAGTGATATTTGCTTTTGTCACTGTCATGCCATCACAGTTATACGCGCAAGTTTTCCAGGGTCCACATGATGTGTGATAACAGCTTTCCTCTGACGGTTAATGGAATGCATCTCCACCTCTGGCCACATAAGCAGCACCTTTCCAAAGTCTTCTTGGAGTCTCTTTGTAAGACTGTTCAGGGATCCTGAGACCCAAAAGTTGAGAACTGACTACAGAATACCTGTCTAACTTACCACAGTCCAACTTTAATTAGTGTTTTACCACTTAAGATGTAGTCAGGAAACTTTGACACTCCTTATTTTGTGCTATTGTTGTTTCTTTCATTTTTACTCTGCACGTGTTAAAAATCCCAACAACGTTGCTTTATAGTTTTTTACTTTAGACAAGTTTCTTTCAGCCCTTGAATTGTGTGTGCTCTGACGTGCATTTTTTCTGGTGAAAAGTCATTCCTCAATCCCTGTATGTGGTGTGTCCCTTCCCTTCCGCATTCCCCACCTACCTGTTTTTACCGTATCTTTTTTTGGTGGGGGCGGGAGCGGAGGCTACCAGGGATCTAACTCCAGTCCTTGCGCTTCCGAGGCAGGCAGCAGAACCACTGAGCTAAATCCCCAGCCCCTACCATTTCTTTTTATTCCTGGGTTGCAGAAACTTAATTATTGATATGAACTGACTAGTTTTGACCGCACTAAAACTCACATGGAAGCTTCACTCCCAATATGGTATGGATGGGAAGTGGAGCCTTTTAGCGGACAGCTCGTCCCTGCCCTGTGCCGGGGTTGGATTGATATGTTACTTGGGAGGCTGGGTTTCTTCTCTCTAAGCTCAATCAGACTGGAGTAGCTCATCAGCAGCTAGCTGTGCCTTGTGCGCTGGATGACTTACTGTGTGGTTCCAGTTAGTGCCATTGGTTCCTCTCCACAAGTGATCTCTTTCCGGCCTCGCTGTCTGCTCTCACATGTGCTGCTGTCCCATGAGGCCCTCTACTGTGTTGTGCTGCAGCTAGGGCCAGTACCATGCTGTGTGGACTTTCCAGCCTCCTAAATGATGGGCCGAGTCAGCATCTTCTCCTTACAAAGTACTTCGCCTCAGGCACTTTGGCTTAACAACACAAGGAGGACTGAGGCAATGACAAAGAGCATTGGAATAAATACCTTTCCATTTCTTTTTTAAAAATTCTAAAATAAAAACATTTATTATCACAAGTTGCACAAAACACACAGCTTTCAAAAATGATTTTTGACAGAAAAATATTTGTTCGACTATATCACATTTGTGAGAAATGCCACGCTATTGTTGTACCTCCAGCTAAAGCTTAAAAGAAACCAATTTTCATAATTAAAAAAAATCCACTATTTACCACAACTTGTCTTTGGAAAGGAGTTCACAGTGTGTTATGAACAGACCAAAGTATTTGCTCATTTAACGTGAGTTCCCATGCCTGGTGGTCATCTGTGTGTAACAGGGTACATACACATTGTAATAGTTGTAGGACAGTAGCGCTGGGGTCCATCTCTTTTCTCTCCTGTTAGTGGGTTTATAATTAAGCCTTGCAGTTTTTGGCCCTTATTTCTTTAAATATTTTCCCTTTCCTCTTTGTGTTCTTCTGAGGTTTCAGTTATATGCATGCAAGATCCCTTAATTTTGCTCCATAGCTCATGGACTCTTCCTTTTTCAACTTATTTTATCCTTTCTTCAGTTTGAACACTTTCTATTGTTCTTTCTTCAAGTCTACTGAGTTTTTTCTGTGTTTTTTCATCTGTTGCTAATCATAATTTATTTTTCATCTCTAGAAGTTCCATTTGACCCTGATACGTGCCTCTCATTTTTCTGTTCCTACAGCTTTTTAGTCAATTAATACATTTTTATTATGCATAATTTTAATGATTTTATAATGGTCATTTCTTGATCTCTTTCTACTGATGCTTTTCCTCCTAGCTATAAATAATAGTTTCCTGGTTGTTCACCTGCCTACCAATTCTGATGATGCTGCATATGTGAATGCTCCATCATTGGATGGAGACTTGTGGGGGTTGCCCAAATTCATATGTATTCAGAACAATAAAGAGTCCCCCCATTGTGTGTATGTGTGTGTGGGTTTCCAAAAGGCAGAAAAACCATAGAGATTCAAGTCCAGGGCTCTTATACAGCTTTTGGCACAGGTGAAAGTGACAGAATGTACGGATGCTAGTAGCTGCTGCCAGGCCTTTAGTGTCCAGGAAGTAGGCTCCTTCCCGTCTGTTTAGGAACCTGTCCAATTGTTACCTAACATCCTGGATCCTAGGACTTCTTTAGTAACCCACTACTGATGTATCACCCTTTGGAGGATTCTGGCATCTGTCTCATGTATTGCGATGTCTGCTGAGCCTTGGTTGCTGTAAATAAACACTGTGCCTAGCACTGTGGGAGCTCTGGAAATTATTTAGCCTATTGCTCTGTTCTCCCTCAGAGTTTCTTCCACATTTGCAAATCAGCCAAAGATTAAAAGTGTCCTTGAAGGTTACTTCCTACAGTTATAGTAATTTATTTTATTGTATCTCACAAATGCAGCAGTCCATGAAAAAACATTGGTCCTTCACTGCAGCTTATCTGGAAACCCCTGCACTGGACGGCAGAGCTGGCATTTGCTTGGGACTTGGGGATGAACAGGGATAATTAGGGGGTGAACTTGTGGGGGCACATAGATCCCTCTTTATCCATAGGAATCAAGGAACCCACAAAAGTCAAGAGCTTCAGACTGGTCCACTTAACAGTTGCAACTGAGATTATTTGGGGACGATCTCTGTACCATGAGAATACACTGCATGTGGTAGTAACTGAATATTTTCCAAGTGTAGTTGTTATTGTATAAAGCAAATGTATAGTGGTTTCTTATTAGAGGGCTATGTATTCTCTTTTACTCTTATCCTAGGCCATTTTGCGATAGTGTTTATTACTTAAATTTTCCTTGTTTTTATTTACATGTTGTCTGAAAAATTTAAATAGAAAACTTCAGATATAAACAATTCCTAAGTTCCAGATATATACTCTCCGGTCAGTGTGACAAAACCTTGCATGGCTGTTCTCCATTCTTCCGGGGTGAGAATCATTCCTATGTCCAGCAGTTTCATGGTACACAATGACCATACCTCCGTCCTTTTCTTGGTCAGTTTTGCCACCACACCTGAAATTGGAAAAGGTACAGCCACAGTGCATAAGTGCATGATTAGGATAGAAAATATTTGTAGGTAAAAGACATGAACCAAACAGATGTTTCAGTTGAGGGCAATGTGCTGCACCAGAAAGCATTATGCCTATTTCATAAACAAACATTATTATATGTATGGTGAAAAGTAGTACATGTAGTAGTTAGTGCTATATGTGATTTCAGGCATGGGTGGGTCTTGGAAAAGGTCTGTCTGTGGCTAAGGGAGAGGGAGGACAATGGCATTAGAAAACGGGGTCCACAAGGGTAGAGTGCCATTTTTAGAACAACCACCAGATGGCACTACTTTTTCACATGTGGTTCATATTTGCAGATGAGTGTTGGTTCAACAGGTCTATTACATTTATAGTAACCAGACAGACTGATGTTGTGCAGAAAAGAGCTCTTGTTTCTTTTAGTGAGGTGTTTCTATAAGATCCTACTTGGGATATATCACAAATATAAAAGATTATTGCCTTCTATTAACATGCTTTCTGTCATCTGCTCTCCTCTTGTAATACTCTTAATGTCCAGTAAGTAACATATTTTTCCTAAGAACTCATGATTTTACCATTACCCACAATCATGGTAACTTTAGCTTTCTTCCCTATATAACAATATATTTTTCCTTTTTTTAGAATGGAGCCATGGAAACTCAGTGACCCAGACAGAAGGCCCGGTTATTCTCCCAGAGGGGGCCCCTCTGGTCCTCAACTGCACTTACCAGACTACTTATTCAGCTTCGTTTCTTTTCTGGTACGTCCAGTATTTCCACACAGCTCCTCAGCTCCTCCTGAAGACTGCAACAGAAAACCAGCCGGCAGAGAATCAAGGGTTTGAGGCCACGCTTGTCAAGAGTCACAGCTCCTTCCACCTGCAGAAACCCTCACTGCAGCTGGCAGATTCTGCTGTGTACTACTGCGCCCTGGGGACACAGTGAGGGGAGCTGCAGCAGGCCCTGAGCAAAAACCCAGAGCATGCAGGAAGCTGAGGGGAGCAGCCCTGACAGAGGATGCTTGTGTCCTTCTCTTCCTACGAGATGTCCAAGCAGTTTCCCCAAGACCATGAGCCAGTCTCAGGTCAAATTCCTAGAACCCTCAGAGGTCGTGAGTTAAGCTAAGGTAGGAAGCAGTGGATGTAAGATTAAAGAGAACAATTCTGCTCCCCAGAAGTACTAGTGCTCAGCCTGAAAGGTTTCTTTTTCTTTCAGACTCAAGACTCTCTCATTGCTGACATTTCCTGAAAACACTGACATGTGTTTTTTCTCTACCAATGTGTCTCACCTATTTAAATCTCCTGGGATATTGGGTTCTTCATGCAAATACTAAGAACCAAGCAAAGGGCATCGATCTGTTTTATTGTCCTATTTCAGTCTCCACTACTAAGTTAGGCTCTCCCTCTCCTTGTGCCTGTTGCAAGATATTCAACATTACTCCCCACTGCGCTTGAGCTGCTCAGGGGACGTAGCTGTGGGAGGACCCTCAAGACCAAGCAACTGGGGCAACTCCCTCCCTGACCCTCACTACGCAAGAGACGGGAGGCAGCCTGGTCAGGAAATGCTGTGTCTAGGGAGTTCTCCCTCTTCAGGTCCAGTTTCCTCTGCCATCACCCTACCTGTATAGTCCTAATCATATGGCATAGCTGCTCACCTGAGGTTGGGCTTTATTTCTTTCAAATGGTGGAAAATAGGCTGGGATTTTGATGGCAAACATTAGTTTAAATTAAAATACATCAATATTCTTACATATTTTTCTGTAAAGCAAGTAATATCTGAATGTGAAGACCACAGATGCCTCTCACAAGAAAGACTCACATTGGTTTGTGCATATAAAGAGCTGAAAAGACACCAACTGTCTCTTACTAAGATGGCGAATGGAATGTCAAATCTCATGTTTCTGAAACTGAACTATAGCAGCAGTAGACAGATGAATGATTATCTCTTACCCAAAACTCAGTCAACCTTCCGACCCCAGAATAAAGTCTCTGCTCTTATAAGAAACCGTGGATGTTTCTCTGGGGTTCTTTTCCTTCAGTGCCTTCATGATTACAGTTGCACTGTGGGTTGAGGAGTCCACTAGATGGGAACAAGAAAACTAGGGTTGAGCCCATTATTGGCTCCTTTCTGGGTTATTTTTGATTTTTCCCTTTTACCCAAATTCATACTTCTTTATCTTTTCTATTCTGTTCTGTAATAGTTCAACCATGTGAACTGAATTACCCAGGCTCCTTTTGTCTTAGGCATCTTACTGAATTCAGCCCTGCATAAACACTGGCAAGAGATCTCTGGGTGGGAAGAGGGAAGGGTTGAGAGTTTCTTTCTTGTCTCCTGCCAGCTCATATGGGGTGGCTCTGACCTTCGCTGCATCTGTAACTATAACTTGCGCTCTTTCACAGCTTCCTGTTTGTTTCACTGTGAATGTAATAAGCCATCGATTGAAACGGTCATTTGTACTTCTCTAGACTTTGCTATAATCACAGTGCTGTTAATGTTGTTTTACACATCCTTTAGTGAACAAATATACCCAATTCTATTACGGAATAACTTGTTAGAAGAATCTCTGGCCTAATTTCCCTCCTAACAATGCCTTCAAAAGTGTATCAATGATCTGTGTTTTGGAAATAAGAGAAATTTTCTTCTCATAAAGCTGTTCTCTCAGAAGCTTTAAAAAAAAAGTTTATTGGTACATTTTAGATACACAATATGGTAACATTCATTATTGGGAATTTGTACCTTTACATGATATATCTTGGTTCTTTTTTTTTTTTTTT
>NW_022900929.1:45673160-45677592 GCF_012274545.1 Fukomys damarensis
ATATATCTTGGTTTTTTTTTTTTTTTTTTTGGTACTGGGGATTGAACTCAGGCCTTTGCACTAGGGAGGCAGGCGGCGGAACCACTGAGCCAAATCCCTGGCTCTTGGTTTTTATTTTTCCCCCATCCCCCTGCCCTCCCTTCAACCCTCTGCCCTGCCCTATTTGCAAAGACTTTGTTTCCATTTTTCCTTTTCTCATACTTTTTTCCTTTCCCTTCTTTCCTTTTTCCTCCTCCACCACTTCCTCCTCCCCTTTAGACCTTTTCTTCCTATTTCACATTATCTATTACACATTTTGATCCTTATTTATTTTTTCACTTTCTCAGAAGCATTTGAAATGAGTATTGACTACCTTGCTTACTAAAAACACTCTCTTCCTTGGGCTTCCTTGATGAGCTAATCTCAGGAATTTTCACCTACTTCCTGGGTTTATTCTCTCTTTGACTCTTGTAGACATTCTCATCTCTTTTCCTGACAATTTGAGGAATCTTCAGGGTTTACCTTTGCACCCTCTCCACTCTTTTTTCTCTGTCTCTCTCTCTCTCCTTATAATTATTGCTCTGTACCAGGCTTTACCACTTATTTTCTCGTGCCTTTCATTTCATTTAAAAAAGCATGATTCATCTCTCTGTCATGATTTTGTCTGTCATGAGCGTTGTTTCCAAAGTAAAAGGACAGGAAATGCTGTAATTTAACTTGTGGGTGTGAGTGATGTAGAAAACGTATGTTCAATTCAGCTTTCTACATCTTGGAAGTCACTTTTATGTATGTATGTGTGTGTGAGTGTGTATATGTTTCTGCTTCTTGGCTTCAGCCACTGATGATGCACTTAACGCTTAGCTCTTTTCTAGTTTCCTCTGAGTTTTATATTAGGGGCTTGAGCTTTAGATGTATAGTTCCTGTGGCTGGAGATAAGTGTAAGGGTGGTACTGGGGGCCAGCCTGAAGGAAAATCATAGTTATCTCAGTTCCTTCTATGTCTTCAAAATTTTCCTTTTCATCTTAATCTCTGATCCTTGTATAGTAGGTGTTTTCCCTACACTAGATGCACACTGTCCTACTATTCAAATAGATGGAGTCAAAGTTCCTGTTGTTATTTGTCTTAGCATTGTCATTATTCACTCTGCCTCTTTACGTATACATTTTCTTTTTTCAGGTCCTGTGACCTATTAGATTTATTTTATTTTTCAATAGACATTCCTGATAATTGGAAGTCTTAGCCTAAGACTTCAGGAAAATTAGCTTGCTTATTCCATTTTCATAACTGTTTTCAAAGGCTGAAGTATTTCAATCAAAAACTTTAAAAACTCCTGGATTACGCCTATCAACTGGTGATAGGATAAAGAAGATGTGTTTTCCTTTTTATAAAATGGAGTACTACTCAGCCATAAAGAAAGATAAACTCGAGACATTTATAGTTAAATGGATGCACCTTGAGGACATACTCTTAAGTGAAATAAATAGGTCACACGTGTGTAAATACCGAATTGTTTTTCTGGTGTTAGAAAATGAATGTATAAAAGTATAAATTGAAAGTATAAATGAAAGTATAACAAAGTATAAATGAAAGAATAAATGTAGAATCGATATTGTGAAATAGGAATAAAATGTTCATAAGGGAAGGGGATGGGAGGAAGGGAAAGAAAAAATGAAAAAAAGGAAAAAAATAGAAACAAAGCTTATGTAAATAGGGAGGGGTGAAAGGGTTGAAGGGAGGGAAGGGGAATGGGGAAAAATAAGAACCCTGATAGATCATGTTATCATGTCCAGGTACAAATTCCCAATACTGCATGTGATCATAATGTATACCTAAAATGTACCAATAAAATTAATGAGAAAAAAAAACCCTCCCCGATTAGTACCTCTTAAGAAGACGGGGAAAGAACCTTCCCAACTGTAATGAGATCTTTACAAAATCTACCCCTAGGAACAGAAAGGGAACTCGGCCCTGGAAGGGTGGGAAGACGCCAGGAGGTCTTACCAAGGAGCTGAGCAGTTTGGCCTTGGAACTGTCTGTGTGGAGACAGGCGGAGGAAAATGCGGGGGCGGTCCTGGAAGAGCTTGGGACAGGCAAGTTGGCCTACCCCTGCCCTTTTGTGAGGCAAATCCCAGAAGCAAGTCCTTTTGTCTACCCCATCCAGTTTCCGAGTGTGTCAGGCCTCGTGTGAAGCTTTGTCTCTTCAGAGAGCAGACGGGTGGGATCAAGAGACTGACTTCCCTGCACTTCTTGGGGCCTTGTATTTCCATTTTGCACCACGTCTCAAAGATGACGCAGTATGTCTCACTCACTGGCTTAGTATTTCCTGTAAAGTAATGAACAGAAGTTTTGTTATTCCCCCAACTCAAGAGTAAAGCATTCAATACGTTACCTTATTCTCTGGAAGGTTCCTGAGGAAGATGTACATATCATAAAGCAAACAGACAGCAAAGTAGGGCTTGTGGCTAAACTAGCACTGGATTACCTCTAGGGTAGGAAGGTCCCTGAAGTTAAGGTCCAAATAGGTGTATTAGATAGCTTTGCATTAGTACAATGAAATGCTGGAGGCAATTAATTTATAAAGAGGAACTGCTATTTAGCTTGTGGTTCTGAAGTTATGGGTTTCTGTAAGACCACAACCGAAATGACCTAAGTAGATCCCAGCTCCTAAAATTCCAGGACTTCCAAAAGTGCCAAGTTGGGGAGCAAGCTTTCATCACTTTTGGGGAACTAGCCGTATTCAAAGCCACAAAGCATAGGTTTTTTTTTTGTTTTTGTTTTTTAACTTCTTCTTTCTGAATCCAGAAGTGCTGCTGATAATTCTTGTGAGGATATATGGCAGAGACAGGCCATCCTCAAAACTGGCTAGGAGTTAACTTATTTCTCATGTGTATGGGCAAAACAGAGAGAGAAGGAGATAACCATCACAAGGGACTAATTATCTCTGTTTAGATCTGCTTATCATAGGGAGACAAAGAATTAATGCAAGAGACATACAGGGGAGTGGAGGCTGGAGCCCTAGCTTTTAAGTCAGTTTCATAAATAGTCTCCTACTCATAAATGGACCTCAAAAACAGAATCTGCGGCTCCAACATCTCCTTTGTAAGGAGGAGATAAGGGAAGCCCTGGAAAGAAAAGAAGCAAATGGAAGCTTCCAATTTAGGGAAAGAGACACAAGTATTCTCTTATTTACACACCAGGCTTTTATTCTATTTAACACTTTGGTTTGCAACCTTGCCCTCTGCTTAGTGTGTTAAGGGGAGGAGATGGACACAATATTAAAACAGAGATGCTGAAACATTATGACCTCATTCCAATCAACCATCACACATCTGCAGGTCGATGTGTAGAGTGAATTTTTTTCAGGGAAAGTAGTGTTCAGGTCCTAGGTAACCCAGGCAATTACTATAATCAGGATCTACACATTAGAGGTCTCATGTACAGCAAAGCTAGTGGAGAATTAATAACGTATTCCCAAGTCTGTGACCACCAAAATTAGTAATTTTTGAGTCAGTTAAGAGAATTTATTCATGCTTTTCCTTGTAACACCAAGAGAAAGAAGTTAATATTAAAGGAACCGTGGTTTTGCTCTGACATGGGAATTGATTCTCAGGGCTTATGAAGGGCATTTTATGAGAGATGAGGTTTTTCCTCAGGAACAGAAAGACCTGAGTTTTAAACTCTGCTCTGTTATTTAAAAGCATTGTGATCTTGCCCAAAGTCACCCATTGTCTTTGAAGATGGATTCCCTCAGGTGTAACATGAAGAATAATAAAATGAGTAACATGACAGATTATTATATTAACTAAGGTATTCCTTCTGAAGCTAGTAAATAGAACCAAAATACTTTCCTTGGGATTAGAGAGATTTAAGGTAAAGTTAATGAAGTGTAAACTTCAGTGTCCCTTGAGTGTGGCCCTTCCAAGGCCCTGGAAAGGGCTGTAATAATATATTTATATTACTATATATATTTTCAAAACATACAACTTTTTAACCACAATTTGTTAAACTCTTGGTTTTTTCCCTGCAGCCTCCCATGTATTTCAATACTGCTTCTGTCAGGAGGTGAGAAAGTGGCCACAAGCATAGTTAGGATCTAGTTAAAATGAACTGGAATTACAGCTGTGTTTCTTTTGGATATAGCTGGATTCAATTATGTAACTCGTAGTTACTTTGTTGTATATAGAGGCATTTGTTCCCAAGATTTCACAGGCTTCAAAGCAGCACTAGCTATTTTACGTTATGCTGTGTTGCCTTTCTTTTGCTAGTGATACTTCACTAAGTCTTGGATTTCTCAGAGTTGTAGTGGCTTAAAAGACCCACTTTCCAGGGTTTAAACCATGTCCCACCTCCCTGTCTCTCATACCCTTTTCTAGTTTCACTGCCCACTGCTGATATATAGGTACTGCACTCTACTTATGTTTTTTTTTTTTTTTTTTCCAGGGATTGAACTCAG
>NW_022900929.1:45677608-45839637 GCF_012274545.1 Fukomys damarensis
CTGCTGATATATAGGTACTGCCCTCTACTTATGTTTTTTTTTTTTTTTTTATACCAGGGATTGAACCCAGGTCCTTGCACTTGCAAGGCAGGCCACCGAACCGCTGAGCTAAATCCCTGGCTATACTGCACTCTATCTAAATTGGATTCCCTACATTGACTTACTTTCTTCCTTTAGTATGAAGTGGGTTTGTCCAATCATTTCTACTAAAGATTTTATTAATGTCCTTCCAATGTACAATTGTAGGGATAATTGTAATACAGTGATACACTGGTACAATGATGACATTAACAACTGCAATGGTAGAAGTTAAGGTGGTACCTAAGATTTATTTCTCTTGCTGTGCACAACTTGGATAATCTCCCCTTGAGAGTTGACAGGACCCAGAGTATGATGGTTGTTGCTCCTATGGTTACTTTATATTATACAGCAGTGGTGAAGAGATTTAGCAGGTGTCAGTATATTCTAGCCAGCTTGATTTTGAGTTAATCACAAGGGAGATTACCTTTGGTAGACCTGATCTAATCAGGTGGGCTTATTAGCAGAGGGTTCAGACTTTTTCGGAAGCCAGAGAGGGTCTGCTAAAGGAAGGAAGCTGACAAGAGTTCTAGAGCTTTTCAGAAATGAATTCTTCCAATAACTATGTGAGCAGGGAAAAGGACCCCCACACAAGAGACATGACTTTGACTTTATTTGATTCTTTAATTTCAGTCTGGAGAGATCTGGTTTGGCTGGCCCAGACTACAGACAATGGTGAGGTAAGAAGTGGATGTGATTTTTAAGTTTCTAAGTTTGTGGTTATGTGCAGCAACAGAAAACTAATACAAAATTAATAAACTGGTCAACAGATGTGCATACTACCTACCATTTATTACAGTATAAGAAAATTGAAATGTAATGAAACCGTGCAGCACATAGTAACTCGATGGCATTTTCTCCAAATTTACTACTCTTAAAAATTCATGTGACATTATCTTAATGACATATAAATATGTAAAGACAGTGATGCTGCTAAGAGTGAAGGCTGCATTTTCTTTCTCTTTTCTCTATAGGAAGTATTACAGATAATACTCTTAGGCAGTCAATTAAGAACTACGGGTTTGATTCTTAGATGGGGGAAAAGGTATGCTAAAAAAAGGAGGAAAAAAACTACCGCATAAGTATGTAAAAATGACTAATACAATATAATGTAATTTTCTGAATTCTATGATGTTTGTGGTTGGCAAAATTTTGTAATTTTGCTGAGTAAGTATGCACCTAAAGTCCAAGCACTCTGGGAGGCTGAGGCAAAACATAGCACGTTTGATGCCAGTCTGGGCAACTTAATGACTTAGTGAGACCTTGTCTCAAAACAAAACAAAACAAAACAAAAGCAGATCATAAAACCTTACCCCCAAATCCCACATACTACAAAAAGGGCTTGGGGATGTAGCCAGTCAGTACAAAGACTGTTCAATCCTCCTACACCAAAGTAATTCTTTTGTGCCCATTTTTAATTCATGTTTTTATCTAAAAAAAGCTGTTAATTTTACAAGCTTACAGAATCGTAAATCCTCCTCTGTATGTGATCATAAAGCTTTGAATTTCAACCCTGGAAAGGCTGGAAGAAAGTGAGGTAAATTCAACACCTCCAGATCTTCTACTTAGCTCTCTTTTAGGCCCCTGGAGGGCGCTGTTGCCTAAACTGGAAACGGCTTTCTGTCTACTGCATTAGATTCGCAAAAACCTTCCTTCCTCTACAGTTTAAGGAGGAATGATCGGAACATGGGTATTTGGGTTAGCAATAGTAAAAAAAGGCATGTGTCACCATGCCTATAAATTGTCATTTCCTTATGGTGATTAATTTTACATTCCTTACTCTAGCTTTTTATAGTCTATGGTACATTTTCATTATTTTTAGTCACTCCCATGTGCAACCTGAGCTTCTTGCTCCTAAGTGCAACTTGATACACATTGAATAAACTTTCCCCAACCCTCTATCTCCTCAAGGTGTAATTTCTTATGCTATTATTTAGCATACTTTGTGGTTATTCCAGGAGAATCCCAATCTACATATTCCAATAAGAAGGCAACATTACGCATATACCTTAGAGCTTTTTCAACTTTATTACTTAGTGTGCCCGGAATGACTGTCGTGTAAATGAATTCACAGGTTAATAAGAACTCGTTAGAACACATACTTCTTTTCCGGGTTTCAGTACATGCACATACATGTCCTTTCTGTGATGATCCCCGGGCTCCTTAATATGGTCGAGCTGTTGTCCTTTGCAGGAATGCCTCCCCTGCCCTCTGAGATGTCCCCTCATACTCTTTACCACTCCAGGATTGTCAGAAAATTTCCCTCTCGTAACAGGCTAATGACATTTCTCTCTCCTCTCTCCCCACCAGGCTCCACCCAGATTCTCAAAGTCTGAGGGAGGGCGGGGCTTCCTGCACAGAATCTGTGGACTCACAGGGTCTGGGCCTGGGCAGGTTCTGCAGTGGAGCTGATTGGCTGGAGGAGCAGGCGCAGTTCCAGAGCCAGGTCCTGACACCAGTGACCCGGAGCTGATTAAGTGAATCTAAATGATAACAGGCCAAGAAGGGCCATGAAGAGGATCTTGAGCTCTCTGCTGGGGCTTTTGTGCACCTATGTTGGCAGTAAGTTGAGCTGTCTCAAATTCAGGTCTCTGAAAGGATTTTGCAGCTGCAGCCTCTGGAGGGGAGGGAGAAAAAGGAGCTTACAAGTCTTGCAGGTTTTCGTCACGATGCTTGGGGACATTTTCAGTGACATCTCCTATGACTGTTTCTCTGTTCCTACTCAGGTGTGAGAGGGATGCAGGTGGAGCAGAGTCCTCCAGCCCTCGTCCTCCAGGAGGGAGCCAATTCCACTCTGTCGTGCAGCTTTTCTGACTCAGTGACCACTGTGCAGTGGTTTCGCCAAGATCCCGGGGGACGCCTCGTCAACCTGTTCTACATTCCTTCAGGGACAAAGCAGAATGGAAGATTGGAGGCCACGACAGTCCCTAAGGAACGCCACAGCTCATTGCACATCTCCTTTTCTCAGCCCACAGACTCAGCTACTTATTTCTGTGCTGCAACCCACACTGCTCCCCAGGCACCTGCAGCTGCTACACAAACCCTCAGCTGGGCTCAGCCCCGCGCCAGCCACAGCACATCATGGGGCCACTGCAGCACCATTTGCACAGTTTAACATTTTTTTTTTAAACCAACAGCAGAGTCTTAAGTACATATCCATTTGGCCTCACAACTTTGCTCTTTATCTTCCATTCTCAAACGGTACTCCCAACCTACACAGAGGTCTAACTTGGAGCTAGCACAGCAGGTGATAGGAGGACTGGATCAAGGGAAATATTAGACTACAGTGTTCTGGATTCCCAGGGAATAAAAGGAAAAAGGAACAGAAAGAAGAGGAAGTCATTCAGATAGAGACGTCGGCAGTGACGATGTAGCTTAGCCGTGTGTTTTAAGGACATTCAGGTCTGTCTTACCACAGTGTGTTTCCACAAGCAAGGCAAATAATCGGTCTACAGTCCATCACACCAGGGCAGCAGATAAAAAGAAAAAATTTCACTGAATGTTCATAGACGATACATAGATGTCAGAGAAAACATGATGTATGTTCCACTCACCTAAGTCCTTCCAAGTTCTTGAGGTTTGTTGTGTGGCTGAGGACTCAGTCTGTCCTGGAGAGTAACCCTAGCATGCTGGAGAGGGACATGTGCCCGTTGGAGGACAGGCCCAAGGTCAACTTGTTTTATAGTGTCTCTCAAGTTTTTATTTTCTTGCTGTCATTCTGTCCAGTTGTCCTATCTGTTTTTGAAAGTACTGAAGTCTCAACTGTTACTATCTCTCCTTATAGTTTTCTCACCTTTTGCTACATGTATTTTGGTGTCTGTTGTTAGGTGCTTATATCTTTGAACTGTTACATTTTTTTCCCAACTGACTTACTTTTTATTGTTATAATAATCCCTCTTTATCTTTGGTGGCTTTGTTATTTAAAGTATATAGTAACAGGATAACACCTTCAATTTTTCTAAGGTTGCTGTTAACATGATACAAGTTTTTCTATGCTGTCAACTTATTTACTTCTGCTATAGTTTTTTTTTTTAATTTTTGGTTTTTTGAGACAGGGTCTCACTATGTAGTTGAGACGGACCTAGAACTCACTATGTAGCCCAGACTAGTCTTGAACTCACAGCGATCCTCCGGCCTCAGCCTCCCGAGTGCTGGGATTATAGGCGTGCACCATCACACCCAGCATATCTGCTATAGTTTTTATCTGGAATGTTCTCCAAAGACCCATAAATTAAAGGCTATTTCCCAGCTTGACATTGCTGAGGTGGGACCTAGGGGGAGAATTTAGTTCACTGTGGGCATGCCCTCGATGAGGACTGTGGAGCACTGGGTTCTTCTTGTCTTTGTTGTCCGGTTGCCATGAGGTGAGCTGCCTCCTCTGCCATACACGCCCACAGTGAACTGCCTCACCACAGACCCAAAGCAGAGACACCAATCTACTGTGTGCTGCAGCCTCCCAAAGTGAGTACTTCAGGCAGGTTTTTTTTTTGTGTGTGTGTGTGTGACAGAAGCAGACTAACAAAGAAAATTGTGGCAGAAATCTGACTCACACATCACAGCACTCACAAGGTAAACAAAACAAAAACACATTAGATTAGGTCTTATTTCCATACTTTTACACATTCTAATTTAAAACTCAGTAAAACAAGGACACATTTACGAGACCGGTGACTCATAAATTTGAGCTATGAAAAAATGTAAAATGATCTTTTCTCTAAAATCATTTCTTGTCACTCCCAAGCCTGAGGAAAATGGGAGGGATGTGAATAGTAACGGAAATTTAGACCATTAGGCATTGCCCAAGGACAGAGATGAAGGATCAACATGGTTTCTTGGATATGCTTTTATATTTCCACTGGAATATCTTTATTGTTTACTTTTTTATTAGTATGTTTCTGATACATAGTAAATGCATTTATTGTGGGAAATGATAAATACGTATCACTTCCTGATCTTTTTTGCTTCTTTTTCCTCTCCTGTCCTTCCCATCTCTGCCCATCATCAGATTGTCTTGCTCTTTGCTGAAAATTAATTGAACACATAAGTGTAAACCTATTTATACTGTGATACAATATGTATATGGATTTACATATCTCTCACCATTACCAAACTATTTAGATTGCTGCTCTTTATACTAAGTCTTAGTAGGATCTCTCCTCTAATTTTCCTTTTAATAACTGCTCGGTTAGTCAGGGAGATTCGCCCTTGCATATAAATTGTGTAGTCAGTTCATATTTTTATACAAAAATATACTGGAATTTTGAGTAATATTTTATTAAATCTTTTTAAAAATAGGGAATTTAAAGCTACAGAATCTTCCAGGTCATGAACATACCTCCTCATTCATTAAGCTTTCTTTATGCTTTTTGGGCAGAGGTTTTGGACATTTTTAAGAAAAAAAAGTAAGGAACTGGGAGAAATTATTTGAAATTTATGTGTTGTTCAAAGCATTTTTATATATAATATGAAAGAGATTTTAAAAAGTAACCAAAGTGTAAATCTGAAAATGAACAAAATGAGCATAGCATTCATAAGTCAGATATATAAATGAGAAATAAGAAAATGAAAGGATGTTCTTCACCAGAGGCTAACAAAACAGGACCCACGAGTCAAATCTAGCCATCTGCACATTTTTTATTAGTTTTAATTGGAACACAATGCCATTTGTTTATGCATTACTGATGGCTTCTTACATGCTGGAGATACAGAGCTGAGTATCCATAGTAGAGACTGAAAACAGGAAATATGTATATTCAACCCTCTAGGAAATAAATTTTAACCCTTATTCTGCATCATTAATGATCAGAGAAACAGCACTCTTTAATTGGTATGTGTTTCTTTTTTTTTCTTTTATTAATTTTATTGGTACATTTTAGGTATACAGTATAATGACATGCATCACTGGGAACTTGTAACTTTATGCAATCTATCTTGGTTCTTATTTTCTCCCCATTCCCATGCCCTCCTGTCAACCTCTCCACCCCTCTCTGTTTACAAAGACTTTGTTTCCATTTTTCCCTTTTTTTCATATTAATTCTGTTCCCTTCTTTTCTTTCCCCTACCCCTCCCACATCCCCTTACTTTTTGTCCCATTTCTTCCTATTTCACATTATCTATTGTACATTTTAGTCCTTATTTACACTTCCAGGTTCTCACATCAGAGAAACTATTTGTTATTTACACATTCGTGTCCTATTTATTTCACTTAAGAGTATTAGATCAATGTGCATCCATTTAGAGTTTTTCATTCTTTATGGCTGAGTAGTGCTCCATTTTATAAAAGAATCACATTTTCTTTATTCAGTCTCCAGTTGATGGGCAACTGGGCTGTTTCCAAATTTTAGCTATTACAGACAGTGCCACTATGAACAGGGGTGCATATATATCACTGTGGTATGATTCGTTTAATTTAAAACCCAGAAGGGGAATAGCTGGGTCAAATGGATCTCTAATCCTAGTTGTTTGAAGTATCTCCGTATCTATTTCCACAGTGGTTGCACCAGTCTGCACCCCCACCAACAGTGGAAAAGGGTTGCTTTTTCCCCACAGCCCCAGCATCAACTGTTATTGGTTGATTGCACAACAGCAGCCACTCTTTCTGGGCTGAGGTAGAATCTCAGTATTGTTTTCATCTGCATCTCTCCAATGACCACTGAGGTTGAACATTTTTTCATATGTTTATTTGCTATTTCTACTTCTTTGTCTGAGAAACGTCTGTTCATTTCAGATGCCCATTTTTGGATTGGGTCTTTAAATTTGGGAGGTCTGCTTTTTTAAAGTTCTTTATATCTTCTAGATAATAGAACTTTTTGTAAGGAAGAGCTGGTGAAAAGTTTTTCCCACACTGTGGCTAATCTCTTCACACTGTTGCTAGTTTCTCTTGCTGTGCAGAAGCTTTTTAATAATAAGAAGAGATCCCACTTGTTGCTTGTTTGTGCTATTTCATAGATGACTGAGGTTTTGTTCATGAAATCTTTTCATACACCATTGTCTTCAAGAGTTCTACCTAACCTCTCTTCCAGCCAGTTTAGTGTTTCTGTTTTAATATTTAGATCTTTCATCCATTTCAAAATTGAAATGGTGAGAGATATAGGTCTAGTTTTAATCTTTGTCAAGTTGAAACCCACCTTTTGCAACACCATTTCATAAACAGGCTATCTTTCTTCCAGGGAGGGTGTTTGGCTCCTTTGTCAAAGATGAGACGGCTGAGTGTGTCTGAAGTTGTTTCTGCATCTTCTAATCTGTTCCACTGATTCTTGGGTCTGTTTCTTTGCCAGTACCATGCTGTTTTTATCACAGTAGTTTTGTTGGATAGTTTCACATTGGGGATTGTGATACCCCTACCTTGCTTTTGTTGCCTAGCATTGCTTTTGCTATTCTAGGTCTCTTCTTGTTCCAAATGAATTTTTGGATTGTTTTCTCAAGGTCCATGAAGCATGCTGCTGGAATTTCAATTGGAATTGCATTGAATCTATATAGCAGTTTTGGAAGTATGCCCATATTTACTATGTTGGTTCTTCCTACCTAGGAGCAAGGGATGACTCTCCATTTTCTTATATCTCCTTTGATCTCTTTTTTCAGAGTGCTATCATTTTCAGAATAGAGGTCTTTGATTTCTTTTATTAGGTTGATTCCTAGGTATTTCAAGTTTTTGATGTTGTGAAAGGAATTTTTTTTGTTTCTTTTCTCTCTCAATGAGTCTGTTCTTCATGTACAGGAAAGATTGATTTTTGTGTGTTGACCTTGTATCCAGCTACTTTACTAATTTGGTTATTAAGTCTAGAGGCTTTTGGTGAAGTTCTTGGGGTCTTCTATATAGAGTATCATGTCATCTGCAAATAATGAGAATTTCACTTTTTCATTTCCTAACTTTATTCCTTTTATTTCTTTCTCTTGTCTAATTGCTGTGGCTAATGTTTCCAAAACTATACTGATCAAGAGTGGTGTTGTGGATGTCCTTGCCTTGCTCCCAATTTCAGTGTGAAGGATTTCAGAATTGACCATTTAATATGATATTGGCTGTTGGTTTTTCATAGATGACTTTTCTCAGGTTGATGTAGAGATGGTCTATTCCAGTTTTTTGTAGGGTTTTTATCATGAATGTATGTTGGATTTGTGGAGTACCTTTTCTGCATCTATTGAGATGATCATATGGTTTTTGTACTTAGCTCTATTAATATATTGTATTACATTTATTTATTTGCATAAGTTGAACTATCCCTGCATCCCTGGGATGAATCCCACTTGGTCAGGGTGAATGATTTTCTGCATTCTATTTGCCATTATCTTATTAAGAATTTTTGTGGGCTGGGGATTTAGCTCAGCAGTTCGATGACCTGCCTTGCAAGCGCAAGGACCCGAGTTTGATCCCCGGTACCCACCCCCCAAAAAAAGAATTTTTGGGTCCATTTTCATTACTGAGGTTGGCCTATATTTCTCTTTTTCGGTTGGGTCTTTCTCTGCTTTGGGCATCAAGATGTTGCTTGCGTCCAGGAATGAATTTGAGAGTATTGTTTCCCTTTCAATTTCACTGAAGAGTTTAAACAATAGTGGCAAAAGTTCTTCTCTAAATGTCCTGTAGAATTCACCAGTGAAACCATCAGGGCCCAGGCTTCTCTTAGTTGGTAAGTTTTTAATTAGTTTTCCACTTTTGTTGATATATATTGGATTGTTTAGAATTTTTAGTTCTTCTTCATTCAACTTCGATAATTCATATGTATCTGGGAATCTGTCCATTTCTTCTGTGTTTTCCATCTTATTCGAGTATGGGTTCTTAAAGTAGGCATTGATGATCCTCTGGATTTCTGCTGAGTCTGTTGTAATTTCACCCTTTTCATTCCTATTACATAGATTTGGGCCTTTTCTTTCCTTTTTTTGATAAGTTTGGCTAAGGGTATTTCAATTTTGTTTATTCTTTGGAAGAACCAACTCTTGGCTTCATTGATTTTTTTGTATCACTCTCTTAGTCTCCATTGCATTCATGTCTGCTCTGATCATTATAATTTCCTCCCTTGTATGAGCTTTGAGTTTGTTTTGCTCTTCTGTTCTAGAAGCTTGAAGTTCAGCATCAGGTTGTTTAATTGAGTTTTCTCTGTTTTCCTGTATGAGTATTCACTGCTATGAATTTCCCTCATAAGACTGCTTTCATTGTGTCCCATAGGTTCTGATATGTTCTACTGTCATTGTCATTTAATTGTTAAAACTGTTTGATTTCTTCTTTAATTTCCTCTGTGACCTATTGGTTATTCAGAAGTGTGTTGTTCAATTTCCATATGTTTTTGCAATTCTTGTGGTTTTGTTTGCTATTGATCTCTAATTTTGTTGCATGATGGTCTGATAATATACAGGGGATAACTTCAATTCCTTTGCACTTACTTAAACATGTTCTATGAGCCAGTATGTGGTCTATTTTGGAGAATGACCTGTGTTAAGCTAAAAAGAATGTGTATTCTGACTTCTTGGTGTGGAACACTATGTAAACATCTGTTAAGTTCATTTCTTTAAGAGTTTGATTGAGTTCTAATATTTCATTGTTTATTTTCTTTCGTGTTGATCTATCTATTTGTGACAGTGGGGTATTGAGGTACCCCACAACTACTGCATTAGTGCTTCTTTGATTTTTCATGTACATTAGTATTTGTTGTAGATCATTGTTTGGTACATATGTATTTGTGATTGTTATCTCTTCCTCTTGGATTGGTCCCTTTATAAGGATGTAGTGTCTTTCTTCATCGCTCTTAATCAGTGTTGGCTTGAAATACATTTAATATGCAAAGAGGATTGCTACTTCTGCTTTTTTTCAGGTTCCTGTCACATGGAGAATTGTTTTCCATCCTTTAATTTTCAGTCTATGAGTTAAGCGTGTTTCTTGTATGCAGCATATTCTTGGATCTTGCTTCTTGACCCATCCTACCAGTCTATTTCTTTTGATTGGTGAATTGAGACCATTAACATTGATATGTATTGACTTATTCTTGTTATGACTTTTCTTTTTGTTGGATTCTCCCCCTTTGCATTTAATTTCTTTTTGTGCCTGTTGGATTCACTCTGTTGGGCTTCCTGGGGTTGTGATCCTCATTGTCTTTTCCTAGGATATTGTTTAAAATTTTTTGGAGTGCTGGTTTAGTATTCATGAAGTTCGTAAACTGCTCTTTGTCATGAAAGTATCTTATTTCTCCATTACTTTTGAAAGATAGTTTTGCAGGGTACATCAATCTGGGTTGGAGGTTGTTTTCCTTTAGGGCTTGAAATACATCACTCCATGCTCTTCTTGCCTTGAGGGCTTATGTTGAGAAGTCTGCTGTGATTCTGAATGGCTTTCCTTTGTATGTGATTTGTTTCTTTTCTCTTAACTGCTTGTAGAAATTTGTTCTTCTGTTGAGTTTCTGGAATCTTAATTATTATATGACCATGTGTAGATTTTTTTTTATCATGCCTTGTTGGAGTTCTATAACCCTCACTTATCTGTATATCAAGGTGTTTTTTTCTATTTGGGAAGTTTTCTGCCATTACTTCTGTGAACAGTTTTTTAATGTCATTTGCACTCTCATGGTCCTGAGTTAAACCCTGATACCACAAAAAAAAAAAAAAAAAAAAGAGAAACTAAAATGAGAATAGTTGAGTTATTCTACCACACTGTCTTTAGATTATCCCTGATTCCCAAAATTCCCAAACTCACCTTCCCTATGAAGCCACAGAATCATAGCCGAGGCTCCAGGATCTTCCCAATTCTGCCTCACATATCCCTGACAATGCCTCTGACCTGAGGCACATGAACTCCATCCTGTACATTATGCTTTATTTTATTATGTCTATTTCAGTCTATCAGACTCTATCTACTGAGATACAAATACTATCACAAATTTCTAACCTGACTTTTCAAACTACTAGAAAAAAAGGAAAGTAAATTTTGAGAGGCACGAAGAGTTCATATTTACCTCTTGTGGCATATCTTCCAAAGCTAAAGGAACATTTATGTGATTTTTTTCACTTTCTCTGTAAACTAAAAAAGTTTTACTATGTTGCCCTGGCTGTACCCCTGGGAATGTTTCCTTGTTTATATGTTTGATTTTTAAAAATATGAATGCCAAAAATAGGAATGGCTAAGTTTCAAAGTCATGGTCCTCATGCATCTTTTCCTCATCCTGCTGGCTTGTCAAGAGATATGTCATTGAACAGGATTCTCCAAAGTGGAGATGAGGAACCTAAATACACCCTACCTGTAGAATAATTTGCAGGTACATTGACTACCATCACAGCAAAACAATTTTCAGGAAGTGTCAGGCATAAACAGGTAGAATTATTTGCAGAACTTTGAAAGTGCACACTCAAAATAAAGCGGGGGCCCTCAAGAGAGAGGGGCATTATTCCTGGAACTGGGAACATTTGTGTTTTTCTTGGGGTGGAAACCTATGGAAAAGATGGCCTACCTGTTTGAAGGATAATGACCCATTTTACAGGTGAAAGGTATGAGCTCAGTTTTTAAGATAGGTATTTTAAAATAGACAGAAAATGGTGTAAGGGAAGGTGTAGGGAAAGTGGAAATGGTAGGGGAAAGGAAATAAGGGAAAAGAAAAAATATGAGAAAAGGAAAAAATGGAAACAAAGTCTTTGTAAATAGGGGAGGGGGAAGGGGGTGAAGGGAGGACAGGGGAATGGGGAAAATGAGTATTAAGATCTGTCATGTAAAGGTACAAGATTCCAATGATAAATGTAACTGTAATGTATACTTAAAAAAGTACCAATAAACTCAGTGAAAAAAAAGGTAGGTATTTTAAGCATCTCTTATATTATCTCAATCTGTTTCTTTATTTTAGCATCAGGTTTCAGTTCTTTACTTTCTCAACCTAACCTCTTCTAATGGAATTACAATAGCCCTAAGGAATTTTGGATGTCATGAGTCTGGGAGGAAAGAAGCATGAATTAACCAAGGGATTGCCAATGTAGATAGCTCTGGGTAATTCTGATTGTCTTAGAATTTGCAGTCTTCTTAAAAGTACAATTAAAAAATTATGATTTTACTTGTCTTCTTTCTACCTGTTTTTCTTTCTTCTATCCTACCTCAAAATCTGATAAATTTTCTTCCCCTGAGAGATACTTTGATCTGCCCAGTGGTTATTCAAATCTCTCGAATGCATCCTCTGGAGAGAAAACCATTTGATCCACCCCTCCAGTGCCACAGCAGCTCTTCTGTCTCCTCCCTCTGGAGGCGTTTCTGCTCAGGTTGTTTTGCCAGCATGACACTAGCAGAGGGTCACCCTAAGGCAATGACCAGTCCAGGCTCTCCAACTGTTGGTGCCCCAGAAAAGACACTTAAGTGGTAGAATGTCTTATGTGTAATTGTGAGCACTTGTTTTCAAATCTTACCTGTTAAGTTCCTTTTTGGGACAACTATAGAAATTTAAATATAGTTTGAGAGTTAGACCAAATAAGCTTATATGTGAAAGGCAGATGTCATTTGAGAAACATAGAAACTCTTATTAAAAAGTTCATTTTCAAGGCTTAGTGAGTTGGTAACTTATGAATAAGTGAAACATAAAGGTTATGCTTTCAGGGATCATTTCTATAGCTGATGAGTAAATGGAACCAACGTTTGAAATATTCACCATGACAAGTCTGGAGAATAGTCAATACTGTAGGACTTCAAAACTGCTTTGAATTCTGGAGCGCAAAGGAAATCTCCATGTGTCCAGCCACAGACACTGCTGTCTATCTTGACTTACATTTCTAGTATTTTAGAGTGAAGAAATTAAGAGGACAGATTTCCCTTACATCAGACCTGTATAAATTATCATTTGTCTTAAAATGTAAATGGACACATGAAAAACCAACAAAGCAAAGAAGTGTGGATTCATATACTAGAAGGAAATGCTCTTTTCTTTCCTGAACATTTTAGCTAAAAGTGTAATTCCCATTCCTTCTTGTGCCAACTATGGAGGTTGTGCTATAACAAAGCTACTCACAAGTTACAAAGCTTATCAACGTCCCTCGCCCAGAACATCTGCTTCTGCTTAGGTCTATGAGTGTCTGAGGACATGAAAGCAACTCCATCAGTCACTTAGTAGTTGAATCACCGCTAAGGATGTGCACTGGATGCTGGGTACCAGAGCATCCACACCTGAGTTCACTGGGAAGAAGAGTCAGGCACCCCCAGACCACATCCTCTCCTCTCCCACAGCAACAAGAATTGAGCAGCTGCTTGGTAAGATGGATGACACTGAGAACTCTGGGTTTCTTTATTTTAAGCTATTATGTTTATTGGATCACACTGGACACCTATGGAGACTCCAAGAGACTGATGATTGTTTTCTTTGAAGGATTCAGCAAAACATTTTTAAGATGGGATAGGATATGAAAATACAGTTAAATGACACTGAAGAAATTTTATTTTTCTCTTGTGAATGTGCTGGAAGTGATTGTCTATTTTAGTTTTCCCTTGGTTATCTTAAAATGTTAAAGATTTAGATGTTCTCCAAGTCATTTATTTTTTCATCTGTGCACAAATATGTTCCATATTCATTAATATGGGATTGTCATATGAGATTAGAAATTCCTGAAATATCAGCATAACAAATCCTTTTATTTCCCAGTTATTAGCCACAGAGAACAGATAATGAGAACAAATAGTAATTGTCTCATGTGAGTGAATTATTTATGTCTCATTTGACAGTATATAAGTCACAGCATTTGATATTCAAAACAAAGATAGTTCTAAGCAGTGAGTCTTTGGTATTCTGTCCCCCAAATTTTATTCCATCCTCTAGTGGAAGTGGGCAAGGATAAGGGGTACTGGTCTACGTTTTCTCTCAGTACTTGTTATGGGGGGCCTAGGCCAGAGGCCTGAATCTGGGGCCTAACTAGCTGGGTGCTTATGATTTCCTTTCCTGAAAAGTGGGAGAAAAGCTCATAAGAATAGAATAATGAGTTTATTCATGATTTGACCAAATTGTGAATGTAGGTGGTTAGATTTTAATCAACAGCAGTTGGGGCATAAGTACAAGAAGTTAGATGCTTGAGCTTTAAAAAAATTTTCCATTAAAAATTGAGGAGTAAAATACTGTACAAGAGAGTGCCAAAATCAGAGGATTGTACTGAATAGTTTCTCTGGTGTGAAAAGCCATAATAGTACATAAGATCCTAATGAGATAATTGACAACATGAAATAGTAAGAAAAGGGCTAAAGGTGTAGGAAAAGTGGGAAGGGTAGGGGAAAGGTAATAAGGGGAAAGTAAAAAATATGAGAAAATGAAAAAATGGAAATAAAATGTTTGTAAATGGGGAGAGGAGGGGGGTGAAGGAGGGCAGGGACAAGGGAGAAAATGAGAACCAAGACCTATCAGGTAAAGAAGGTACAAGATCCCAACAATGAATGTAACTGTGCTGTATACCTAAAATGTACCAATAAACTCAATGAAAAAACAAAACAAACAACAAAAAAAGAACAAAACAAAACAAAATCAGAGGATATCTAATAGCTCCCCCTGCTGGAGAGCTTTTTGCTTTTAGGAAATCATGTATAAGAACTTCCTTTTATAACCTCTGTGACCCTGTTTATTTTTGGTAGGGTCGACTCATTATTAGACCAGAAACTTTCCTCACCTTGACATTTTCCTGGCGTTTTTCTTCTTTGAAGGCATTGCTAATTAATCGCCTGATGGTGGGTATCTCACTGGCGTTCTAGCTTTTCTGGTGGTCAGTCAGACTCCTCGTGGGAGAAGCTATAAATGATTGGAGTCAGTGTTAAAAAAGTCATTTTAGCCCATGGCCCCAAAGTCAGATTTAAACTGCTTAATAAAAATAATTAGCTATGACATGGGCAATCAGCATTCATCTCACAATATCAGCTGTGATCCCTAATTAAAGAACTGTGTGTAGAGGTTACAGAACATTCATTCAAGAATTAAACTCATTAGAAAATAAATAAAAATTTTTAAATTAAAAAAAAGTCAGTTTAGACAAATCTGAGCAATAGCAGAGGTTCAGACAGAGTGGTCCTCAGGCTACGTTTATCTACAGTACATTGTTACATTTAATCTTATTTATTCTGTAGGAAATAGCTCCTATGAGCATTAGAATTTTTACAATTTTTGTATTTATCTGTCTATCCATCTATAATCATGTCCTTTGCACTGTGACTTAGCTTTTAGGTTTTAATATATGTTGTAATGGAGGAAACCTCTTTAAATAGCCGGTGTTTGACATATCTTACATTGAAATTTTAAATTCTAAATATGTTTTGAGGTGAAAATGAATAAATCAAGGTTGCCCCTTCTCAAATAAAAGGGGCATGGCTCCTGCTAGCTAAATAACTGTAATATTCACAAGGTATTGTTTGTACCCTGAATTTAGCAACTTGGTCAAGCAATTTAGTTACTTTTGTATCATGTTAAGACATAATCGTGATTGTACTATATCAGGAAAATTAGACTTCTTTAAAAAATTTATAAAATTTTAGAGAATTTATATAAATAAGGCATATCACATTTCTATAAAAAGTAGCAGTTGTTTATTTAGCCAACATTGTAGACCAAACTTTATAAAAAGACTTTAAACAGTTGCTTAAGTAAACCTAGTTCTCTAAGATTTAATTTTCCTGAACAATCAAAGCCTAACAAAAGACAATAGGAAACACAAGAAACTATTTTGATAAAGTAAAGTCTTCATATTTTAGGATATTTCTTTCATAAATTTTACCAAGATCAGATCAATATTTTAAGAAAGACTTATTTTAAATTTAAAAATCTCACAATTCTGACTTTATCCTTATGTATTATGCTTTGGCTTTAGAATAAACTCCCCCTATGAAAATCTTAAAAAAATTTTCCCTCAGAATATAGACTGTCTATAAAGAAAACATATTTAAATGCTTTACTCAGAAGACATATATATATATAGAAAGTATTTCTAGGATATGTGATCAATTTACAACAACACTTAACTCTTAGATCATTACAAAATGGAGCTATGAAATTGAAAATCACACATAGGTTGTCAGTATTTTTAAAAATAATATTTTTTATTTCAGCCTGTTTTAGGCTTGGATAAGGAAAGAAAATCAAGTAAAATTAAATTTCTTGAGCTTAAGAATTCCAATAAGTTGTTTAAAGGAACAATTAAATACTTTCAGAATGCATTCTATTCTTTTTCATAGTATATAGTCTCACTTATACTTTCAATTATTTTTACCTGAATAATTGATAGTCATATTTATATCCCAAACAAATGGTAAATGCCATATCTAGATGTAAGCACTACACATTTATCCAGGAAAAAAGCAACATATGTATGGTGAGGAAAGCTCATGATTTTTGTCCGGACATGGTGGCTCATCGGGGTGAGGCTGGATCTCTGTGCACTAAAATTTGTTTTGTTTTATTAGCACATGCTTGCTGCGTGTGAAGCTCACATTTATCTTGGGAAGAAGATACATGTACATAGCACAGCTGGCTTTATTTCTGAATCCCTTTCCCCTTCCCATCCACCTCCCTCTCTCCCTTTCTTATTTTCATTCTTGTTATTATTATTTTTAGCTCATGTTTATGATAGATAATGCTTTACATTCATTGAGGTAATTAGGTTCCTGTACATGACATATCTTAATTCCTCGTTTCCCCTTCCTTTCCCCCTCCTGCCTTGCCCTGGATCCCCTCCCCTTAGTAAGAGATCTATCCCCTTGTTCCTTTTATCCATCCTTTATCTTGCTCTTTATTTGTACCTTGCCTCACTCAAATGAAAGATGATATGTGGTATTTAAGGTTGAGTATCTCATTTGATTCGTATTTCAGTGATGATTAAAGATGTTGAACATCCTTTTTATATTTCGTTTAACCAAACTTCTTTGTTTGAGAATTGTCTCTTCAGCTCATTTGCCTATTTTGATTGGCTTACTTATTCTATTGGTGTTTTGTTTTTAGTCCTTTATATATTCTGTATATTAATCCTCTATAAAATGAATTACTGGCAAATATTTTCTCTTATTCCTTTTACTTCACTCTTCTTTCTGTGCAGAAACCTTTCAGCTTGAAGTAAACTAGTTTTTCAGTTCTTACCATTGTTTCCTGAGCTACTGGAGTCCTATACAGGAAATCTTTGCCTATGCCAATATCTGTTTCTCCTGGAATAGTTTCATAGTTTGCGTCTTATATTAATGTCTTCAATCCATTTGAATGGATTATTGTACTGAGTATGAGAGAGGGATCTAGTTGCAATCTTTATAGGTGCACGGGCAAGTTTTCCCAGCACTGTTTGTTGAACAGGCTGCCTTTTCTCCAACATACGTTTTTAGTTTCTTTGTTAACAATCAGAACGGCTGCAGTTGCATGGGTTTATTCGTAACTCTTCTATTCTAGAGGTGTGTGTGTGTGCGCGGGCGTGCATGTATTTTTATACAATAAAATAGTTTTATTGTTCAGTGCGCTTGCTCCCAGTCCTGACCTCGTCCTTCCCTTGTTACCTTTGCAGAGGTGAGGCTGACACTGTGACGTGGCACAGGGGGTGGATCTAGTTTCTGGTTGGCTAAGGAGATTGTGGGCTGCCTGCAAAGACAATTAGGGTTCCAAGCTATTTGGGCTTGCTTGTGTTTGAGGGCTTTCAGACTCTGATCAGAGTTCTCAGTGAGTGCGTTGCCCAGAAAAATGGAGAAGCTCTCGGGAGTTTCATTCGTGCTTTTCTCTTGGCAGCTGTGCTGTGAGTTTGGTGGACTTTGGAGATGTCAATAAAAATAGCAGATTAAAAGAGTCTTTCCTGTGAGCCTGAAAGTTGTAAAAGAGTTGGTAAGGCTTCTGTGCTCACTGGTGGAGACTGCGAAATACGTGTTTCTCTCTTTAAACAGGGTGAGCAGCGTGCGTGTGTTGGAGCAGAGCCCTTCATTCCTGAATGTACAGGAGGGAGCACCTGCCATTGTGAACTGCACCACTCGGCAGAGAACCGTCTTCAACTTCTATTGGTTCCAACAGTATCCTGGGAAAGAACTTGTGCCTTTGACCTCCATTCAATCTGGCCAGAAAGAGCAGTTAGACAACAGTTTGAAAGATCAGCTTGGGAAGAAGAAGTCATACAGCATTCTGAGCATCCCAGCCCCTAAGCTTGGTGATTCAGCCATCTACTTCTGTGCTTTGCAAAGGCACTGTGTACCCCCAGCACCTGTAGCCGGCACCACAACCAGCAGCTGGGCTGCTTGAAGCAGGGCCAGCCTATGAGCCTGAGAGAGGAACTTTATTTTTAGAGGGATTTTTCTGTATGCTCTATGTCTCTAAATAGGGAAAGCTGATATACCATCTCCTGCATTTGATGAATCTGAATTTATATGGAGTTAATTTTTGTTTTTTATTGTTTCATTCTTCAGTGCTAATTATGCTAGTCCTAGGCCTGTTTGCCCATAGAACCTTCCAACTGTGCGGACTTTTAAGAGGGCAAAACTCTTTGTGGCTCAGGCTCTGAGTCCAGGAAACAAATTTCGCCAAGCTGGACCCTTATCAGTAGCAATTTAGGCATTTGCTCATAATCTTTATATCATTTTTGGATTTGTGTGCTGCCTCTGCTATTGATAGCACAGTTTACTTACTTTAATATTAAGGTGACTTTAAAAACAATTAGATTAAAAGTATTCATGTTTTAACTTCTTCTATCTGTGAAATGATTCCTGACATGCGTGTTATACAAATTGCAGCAACATTTTTGTATAAAAATTAAGAAGCTCAAGTCTACGTTGCTTGACTTTTTCTCTTGTATCAGTCGTGCTTTAGGAAACACTAACCCGGTGCACAACCCTTATTTAATTTATGAAACAGTCAGGACACACAGGAATGGTGTGACGTACTAAATGCATGACTTGAAGAAATAGAACCCAAGAGAAGAACCCAGGTGTTCTGACTTTAACAATTTCCATTTCCATAAAAATGCAAACAGGATCCAGAGTCTGAAGCAAGGAATTGTGTGTTGTAAAGTAAACTAAATTAAATTTTTTCATTTAATTATATTTTTATTTTGAATAAGTTAGAAGTTATAAACACTTGGCTATAAATAGAAAAATTCATAATCTCTGGCCTATAAGTGACAACTATTATTTTAAAATTTGGGGGCATAAATTAACAATTGCATTTTTCATGAGAGGGAATTATTATGTATCCAATATTTATCAACATGGTTGTCTTTTTCAGTATTACATTTAGTTATTTCCATGCCAAGATCCTCTTCAGAGTATAATTTGAAATGATAGCTTAGTTTTATTTATATGGGCTTTAAAAATTAATCACTTTTGGTTATTGTTTCTAATTATTCAGTATGTTTATAAACATCACTGCATTGTAGTTTTACTGGAAATAGAATTGCTTACATTAGGGAAAACACGTGACACTGAGTGCCAAATTTCAATGAAGATGCATTTCACCAAACTGTAATTTCAGCAGTATCATGTGATGTGGGGACCACAGGATTGATTATGCCCAAAGCAGGCTGTAAGCAGTTCAGACTGTAAAGTGTAAACCCCACAACTGGCTTGTTTATAGATGGGAGTCCCAGCTGAAGCCTACATGCCAAGGTCCGAGTAACTCACATCCAAAGTTTGTTCCCGCAACTAAAACCTCCTTAACTCGAAGAAGGGCAAAGTTCTAACTACAACCCGACATTTTGTCTACTCTTTCCTAATACAAGAATGCTTTGTCTTGTCCTTTACAAGCCTCGCTTGCATTAGTATCCATGGTAACTGCACGACTGCACATCTTCGCACATAGTTCGCCTTTAGCAAGTAGTTTGCCTTTACCCCATTTGATTATCAATAAAAATCAGTGGCTTGGTCTGATCAGTGCCTTTGCTGATTGCACCAGCATTGGTTGCCCTGGCTCCCCAGTTTCTCTGTTTCTTTAGTTTTGTCTTTTAGCTTTTTTTTCCTCAGCCTTGCACTGTAGCACTGAACAGGAGATCGGAATCTACTGTAGAATTCTCTGATAATGTTATATATAATATTGATTTCCCAATAATTTATCAATTCTTCATGTTATTATTTATAAGTAGTTTCCATTTTAAGTGAAAGTTTTTACAGTATTTTGGGTTTTTTTTTGTATTAATGTGTGAAGTTACACATTTTGTTTCTAAAAAAATAAAACAGGATGAGTCCTTGTCATAGAATCAATATCATTTCCCATAGTTAAATATATTTTTTAAAGTTTGGGAAATATTGTCCTGGTCATCGTCCTACTGGCCCCTTTTCTCTCAAGGAGCCCATCTTCAGGCTTTCGACCTAATGAACTGCATTCTGCATTCTTATGGGGTCTCCAAGAGTTTGTCACTGAACGGCTGAAGATGCACCAGTGTGATGGTTTCCCAGAGTGATGGTTTCAGAGTGTAAATCAAAAGCTATGTATACTTCCCTGAAGTGCATCAGTAGTTTTCTACTGTTCATAGAATAAAATGCAAACACCAGGCTGTTACACGAGGTTCTAAATAATTTGAACCTGACTTTTCAGTCATAGCTCATAGCTCTCCTTTCCCACTCTCTGTGCAGTGACATTGCTGGCCTCTTTCTGCTTTTGAAGTCCTTTTCTAAGTTTGGTCATATTCTTTCATTTATCTGAAATATTCTCCCCCCCAACTCTTGGCCAGCCTGACTCATTCTCACCCTTGAAGTCTTAGCTCAAGTGTTGGTATTTTAGAGAAACCCTCTGACTTCTGCTGACCTTTCTACCCACAGTAACGTTCACAGCACTCCCCTAATTCTGCCATAGCACACAGCACTCCGCTAATTCTGCCATAGCACACTGGCCATTTCCTTTATGGTAAGAATTGTAATATGCAGCTTTGTTGTTGATTTATATGTCAATGTATTGAGGGGTTATTCCTTCACTTAAAACACAAGATTTACAGGATCAGGGGTACTCAATTCATGGCTTTATCCTTAGTGTCTGGACTAATGACTAACCTGTAGTAATCAGTTCAGAAATAGCTACTAAATGAATGAATAGGTTGATGAATGAGCAAGTGTTGCTGGCTCTTCTTTTTCTCTTTCTTTTTTTTCCCTCCCATTCCTACAGTAACTCCACTTTATAGTCTGTTTCATTATAGGAACAGTTCAGTTGTCCTCAGCCCATTCTCCAGACTCAAGATTCCTGCCTTCCTTCACGCAGGGGGTTCTGACAAATAGAGCAATTCAGGTCTCAGCTTTTCCCTTCCCAACCAAGTTTACCTTAGAAGGATTCAACGGTAAGGTGAATAAACTCATGAAGTATCAAAAAGAAATAATAGACGTACTTAAAAGTCTTGGAGAAGTGCAAAAGTAACTTCTCATGTCAAATACATGCACTTGTCAAAGTTTTAGTTCAAATCATTACAGGCTGAAAACTTCTCAGGAAACAAATACAGGTAATTTGGTAGACATTTTATTGGAAATTAGATTTTAAAAAATATAGTTAAAGATCACTAATATGGTCAATAGGTTATATAATAATTACCCCACTTTTACTATCTGTGTAGTGCCTATGTTGAAATAGGTAGTCTTTTCTGTCAAAGGAGATAATTAACATAACTCCATTTTACAAAAATCTCTTTTTTTGCACAGTCTTATTTTTATAAAATATACACATGCTTGTTTCAACATTCTTTAAAAACTTGAGACAGAAAGCTACATGCCTGTCCATTTGCCATAAAACTTTATAACAAAAGGCTTTCCAGATCACTATACTAGCTCTGCCTAACAACTGTTGTCCCATTAAAGTAGCCATTTGGGCTGGGTTGTAAGGCCACCCTCCCACCAATAGAGCAAGACACAGTGGCTGGCCGCTGAGCATCAAAGATAAAAGTTGAGCAGACTGCCTTTGTGTAGCGATACGTCCTTCTTCAGAAAAAGAGTTTGCCTTGTTCAGACACTTTCAAAAGTTTCTGGTTTCCTTTTTTTTTTTGTACTAGGAATCGAACTCAGGGCCTCACACTTGCCAGGCAGGCACCCTGCCACTGAGCTACATCCCCCGCCCCGTGGTTTCTTTTGTCCTTTGCAACAACAAAAAGCTCATGCCCAACAGCTGTTAGACTCCTCAAAGATTTAGTTTTCTGAGTGTGGAGCACGAATTTTGCTGAAAGAATATTTCATTAAAGTATTTCAGAAAATATGCATTTTGTCAGAAGTGATGTTTATTTCCTATACATGGCTACATGTTACATTTTTCAAGAACACTCATTTCAGACTAGTTTAGGGAAACCTATCTTTCTCAAAAGTAAATAAAATCTTTTCTACAGTAGAGATCAGTCTGGCAGATCTTGTATTTTACTCTTTGCAAGCTAATAAGTTTATTGTTTTATTGATGGTGTAAAGACACAAGCCTCCGGGCCAGAGACAAAGGACTTCATCTGTAAAGACACAGCAAACAGCGTAAGCACTGCTCATTTGCTTCAGTGTCTCTTTTGTCTCCTTGCAGTGGTGAGCATCACAGTGGAGGAGCCCTGAGTTGGGAAATAATCTGCTGCTTTAATGGTAAGCATCAAACAAGTTGCTCTTTGTCTCAGAGGGGATACCATATCATCCTTCAGGGTTATTTGTTACAAGCATTTGGCACATTTTTCTGGCCCAGGCCCATGAAAAGGATAACCTAACAAGATATAAAATTTTAAGACAGTAACCAGTACACTGCAGCCAAATGCTACATAAAATTTACATTAGCCACGAAAATACTTACCAAGAAAAATGTAGCTAAAACTTAATAGAACTTAGCAGGGCTTTAATTTCCTTTTGCTCCATCTTCATATCATCTCTGACAAAGATAACCTTTAAGTAGCAACGCACACTCCTGGTGTGGGTTTCTGATGCTGGACCTTGTTAGCAAAGAATAGCACTTGAATGTTTGGACCTGTTAGGTGGCTCCTTGAAGGACTCGTGCAAAAGACTCACCTGAATTTAGTAGAACCCAGAGTGCTGTCAAGGCTGACAAGTGGCTGGGCAGAGGACAAGCAGTAAAGGGATTCAACAGCACATTTCAGCATGCAAAAAACAACAAGCAAACAAACAAAAAGTTTCAAACTTACAGGTGGTCCACTTATCACGGGGCTGTGTGCCCCTGAGGAACCTAATCTACTCTTTCTGTGGAATAAGTTTGCAAGTTTGCTATTAGTAAAAGAGTCATGAAATATACTTAATAGAGATTTTAGGACTAGTTCAAGAGTGGAGTGTGGGTGCTCAGAGTAAATGAGACAGAAACATTATGAGACAGATTTGGGTACATTTAAGGGGGTGTCTTCTAGATGGGTGATCTAGGATGTGTATTCTCGTCAGTTACAATGCAAACATGTGTTTGAATTGAGATGTGCTGTTCACCAATATTGCTTCTTCCTGAGAATGGGCGAAGTGCAGTGTATAGGTAAAAAGAACAGGTTAAAAGTGTGATTTATAGGTTCACTGTATTTTAAGATCTTTAGGAGTTTTTTTGTGTGTGGATTTCCTGGAAGGGGAAAAAAAGACTTCAGTAACTTTTGTGTCCTAAAGCTGCAGTTTTTCTTAAAAGTACAGTTTAAAAAAAAATCAATTTCTTTGTCTCCTTTATACCTAGTTTTTATTTCTTCTATACTACCTCAGATTGAAACTATCCACTTTTGAGAAAAAGAAAGAAAAAGCCAATCTTAAGAGAGCCATGGTACATTATTCAGATGTGCAAAGATAAGGGTAATGGGAGTCCTAGAGGTAAAGGGGAGAGGTTCAGGGCAAGGAAGAATAAGTGAAGAAGTACTGAGCAAGGACTTCCTGCATTTGATGGTAGATACGAATCTGCACCTCCCAAAAGCTCACCACACTCCAAGTAGGACGTAACAAAGCAATGCACAGCAACATAAGCAAACTGCTGAAGGGCAGACTGGACATCTAGACAATTGAATGAGACAAATAAATAATAACTTGAAAGGGACTCTTTTAATAAGATTAGTGATTTCTCATCAGCTATCATGGAAACCAGAAGGCTTGGGATGAGATGGAACGCTGGAAGGAGGAGGAGGAGGAGGAGGAGGAGGAGAAGAAGAAGAGAGCTGTCAAACTACAGCTCTATATTTGATAAAACCATTTTTCAGAAAGAAAGGAGAAACTGAAACATCTCACGGTATACAACCCTTAAGGGGTTTGTCACTTTTGGATCTTCGCTACAAGGAGTCCCCCAGGGAGTCCTCTGGACTGAAATGAAAGGGCACTGGTCAGTAGCGTGCAGCCATACAGAATGGGGAAAGTACCACAAATAGCCAATTTTTAGATTTATGATACTGTATTTCTTCTTTTTCATAAATGGTTTTAAAACACTGCATGCAGACAGCATTGGTAAAAATATGTGTGTGTGTGTGTGTGTGTGTGTGTGTGTGTGAGTTAGTGTCTGTGTGTGTGTGATTTTTCCATAGATATAAAGGTCTTCATTCTTGTTTTTTTAAGGCAGTACAACTTAAATATTTGAAATGGGCCCCAAATCAGAACTATTTATAGTAATATTTATCTTTGATAAATTATCTTTGAATGAAAGCTAGCTCTTCAGTACTCTGTGGTTCACAAAATACTGTACCTACTGTGGAAAATGCAGACTGCTCAGCACAGATGGAGGAGAGAACTGTGGTTTCCTCTTTGCTTCACTGCGATGACTTTGCCCTTCACGTACCTCAGTGATTTCTTGTCTCCAAACATCACTGGACACGAGTGCTTTTTTGCAAGCTAGTTTTGATGACAGAGGAGTGCTGTCGTTTTCCCAGCAGCATGGATGTGGTTTTTGTGTCTCCTGTCACACTAGATCTATGAATCCATTAGTATAATTTTTTTGGTACAAATCTTACAACAAGCTGTACTCCTTACGAAGACTGCTCCGGGCCCAAAGCCTCATTTTAGGGGGTCTGTGTTTCCTGCTCAAACATTTTCCAAGATTGTGGTGGCTGCCATCTACTGCTGCTACCACTCTCCCTTTACTTTTCACATTTACTGAGAATGGTATCATTTTTTGTCAGCTAAGTTATATTCCTAGTGAAAAGGTTTCCACATGTGCATCTTCCCTTATTGTATTTCCTATGCAGTTGTGTGTGGGGACATGAAGGATTTGACCTGGTCATATTTGGTGGCTGCTAATTACATGGTTCTAAGTAGGAAAAAGCTTCTACATTGCTGCATCCAGCCTTAAGCTTCTGCACAGACAAAAGCAGGCCGTGGAGCAAAGGGGGAAGATAAGTTGGCTGCGCTCATCTCTGTGTTGTTCCAGTTAATCTTCTGGTGTAGATATTTCTCTGGTAGAACTGGCTTGCTTGGTAGGCAGCAAGCAGAGAGAAATGCAGAGAAAGAGAACAAGACAGAACCACACTTTTCAGAGGTCAAATCTAGACGTCAGGGCTTTGTTCAAGTGAACAGAAGGAAGTTTAGAAAAATAAAGAGGATTATGGCATTTTACTTAGAGTATAGTGGCTGAAGGCGGCTCCATCTCTACTGCACCCTGGAGCAAATCATGTTTCCATTCTTTTTTTTTGGCATCGGGGATCAAACTCAGGTCCTTGTGCTTACGAGGCAGGCGGCAGAACCACTGAGCTAAATCTCAACATAGATGTGTCCTCAGTGCCAAACCGAAATGAATGTTCCAAGCTGCTCAAGTTTCTGGTCTTGATAAAAATGTTGCCCTGGCTGTGAGCTAGAACTGTATTTGTTAAGCAAGATTTTAAGCCATTCTGTTTTGAAGGATCCTTTTGAACTATAAAAAATTGCTTTAAAAAATTAAAGAGGAGGAAGTAGTCTCAGGGTATCTGGCCTGACATCTAGAAGAACTATGTAGTGTAAAATGCTCCTTGAATTACATCCAGTTTTCTACAACAGAAATGTTGTGAATGATTTTTCAGGGCAGGAAGCTGACTATTTGAAATAACTACTCAGAAAAGAGTTGCTATTTGCTGTAAAGTATCTGCATATGTACATAACCCACGCACTGACTGACTGACTCAGAGCAAATATTTCTTAGATTTTTAATTTAACTACGGTGCCAGATTTTTCCTTTTAGTAGTTCACATAACCTTTTGAATATTCCCGTATTTTGAATATTCCTTTCATCCCTATTGATTTTGTTTTCACTTTTGCTGTTTTGGTACAGGGGATTGAATTCAGCACCACGAACTTGCCAGGTGCAGCACCACTGAGCTACACCCACTGCTCCTTTCATCCCCGTTGTGAATCCACAAGATGGCGATGTCTTCTCAGGGACCCTGAGGACAATTCTCAAGTGGTTCTGTGTGTGTGTGTGTGTGTGTGTGTGGAGAGAGAGAGAGAGAGAGAGAGAGAGAGAGAGAGAGAGAGAGAGAGGCGCACAGGGAGGGGCTTGTTGGTATAGCAGGGGTGATGAAAAGAACTTCATTTCTTAAAATTATGAGAACAGGCTCTTTTAGGGTTTCCTGAACTAGAAGTATCTGAAAAGTTCTCTCTTTTTTTTTTATTGCTTAAACTTTGAATCCTCAGTTAACCAGGAAGAAAGAATGATGGAATTCTTCAATGTTTTGCTGGTGATCCTGTGGCTTCAGTTTATCTGTTAGTTTTGGCATATCTATAGTAATATAATGTACAACATATGGAGTGGTATCTCTTCAAAGACTATTGGATGTTTTACCTTCTAACGAAATAAGGGTGGAAGACCTATTAAAAGATAATTTTGATTCTGGAGAGTAAGCACCCGCTACCTAACCAATCTTCTTTATCTGCTGTCTTTTTGCCCAGGGGTGAGCAGCCAGCAGAAGGAGGTGGAGCAGAGTCCTGAGACCCTCAGTGTTCCCGAGGGAGCCATCGCCTCTCTCAACTGCACTTACAGGGACAGTGCTTCTCAGAACTTCATTTGGTACCGGCAGTATCCCAGGAAAGGTCCCGAGTTGCTGATATTCATGTACTCCAGTGGTGACAAAGAAGAAGGGAGATTTAAAATGCAACTCAACACAGCCAGCCGGCATGTTTCCTTGCACATCCGAGGCTCCCAGCACAGTGACTCTGCCGTCTACCTCTGTGCCGTGAGCACACAGTGCTCCCCAGGCACCTGCAGCCTGCACCCAAACCACAGGGGCCCAGGCAGGCCTGAGGCAGAGCAGACACCACAGGGCAGGAAAGTTCTGTTCCTGCTTCAGATGCAGTGGGGGATTAAGAACAGTAGTGGGAAGGGGTTGATAGAGTAGGGAAGTATTTTTAACAATTATGAAAATAACTGATGGGCATGTTTATAGGTATGAAAATTATCACTATAAATCATTCCATAAACAATACTAGCCTTAGATGTTTTAAATCAAAAATTGTTTAGATGTAGATCTCCTATCTCATCTCCACTCTCAGCTGCGATTCCTGTTCTATGTTAGATAAAGACAGCTTGGAGTGAGGAGCGGAAGGTCTAGAATCAGAATATGAGGACCGGTAGAAATAAAACACTCAGTTGCAGCGATCAGAGATCGGAGAGGGTCTATATTGCCGTTCTGGAGTAAGGCTGAGACGGCCTCAGACTTCCCAGCCTGAGTCTCGGTTCTTGTGCTCTGGGCTGTGGCATGGGAATGTGAGAAGTTGCACACCACAGAAAGGGATGGGAGCACAGAGTAACTCCAGCTTTCGTAGGAAGGACCTCGGAAAAGGTGGCTAGAAGAGCTCCAGGCACCAAAAGTTTTGTTCTGGCAACTGAAGATTTGCTCGGGGCTATTACAAAACACATGGCAGCGAGTGTGTTTTGGCAAATGACGAGGATAGCTGAGGATATTAAAGATCATATGCTTGTCCCACTCCCTGTACACTGTGTGTTTTCCTTGTACTTACACTAAGTCCAAGACAAATATTTGTGGCTTGATAGAATATGATAGATTTTAAGTTGCATTCTAGGGGGAAAGTTAGAATCCACACAGATTGCAAACCTGACATTGTGGTGTTAGTATGACATTGTTCACATAGTTCAGGGGTCAGGAATACTTGTAAATGGGGAATTAAGATTTCTGTTAGACTTTCTTCACATTGCCACTAAGCACTTCAACAAAATTAGGATTTGCTTCAAATTCTCAACCTGAAGAATTAAGCCTGAATAAATATTTCTAAGGATGGAAAAAATATTTGGAAGACAATGAGAAGAGCATAAAATTGTGGGAGCATGAAGATGCTTCGTTTGGCTCCACTTTTCTGGAGTGGGATTCTTGTGTTACTCTAAATATGTCTCAAGAGATATCACACATGCCTTTAAAATAATTTTAAAAATATTCTCATTTTCTAAGTAGTCCAGACTCTGAAGCAGAAAGATTCTTGAACCCAGGAGATCAGCTTGGACAACTTTGTAAGGTTCTATCTGAAGAAAGAAAGCAAAATCTCATGAGTGGAATGAAAGAGGTGGAAGATTTGTGTTCAAAGATATTAATCCCAGGCTTCTTCTTCTGTTACATCAAAGACTGAAATTTTCACTTTTGTTTCTTTGGCTGTCTGTGTATATGTATATGTATATGTATATATATTATCCAAAGTGCTCTATCTATCTATCTATCTAGTTTCTTGCAGGTTTAGCTTGGGAGACCTTTTCATTTTTTTAGTTTCTCTGATAGAATATTTGTTCTTTTATTACATGTTTATTTCTCTCAGGGTTTTCAGTTTTTGCTAATGAGTTCTAGGAGTATTTTTTTATTTTGGAAATGGCCTCTTCTTAGAGATAGTGTGCAAATATTTTCTGTCATTGCAGAGAGCACTTTTACTCTCTAGTGATTGTTTCCTTAGCTGTGAAAACATCTTTTATTTGTCATAGTCCCATTTATCTTCTCTTGCTTTGTTGCCTGAGCTTTTCATGTCATATTTAGGAAATGGTCAAAGCAAACAGTTCTCCTGTGCTTTCTCCCAGGAGGTTTACAATTTTAAGTCTTAATATATTTGGAGTTGAATTTTATGTAGAATATAAACTAAAAGTCTAATGTCATCATTTTGGAACTGGTTACCCAATTTTCTCAAGACGATTTCTGAAAGGAACTATCCTTTCCTATTGATTCCCCCATATCCTTGACAAAGACCAATTGAATGTACAGGCAAGGACTAATTTCAAGGTCCTATGCTGTGTTCCATTGGTTTATATGTTTGCTGTAATGACGCTGCCAAAGTGTTTAATATGGTAAATATATAATGTTTAATGGTAATATAACCTGAAACCTTCAGTTTTGTTCTTGTATCTCAAGGTTGTCTTAGCTATTTGGGGACAGTTGTGGTTCCATATAAATTTTAGGAATTAAATTTTATGTATTTTTTCCTATTTCTGTAAGAATGCCATTGAGATTTTAGTTGAGATTACACTGACTCTCTACATTGCTTTGGATATAATGAATATTTTGTCAGTGAGAACCCTTCCAGTACGTGAACAAGAGATGTCTTTCCATTCATTTGTATCTTTTAATTTCTTTCATCAATGTTTCATAGTTTTCAGCATACAAGTCTTTCATCACTTAGTTGAAACTTAAGTATTGTGTTTTAAGGTTTTTAAAGCTATTTGAAATAATATTGTTTTCCTAATTTGCATTTTGAAGAGTTCATTCTTAGTATATAGAAATAAAATTCAGTTCTGTGTATTGATTTTGTATTCTGAAGCTTAATTTATTAATTCTAAGAATTTTTGAGTGTTTTAAAAGGATTCATTTTACAAATAAGATCATGTCATATGCAAAGAGGCATAATTTTACTTCCTTTCTAATTTGGATGTGTCTTTATTTGCTTGCCTCTTTTGCCTGAGCTCTTCCCACTGTACATATTTGCAGTATAAAATTATTACACTTCTTTTGGGGAGTTGGTACATGTAACATATCTTAATTCTTTTTTGCATCCTCTTTCTCTCCTTCCAACTACTGATCTCAAGGTGCATCCAATTTCCTACAAATGACTCAGTTTTATTCTTCATGGCAAATAATTCTTTGGTAAATTGTTTCGCTTACCTGTTATTTAAAAAAAAATGTATGTTTTTAAAGATCACTGTTCTGTTTGTTTTCAAGTCTTTTATCTCTCTAGTCATATCATCTTTGAGCTCTCCTAGTTTTTTTATTCTTTTTTTTTATCATTTTGTAAGATTCAACCATTTGATTTTTGGTTTTTTTCCTCACTGAAAAAACTGGATGTGCTTTGGGGTAGATGAGAGTTTTGGGAGGCATTTTGTTTTACTTTCTCCTGCATTTGTGTGTGTGTGTGTGTGTGTGTGTGTGTGTGTGTGCATGTACACACACACACTACTGAGGGTTGAAGATCAATTAGAGTGGAAAGACTGTCGATAGTATGGAAATCTCTTTAGGTAGTTTCTGCATTACCAGTGATGTGCTCTTGGCTCTGTTTGCTTCTTGGTATTATCTACTTCTTTGCCTACTGAGTTTAATAGGATTGGACCTGGTCACTGCTTTCCATGGATGATTCAGAGTAGCCCCATGTGGTTGCCACTACCTAGTGGGCCGTCTTCTAACTCCTTTTGTTTAATTTCTTAATATGATATTTTTGTGAATGGAATGTGATCTCTTGATTCTGATGTAATTTGACATGAGTTGTAAGATGACTCCACATCATCGCTGTAGAGCGGGGCTCACATGTAGCATCTTTACACTGCACTAACAGTGCCACAACTAGGTTTGTTTCTGGGAGCTCATTTCATAGATTTCTGCTACACAAAGGAAAGAAAGTTTCTAGGTTTTCCTTGAGGGAAAGATGCATTTAGTGAACGGTTGCTGCTAAAAAATTATTATAAAAGAAAAATGAAGGCAGCCAATCTAAAGGGCAAACAATAGTACATGTACCTGGCTATAAACCAGTCTTTTCCTAGAAACCAGGGATTAGATGTTGATCTGAGCAAAGGGTTGGACCCAGTTTCTGGATCACTGGAAAAACTCTTAGGTATCTTCAATGGCAGAATTGTGGCTATGAGCCCAGAGAAACAAACTATTAAAGATGAGAGTTCTTGTAAATGTAATGGATAGAAAAATAGAATAGCTCTCAAAAGTTTCATTTAAGACTCTCTCTTGGGAGCTGTGCTGTATGTTGGTGGTTATAGGGATTCCAATGAAAAGAGCAGAGCACAGCAGTCTAAAAGTTGCAGAAATGTGATCAGAGTGACTATGCTCATTAGTGGAATCCTTGAAAATAGTTTACATCTTAAATAGTAGTCAGCCATTAGCCATTAGTGGTGGTATCACAGGTTTATAATTTCAGCACTCCAGGAGACTGAGGCAGGAGGATCACAAATTGGAGCCAAGACTGGTCTACTAGTTGATAACCTGTAACAAAGTGAAAAAACAAAAGGGCTGGGAATGTAGCTCAGTGCAAAGGCCCTAGGTTCAGTCCCCATTACCAAAAGAAACAAAACAGTCGGTGGTCAATGAATCTCCTTTATATGAACTTCTCTGTTTAAAGCAGTGTCCATTCTGGAGTATGCAGGAGAGAACACCTGCCATCTGAACTGCCCTTCCCAGGAAAGAATTATCCTCACCTTCCACTGCTTCCTACAGTGCCCCAGGAAGAGACTTTTGTTTTCCTCCTTGATTCAATGTAGCCATAAAGGGCAGGTAGATGATACCTTCAGAGATCTGCTTACAAGATGAATTTATGCAGTATTTTGAAATTCCTAAGCTCTCACGGTAGAGATTCAGCCAATCGCTGTTGCATCTGACAGCCTAGTATCCCCAGAACTTGCAGCCTGCAGAGTCCTGTCCTTTGGGAGGAGAGAGAGGTTTTCTGTAGCCTAGAGGAGAGTTTCCTGTACAGCTTACATTACTGTACTTTCTGTACTTTCTGCATCAATCACGCTCCAGATAAAATTGACCTAGCCTCAGGTCCCTCATGTAATTGATGAAATAATTAGGAACCATGGGTGGGGTGTGACTTACTCAAAGCATGCTTTACAGAAATGAAAGCTAGGAGTAAATCCCAGATGTTCTGACCCCTCGGGCCTTAGTCACTTCTCTCGTTGCTAGGACAAAATACTTGATGTCCACAACTTAAAGGAGAGATTTATGTTATTTTAGCTTGCTGTTTTTAGAGGTTTAGTCTGTATTCTCCTAGCTCCATGGCATAACAGAATGGCAGAGGGATGTAGCGGAGGAGAAGCTGCTCATGGCAGGACAGATAGGAAGGAGGTGGGGAGAGAGAAATCAAAGGAGCATCCTGGGTGTGAGATAGACTCTTCCAGGCGGTGCCCTCAGTGACCCACCTCTTCTGACCAGATTCCAGGCCCCTACTCCTAACAGCAACTCAGCTATAAACCTTATAATCCAGTCACATTTCTGAAGTCCAATATATAAGTGCACAAGTTTCTTGGAGGACATCTAGATATAAATCATATCACTTTGGCAATTGATTTTTCCACAAAAGATACGAAGCAGGATCCAGAATGTTGTAATTAAACTAAATGTATTATTTAGGTAGATGTGTGGCTTTGGATAACTACAAGCACTCAGATAAAAATGAGACACACACATAACTCCATGACTTACACATGACAACTAGTATCATTTAAAATTTTAGGCGTACATGTATACCAGCATATTTTTCTGTGAAAAGGCATCATTATGTATCTAATATTTATTAACATGCTTGTCTCTCTCTATTATAGTTAGGTACTTCCAAGCCAGGCAACCTATTAAGGAGATAATTTTAAATGATGGCCTCATTTCTTTATACAGATTGAAAAACTAATCACTTTTTGATTTTGTTTCTAATTATTGTAGACATTTATTTGGAAACAGGGTGTCACTATGTAGTCTAGGCCAGCTTTGAATTCACTATGTACACATCTGACCTTGAACTCACTCTGTTCCTCCTGCTGGCCTTTCTAGAGCTGATATTACAGGCATGTGCCAGCATGGCTGGCAGTGTTTTTATTTTTTATTTTTTTATTTTATTTTATTATTTTTTGGTACCGGGGATTGAACTTGGGTCCTTGTGCTTGCAAGGCAGGCCACCAAACCGCTGAGTTAAATCCCCAGCCCATCTGGCAGTGCTTTTAAAGGACACCATTAAGTGGAAGTTTTACTGGAAAGATAGTTGCCTGGATAAGGCCACACATATGACACTGAATGCCTATTTCCATCAAGATAGTTTTTCCCCCAAAATGTGATGTCAACAGAGATACATTGATGATACTGATTTACCATTAACTCATTGATTATGGATATTAGTATTTTAAAATATTTCCTATTTTAGATGAAAGTTTTCACAGTATTTACAATTTTTATATTAACATTTACAAAATCAAGAAAGCTGGATGAGGAAACATGAGTCCATCCCACAGAATCGGTATCTTTCCTACAATAAGATATTTTAAAAAATGTAAAATGTATTGTTCTGGTCCAACTTAACGTCTCACTTTGTCAAGGGATATATTACACACATTCTTGCTCCTCAGATGAGGAACAGCAGTCTCTGAACCTGTGTGAAAGCTCAGGTTCCAATGGTCTACTCAACTCAAATCTGCGTGCTGAAGGCTTCCAGAAGAGCCTGTCACTTAACAGTGGGAGAAACATCAATCTGATGTTTCCTGTTTGACTTTGCAGAGCTTTAATCAAATTTATAACAGTTTGAAATGCTTCAATAGTTTCCTATTGTTTCTAGAATAAATTGCAAACTCAGGACTGTGATTTACAAGATTCTGCAAGATTTGAACATAGCCTGACTCATCAATCTCCACTCTTAACTCTTTTTTCTGACTCTGCTCAGCAACTGCACTGATCCTGTTTTCTGAACTTGTGACCTCCTTTCCAAAGTTTAGTCTTACTCTTTCATCCGTCTGAAATGCTCTTCACCCATGTCTTGGCCAGCCTGGCTCATTTTCACCCGTTAAGTGTCAGCTAGGATATCAATATTTCTTCTGATCTTCCTGCCTAAAATAGCCATCCACAGCCCTCCGCTAACTGCCGCAGCATGCGGATTATTTCCCTCATGGTGAGAATAAATATGTACAACTATGGCGTTGATTTATGTATTGATGTGTTAAATGATTATTCCTCCAGTGATATTATAAGATTTGTGAAGCCAGGAGTTTTGCTTATCTCAGATATTTATCCTTGGAGTCTAGGCTGGGGACGGGCCCACCATAGTTGGTTCAGAAATACCTATGGAAGGAACCACGGAATGAGGGAATGAATCTTGGCTGGCCCTGCTCTCATTCTCCCCGTTCGTTCCTCTCATTCCCATCTCAGGAACTCTGACGAAGTGTGTGATCTCCGCTGTAGGGATTCAGTTCAGTTCTCCGCGGTGCCGTACCCCAGACTCAGACCACGACGTTCCTGTGCATCCAGGACATGCTGCCAAATGATTAGAAACTCACAGGGCCTCAGCCTTTCAGAACCCAACTGAGCTCACCTTATCAGAAGGGTTGAGTCATCTCTAAGGAAAATATCAGAAAGAGGAAAAAAGATATAACTAAAAAATGGGGGGAAATAAAAATAACTTCTCCAGCCAAATAGTTATGAGAACTTGTCCAAATTTTACTGAAAAATACTGAAAGCAAAAACTTTCTGAGGAAACAAATACAAATAGTTATCCTTGGTACATGTTTGATAGGCGATTTGATTTTAAAGGGCTATGGCTTCAGATTGCATTGTGGTCTATTAAATGTGAGCTCTCAGTAAACACGCGTCTCTGAGCAGCAGGTGAAGGACTCTGTTGCGAAGGACACAGTAAGTGGTACAAACGCTGGTGCCTTTGCTTTAGTTCCTCCTTCCCTCCCGATGTACCACAGGGAGATACAATGTGTACAGATGGACACTCGGCCTGCAAGGATGCAGGTCACATGGAGGAACTCTGATTTCAGCTTTAATGGACTCAGAGAGGACATTACCTTGTCTATAAAGGTTGCTTGTTGCAAGCACAGCTCTGGGAAATGATGCTGTTGGTGAGTCCAGCCTTACTCTGCTGGTGCACTCAGTGAGACACGTAGGAGTAAGAGAGACTCATGGTGGACTCTCAGCATTCTTCTTTCACTTAAGTCTTACATTGCGTTAGTTTCTAGAAAATTTTCACATCACTATTTCTCTTCATCAGCCATTCTGATTTATTTAACAAAGGCGGAGACAAAGTACATTCAATTTAACTCGAACAGCAATTACTCAAAGCAAATTTGGAAGAATTCGAAGCAGAACCAAAAAACAAATGTGTAGTATTAACCACAATCATGTCTCCCATAATCTGAGTGAAGATGATTAGTATATATTGTATAATCAATTATAACACACGCAAAGGAGTTTGGACTTAACATGTTACTGTTTGATTTATCAAAAAGTGTCCAAAAGTCCACCATTACCATTCCTGAGAGACGTTCTACAACCTCTTTCTCCAGACATAAATATGCATAAACTGAAGGGGATTTTAACCCTGTTTTGGAATTAGTGTGAAAGTTTACTTATGCTGACAGTACATCACTTTGTTAAACTACATTAGCAGGTTTACTGGGTATTTGCTACTTTTCTATGCATTCATGGACTCTCATACATAGAGACTGACTTGGAGCAACTGTTTCTAAAATTGTTCGTTTAGCTAAAGTGTTTGTTCATTGTTTTTAATGGTTGCCATTGTGTCTGCATTTCCTTCATCACTACACTGAGTCCACAAGATGGCAGCATCTTCTCAGGTACCTGAGGAAAGTTTCAACTGCTCTTTTGACTATGTAAGTGTGTGTGTGTGTGTGTGTGTGTGTGTGTGTGTGTGTGTGTGTGTAAGAATGTGAGAGAGATGAGAGAGAGAGAGACAGAAACTGAGACATAGAGAGACAGAGAGAGGGAGACAGAAGGAGAGAGAGGGAGGAAAGTGATCAGAAGAGGGGCTGGGAGTAGCTGGAGGGCTAAAAGAACATTTTCTAATTCAGAGAACAGATGCTTTTATTCTTTCTTTATTTCCTTCAGCAAAAGAATCAGAAATATCTGAAGAAGCTTTTTAGAGTTTAAAATCTCAATCCTCAGTGAACAAGAGCAGAAGAATGGTGGTATTCTTCAGTGTTTTATTAGTGACCCTGTGGCTTCAGTTCACCTGTGAGTCGGGGAATTTCTTTGGGAACGTGAAGTACAATGTGTAAAATTGTTGTCTGTGCCAGGACTGTGGAACCAACATGAATGGTTTTATTATCTAAATAAGGAATATTGGGAAAGCACTGAGAATATAAGTTTGATTCTGGAGTGTAAGCATCCACACAATGCAACCAATCTTCTTTGACCACTGTCTTTTTGCCCAGGGGTGAGCAGCCAGCAGAAGGAGGTGGAGCAGAGTCCTGAGTCCCTCAGTGTTCTGGAAGGAGCCAGCATCTCTCTCAACTGCACATATAAGAGCAGTGCTTTTGATTACTTCATGTGGTACCGACAATTTTCTGGGAAAGGCCTTGTATTTCTGATGTCCCTGTACTTGAATGGTGAAAAAAAGGAAGGAAGATTCACAATGCAGGTCAACAAAGCCGACCAATATGTTTCCCTGGACATCAGAGATTCCCAGCACAGTGATTCAGCCACTTACTTCTGTGCCGTGAGCACACAGTGCTCCCCACACACCTGCAGCCTGCACCCAAACCATGCAGACCCGAGTCAGAGACTTCAGGGCAGAGAAGTTCTGTTCTTGCTCCAGAAGTAGCGGGAATTATGAGCAATAAAGGGGTGGTGGGTGATGGACAGGACAAATATTTTAATAATTCAGAAAATACTCATCTTTAAAGGGAAACTATAGACAAATATTAGTCTGGTAGAAATAGTTTTTAGTTTTCTATTGTTACACTACAAATTTTATTGAGATATGGACAAAAAGCTACACATAGTTAACATATTAATGAGTGTTAGAGACCCCTGTATTCAGGTTCCAGTACCCACCTGCCCAGTGTGCCACGCAGGCCTGAGAAAAAGAATATGCTAAGAGACAGAACTAAGAGAGATAAGGCGGGGTGCCAGGACAACCAATGCGGGTGGAACCGACAAAAGTGCTGGATGGTCCCAGGCACTGATTTCTTTGTTTTCATTGAGTTTATTTGTTGCTTTTTAGGTATACAGTACAGTTACATTCGTCATTGGGATCTTGTACCTTTGCATGACAGATGCTTGTTCTCATTTTTCTCCATACCTCTGTCCTCCTTTTTCCCCCTCCCCTATTTACAAAGACGGTTTCCATTTTCTCCCTTATTTCCTTTCCCCCACCCTTCCCACTCCCCTGCACCTTTAGTCCTTTTCTTCCCATTTCACATTATCAGTTATACAATTTGGATTTTATTTACACTTTTAGTTTTTCATACCAGAGAAACTATTCAGTATTTGCACATGTGTGTTTTATTTATTTCACTTAAGAGAATGGCTTCAATATGCATCCATTTTCCTGTGAATGACTCCAGTTGCTTATTCTTTATGGTTGAGTAGTATTCCATTTTATAGAACAACCACATCTTCTTTATGCAGTCTCCAGTGGATGGGCAGTTGGGCTATTTCCAAGTTTTAGCTATTACAAACTGAGGCTCCAATTTTTATTGGCAATCAGTCGAGGAAAAGGCAACATTTGGTTTCTATGGAAATCAATGTAAACAAGGCTCATAAAGGACAAGACAACGCATTAGGAACAAAACAGACAAAATACATGATCCTAATTAGAACCTTGTCCCTCCAGCTGGAAGGTTTTAGTTGTTGGAATGGAATTTGAATGCAAGGTACTCTGATCTCAGCCCGTAGGCTTCAGCCAGACTCACTTCTCAATATAAGCCAATTGTGGGGTTCACTCTTTCTTTTTGGTTTTTTGAGACAGGGTTTCACTATGTAGTTGAGACTGAACTGGAACTCTCTTTCCCTATGTCTTTCTATACAAGGAAACCCAAAATTATCAGCCATGAGCCATCAGAGTAATTTCTACAGGCCATAGGCACAATGCCACAGAATCACTCCCCAGTGAAACTAAAAATATATGTTATGATACCATGGTCACTACTCTCAAAAAATTCTGAGATTTAGCTTTGAATACCAGGATCTTGTATTTTCTTGTATCTTTTCTCTTACCAGGTGCTTTAAATTATTTCCACTTGTTCTTGGTTTTTATTTAAGAATGGTAGACTGGGTGGAAGAATGTCATTGTACCTATGTTCACCACAGGTGCCTTTTGGATGTGACTGACCAGCAGTGTGGGTGTGATATATACACATGAAGGGGGAGACTTCTTCCTAGGATGAAAGAGGGGGTGACTGGCAGCTCAGTTTCTCCTCTGCTTCCCTGAACCTAGTGCTAGTTTGAAGATAGTTTAACTCTGTAACTTGCAGAGAAATCTTTAGCCTTTCCAGGAGACTTCTTGTATTTTGTCATTTTGAAATTCAGTTTAGTACAATTTAAAATATATTAATGTAAAATTTATTTTTTCTTCCAAAGTTGAGACAATAATATAACATATTTCTGGAAGTCAGAGAATTCATGTGATGACATCAGGAGGGTGAGGAGCACAGTAGGGAGATGTTCAGACACTGTAAAGTAAACACTCTCCTACTCTCACAATATCCACTCCTGCTCTTGCTCACTGGACAGCAGATTCCTGAAAACTGGGGCTCAGGACTCTAGATACAACCAGGAGTAAGAGAGGGACAGGGAGAAAGAAAGAAAAAAACATATAAGCATGGAGAAAAGGATAGTGAAACAGGCATCGCTTGCTTTGTGATAAATCCATCGGCCATCTACCTCCAGTCTGGTCCTACCTTACACATGGCTGTGTTAGGAAAAAGGAATGAAAAGAAACAAAGATAAAAACTCAACAGAGTATATTTATTTCAGAACAAGCCTGAGAGTGTCTGGCATTGGAGACCAGACTGATCACTCTCATACATGCTTTGGTATCTTTTATAGGATCAGGAGAGGGAGAGTTCGGTGAAGGGGAATTGTGGTGACCTGTCAAGGTCAAGGCTTGAAAAATGGTTGTCCAAGGATGAGGCTTGGGAAAGTACAGGGAGTGATCATTGTTATCGCTATCAGGACTCAGTAGTGACATGAGTCAGCTGTGGTGGGGTTGGGCTGGGGATTAGAGGGGTTTCTGGTCAGCCTAGGATGGTGGTGGTTGGATTTCTTCATTCCAGATTCTATAGTTAGGGAAAATGGGCAATGCATCTCTTTCTTAACTACTGCCTGCCAATTAGGGGCAGCAGCCATTGGAATTTCATCTTTAGCCTGTGAAATGGCCAAAATCCTGTTGGTGAGAAATCACTGAAATAGATTGATTAGGCATGGCAGTAATGAACAGGAAAGTAATAGAAGAGACCAAGAGATTTAAGTACCTATGACCGAAACACAAGCATCAGAATGGAATGATGCATTAGGGAAGGAGCAATATCTAGGCACTGTTCCCAAAGGATCAGAATAGCAATTATCACCAGGTGGCTCTTTAACTTGTTTGTAGCTGGAAACTATCAGCAGGGGCCAGTGATTAGAGCCCCCTTTTTATGTTGACCATATATTACTATTATTTTTATATTTCTTTGCTTATTCATTTCTACTGGGTGTTCAGGTCCAAGTTAAAATGAGACCTGTGTTAATAAAAATTAGCCTCTTGCTATCTATTAAGGCCAGTGAAGTCTCCTCAGGCCTTACTTCTGGATCCATGTGCAGAGCCTCTCGGCTCCTCTGTCAGTGTTAACATCCAGGATGGCTCATGGCCTTGCTTGACTATGTGGATTCCCATGGAAGCATGAGATATGTTTTTCTCCCTAGTGACCCTCCTTTTTAGCACAATGTACTTTGGTTGACTCCTGTCCTCTGGGGTCCAACAATCTTCCTGTTCAGGAGGTTGGGGGACTCACCAAAGTTGAAAGGTCCCCTCATGGCCTGGATCCTTGTTGACCTTGGAGAGCCAGGGCCAAGATATTGGCTATCCTTTTTTATCTCTGGTCTTCAAACCTCAGTTGTTGAACATCCAGGACGTCAGTTAAGTCAGTACTGCAGTGGGAGAAGTAGGTTTACTCTTATAATCTTATCTAGATCTGAAGGGTCTTGACATATATACTATGACCAGGGAACTGCTATTTCCTTACCAATAGAAGTTGAATCCCTGAAGAATGTTAACAGATAATAATTGTAAATCTCTGTAGAGAAGGCTTGAGATCAAGGGCAATATAACATTTTGCATAATAATCATAATGATATCGTCATAGCCTTCTCTTTCTCCCCTTTTCACCCCATTTGGTCTCAGATTGTGGTATTATAAATTTAACTGGCTGTGAAGAACTCCCCAAGTAACATTGGATCAGTACTCTTATCTTCACTGAAGCAGCAGAAGAGTGAATTAACCCTGTAACTGTAGTCTAAGATTTTACAAACAATAAGACATGTTTTAAGCATACCAGTTAAAAATTTCCATTCAAATAGGAAATTTATCAATTATTGCTTCCCTATGCCTAGAATTTTTATTTTCCATTTTTGGCTCACAGTGGAAGGATTTCAGGAGTGGCAGGGATTGCACAGGAACAAGTTACTGGTGAGGTGGGAGAGAGGGCAGAAGGTCAAGCTGCTTTTGCAGTTCCAGAGACTGGGCCAGTTCTATCAAGACTGGATTATATGAGAACAGTTATCTCTGGAGTGAGTTGCCTCATGAGACTGGGTTCATTACTGTGATAACAGGTTGTTATGAGGCAAGTTTGGCTTCCTGGTTTCCTCTCTCTCACCATGTGATGTCTTTCACATGTGCCGTTTGCCACTCTGACAGGGGTTTCTCATATGTTCTGCCTTCTGCTGTGATGTGACACAATCTAGGAGACCCTGCCAGATCCCAGCACCACTCTGTTTGGCCTTTCCACCCACCAGAATCATGAAACAAATAATCATCTTTTCTTTATAAAGAACTTAAGAACTTTGGAATAAATTTCTTCTTGTTTCTTTTCTCTTGTATTGGCAAGTGTATAATTAAGCAAGGAAATTTCAAGCCATTATTTCATTAAATATTTTTCTTTTCTTCCCTCTCTCTCTTCTTCTGAGATATCAATTATATTATACCCCTTGCTTTTGTACCATAACTCGTGGTCAGTATTAAATTGTTTCAATCTATTTTCTCCTTGCTTCAGTTTGTACCATTTCTATTGGCCTTTCTTCAAGTTCACTGAGGCATTTCCCAGTAGTTTCTCAAGTTCTTCTAAGCTTATCTGTGTTGGTTAATTTTTGTTGCTGGGACATAATCCCTGAAACTCCAAACTTAAAGGATGAGAGGTTTAATTTCTTCATATTTTCAGAAAATTAAACTGAAAGTTGCTTGGCTCTGAGGCAGGAACATTATGGAAGAAGGGCATGGTGGAGCAAAGATGTTTAATTCCAGGTGTCCAGGAATCAGAACAGACGAACAGCAACAGAGAAGACGGGGCCAGGGACCAGATATAGTCTAAGTTAACAGTTCCATGAGCAACCCCGACACTACTAGGGGTGGGCTTTACTAATCCTATAGGCGATTGTTATCCTAACCCAGTGAATAATCACTATTAGTGATCATATTATCCAATTAATTTTTCATTTCATTTATTTATTTATTTAAATATCTACAAATTTGATTTGTACCTTTCTATTTTCCACTTTTCTCATTACATTCCTATATTTCATTACATAATATATAAGCTCTTTTGAATTCCTTTTTATAGTAATTCTATTATCTGTCTCATTCCTATGTGTCTATTGATTGATTTGCTTCCTGATAACAGTGATATTCTTTTTTTTAGATGCTTGATAATTTTGATTGCATTCTAGGTATATGTATTTTAAATTGGTGGATGCTAAATTTTGTTGTATTGTTTTTAAAGAATAATTTTGAGGCCACTAGAGTAATTTACATATTAGTTTGATCTTTTAAGATTTTCTTTCAATCTGTACCTGAACAGCTTTTATTCTGGAACTCCTTTAGACTGTTACTAATGCATAACACTTCTCAGCATGCTGGTTTCCCTGCAGCTATTAAATGGACTCATATATTTTATTTATTTATTCATTTATTTATTTATTTATTTATTTTTGGTACCAGGAATCAAACTCGGGACCTTGTGCTTGCCAGGTAGGTGCAGTGCCACTGAGCTACACCCTGGCCCCATATATATATAATTTTTTTTTTTGGGTGCCGGGGATAGAACTTGGGTCTTTGCACTTGCAAGGCAGGCCACCAAACTGCTGAGCTAAATCCCCGGCCCCCCATATATTTTTATTTTTATTTCCTCTGTGATATCTGTAGTCCAATGTCTGAAATTTTCTGTGCTAGTTTTCTATTTTGAGAGTCAATGCATATAACACTCTTCTTTTATTACTGAAACAGAAGTCACAGTAATTTATTTTTATTGTATTTCACGAATGTATCAGCCTACGACTCATTGGGAAAGCATTGGCCCCTCACTGCCGACTAGTTGAGAAATATTGGACTGGGAATATTTCTTGTATGACCTGGCATGGTGGCTGGAACTTGGGGATGAATAGAGCTAATCTAGGTAGTGGACAGGTGGAGAGAAGAGAGAACTTTCTAAGCAGAGGGATTGTCTTTTTCTTCCTCTTTCTTCTCCCCACTCTCTTTTTTTGGTACTGGAGGATGAACCCGGGGTATTCATGCTGAGATATAACCTCAATCTATTTTTTTATTTTTTATTTTGAGACAGGTTGTCACTAAGTCTCTAAATTGCACAGGCTGGGATCAAACCCGGGATACCACTGCCCCAGCCTCTCAGAATGCTGGGATTACAGGTGTGGGCCATTGTGCCTATTTAAAGGGATCCTACTTGACTCATGAGACCCACAGACTTCATACTGGCCCACTTACAATCTGTGCCTGAGATTATTTGGGAAGCTATAGGTATCTGCATGGAGAAAATACTGCAAGAAATGATATAATGTTGTGTTGGTTAATCTTGATTTTCAACTTGATTGGCTTGGGAGATACCTAGAAGACTAGTAAAGTGCACTTCATTGTGGGTCTGTGCTGTTGTTGGGCTGTGACCTTGATAACTGTATCTGGTTCCTGAATCCTTTCTCTCTGGTTCTTTGCCTGTTCTCTGCTTTTTAACTACTATGGGTGAGCACCTTTCCTACACCATAGTCAATCCCACTTCTCCTTACCCTTTGCATCTTTTCTTTCTATTTCACATTATTGATTATATCTTTCAATCCTTATATACACTTTCAGTTTCTCACATCAAAGAAACTATTTGGTATCACACACGTGTGTCCTATTTATTTCACTTAAGAGTATGGCCTCAGTGTGCACCCATTTAGCTATAAATATCTCTAGTTTCTCATTCTTTATGGCTGAGTAGTTCTGCACTTTATAAAAGAACCCACATTTGCTTTATCCAGTCTCCAGTTGATGGGCAATTGGGCTTCTTCCAAGTTTTAGCTCTTACAAACTGTGCTGCTGTGAACATGGGTGTGCATATATTACTGTGGTGTGAGTCTTTTAATACCAAGCCGGAGAGTAGCTGGATCAAATGGGACTTCTAATGCTAGTTGTTTGAGGTATCTCCATCTTGATTTCCACAGTGGTTGCACAAGTTTACACTCCCACTGACAGTGGAGAAAGGTACTTTTCCCCCCATAGCCTGCCAGCATTTGTTATTGGTTGATTTCATGATAGCAGCCATTCTTTGTGTAGTGAGGTGGAATCTCAGCATTGTTTTCATTTGCGTCCCTCAAATGACCAGTGATGTTGAACATTTTTTCATATGGTTATTTGCTGTTTCTACTTCTTTGGCTAAGAAATGGCTGTTTATTTCAGATACCTATTTTTGGATTGGATATTCAAATTTGGATGGTCTATTTTTTTTCAGCTTTAATTGGGCTTATTGGTACATTTTAGGGATACAGTACAGTTACATTCATTGTTGGGATCTTGTACCTCTACATGACAAGTCTTGATTCTCATTTTTTCCCCTTACTCCTGCCCTCCCTTCACCCCCTCCTTGGATGGTCTATTGTTTTAAAAGTACTTTATATGTTCTAGATAGTAAACTTTTATCTGAGGAACAGCTGGTAAAAATATTTTACCCAAATTGTGGGTTGTCTCTTAGCTCTGTTAGTGATTTCTCTTCCTGTGCAGAAGTTTTTTAATAAGAAGAGATCCCAGTTGTTGATTTTTTTTTGCTAGTTTATGTGCAACAGGTTTTGTTCATGAAATCTTTTCCTATGCAAGTGTCTTCAAGAGTTCTGACTAACCTCTCTTCCAGCCAGTTTAGTATTTCTGTTGTAATATTTAGATCTTTGATCAATTTTGATTTTAGTTTAGTGCAGTTTAGTTTAGTTTAGTTTAGTTTTAATATTTGGCAAGTTGAAACCCAGTTTTTCCAACACTATTTATTAAAGAGGCTATCTTGGGAAAGCCATTCAGGACCCCTCCTGTCTCTTTCAGGAGCTATTCCTAATCCCCAATAAATTTTCCTACTCTTAAAAAAAAAGAGAGGCTATCTTTGCTCCAGTGAGGATGTTCGACTCTTTTGTCAAAAATGAGGTGGCTGAGTGTGTCTGGAGTTGTTTCTGCATCTTCGAATCATTTCCAATGCTCTTGAAATCTGTTTCTTTGACAGTACCATGCTGTTTTTATCACAGTAATTTTGTAGTATAGTTTCAAATTGGGCACTGTGATATCCCCTACCTTGCTTTTGTTGCCTAGAATTGTTTTTGCTATGCTAGGTCTCTTCTTGTTCCAAATGAAAGTTTGGATTGTTTTCTTAAGGTCTTCAAAGTACGCTGTTGGAATTTCAATTGGAATTGCATTGAATCTATATAGCAATTTTGGAAGGATGGCCATTTTCATTATATTGATTCTTCCTATCCAGGAACAAGGGATATCTTTCTCTTTTCTTGTATCCTCTTTGATCTCTTTTTTTTTTTTCAGAGTGCTATAGTTTTCAAGGTAGAAATCTTTGATTTCTTTCATTATGTTCACTTTTAGGTTTTTTTTTTTTTTTTTTTTTTTTTTTTTTTTTTTGGATGCTATTGTGAAGGGAGTTGTTTTTCCAGTACCTTTTTCAGTGAGTCTCTTGTTCATGTACAGGAAAGCTATTGATTTTTGTGTGTTGACCTGTGTCCACCTACTTTGTTGAATGTGGTTAAGTGTAGAAGACTTTTGGTGGAGTTCTTGGGGTCTTCTATACAGAGTATCATGTCATCTGCAAATAATGACAATTTAATTTCATTTCTTTTATTTCTTTCTGTTTAATTGCTGTAGCTAATGTTCCCAAAACTATATCAAACAGGAGTGGTGATAGTGGGCATCCTTGTCTTGTTCCTGATTTTAGTGTGAAAACTTTCAGGTTTTGACCATTTAGTATATTGGCTGTTTTTTTTTTTAATAGATGGCTTATATCTTGAATCAAGACCATCTGTTACATTTTTTGTAAGGTTTTTTTTTTTAAAATCATGAATGCCTGTTGGATTTTGTGGAATGCTTTTTCTGCATCTATTGAGAAGACCATATGGTTTTTGTCCTTGACTCTGTTAATACAGTGTATTACATTTATTGATTTGGACATATTGCACCATCCCTGCATCCCTGGGATGAATCCCACTTGGTCAGGGTGTATGATCTCGATAATCTTCTGCATTCTGTTTACCAGTATCTTATTAAAGATTTTTGCATCTATGCTCATTAGTGATATTGGCCTATAGTTCTCTTATTCAGTTGGGTCTTTCTCTGTTTTTTTTTTGGGACCTAGGTGATGCTGATTCCAGGAGTGAATTTGGGAGTATTGCTTTCATTTCAATTTCACTGAAGAATTTAAAGAGTAGTGGCAATAATTATGCTCTAAATATCTTGTAGAATTCAACAGTTTTGGAAATATTAGCCACAGCAATTAAATAAGAGAAAGAAATAAAAGCAATAAAGATAGGAAAGGAAGAAGTTAAATTGTTATTATTTGCTGATAATATGATACTCTACATAATAAACAAAAACTCCACCAAAAGACTTCTAGACTTAATTGACAGATTCGGTAGAGTAGCTTGATCAAGGTAAACACTCAAAAATCAATAGTTTTCTTGTACACAAATAATAAATTCACTGAGAGTGAAATTAGGGAAATAGTCCCTTTCCTCATAGCATGCAAAAAAATGAAGTATCTAGGAATCAGTTTAACAAAGGAAGCAAAAGACCTCTATGTTGAGAACTACACTCTGAAAAAAGAGATTGAAGAGGACATAAGAAAATGGAAAGACATCCCTTGTTCCTGGATATGAAGAACCAATATAGCAAAAATGGCCACACTTCCAAAACTGCTATACAGATGCAATGCAATCCCTATTGAAATCCCAACAGTACATTTCTTAGCCATAGGAAAAACAATCCAGAAATTCATTTAGAGTCAAAAGAGACATAGAATAGCAGAAGCAATTCTAGGCAACAGAAACATGACAGGAGGTATCACAATTCCCAACTTGAAACTATACTGCAAAACTATTGTGATAAAACAGCATGGTATTGGCAAAGACATAGACCTGAGGATCAGTGGAAATGATTAGAAGATGCAGAAACAACTCCAGACACACTCAGACACCTCATCTTTGACAAAGGAGCCAACCATCCTCACTGGAGGAAGGATAGCCTCTTTACAAAATGGTGTTGGAAAAACTGGATTTCAACTTGCCAAAGATTAAATCTGGATCCCTCTCTTTCACCATGCTCTAAACTAAAATCCAAGTGGATTAAAGATCTAAATATTAAAACAGAAACACTAAACTTGCTGGAAGATAAGTTAGGTAGAACTCTTGAAGACACCAGCATAGGAAAAGACTTTATGAACAAATCCTCAGTAGAACAGGAACTAGCACAAAGAATCAACAACTGGGATCTCAGTTTTTAAAAAAAGCTTCTGGACTGCAAGAGAAACCACCAACAGAGCTAAGAGACAACCTACAATGTGAAATAATATTTTTACCAGGTGTTCCTCAGACAAAGGTCTACTATCTAGAATTTATAAGGAACTAAAAAAAAATCAGACACCCTAATATCAAGACCTAATTAAAAAATGGACATCTGAAATGATGTCAAACATTTATCAGCAAAGAAGTAGAAATAAAGCATGAATAGATGAAAAAATGTTAAACATCACTGGTCATTACTGATGAAAACAATACTGAGATTCCATGTCACTCCACAAAGAATGGCTGCTATCAAGAAACTAACCAATAACAAATAGTAGTGGGATTGTGGGAAGAAAGGAACCCTTATTCATTTTTGGTGGGAGTGCAGACTGGTGCAACCACTGTGGAAATCATTATGGAGATACCTCATACAAGTCCCATTTGACCCAGCTATTCCTCTGGTGGGTTTCTTCCCAAAAGAATTAAAAGGATCATACCACAGTGATATATGCTCACCCATGTTTATTGTGGCAAAATTTGTAATAGCTAAAACTTGGAACAAACCCAATTGCCCATCAACTGGAGAGTGGATAAAGAAATGTGTGTGTGTAGTACTACTCAGCCATAAAGAATGAGAAACTAGGGTCATTATAGCTAAGTGCATGCAAATCAAGGCCGAACTCTTAAGTAAAATTAATAACACACACATGTGTAAATACTGAAAAGTTTCTCTGAGTTAAAAACTAAAAATGTAAATAAGGATTAAGATATATAATTGATATTGCACAATAGGAAGTAAAGGTATAAAAGCGTAAGGGAAGTGGGAAGGGTAGGTGAAAGATAAGGGAAAAGAAAAAAATATGAGAAAAGAAAAAAACATGGAAACAAAGTCTGTAAACGGAAGGGTGGAGGGGCTGGTGGTAGGGTAGGGGTATTGGCAGAAAGCAAGAACCAGGATAAGACGTGTAAAGGTGCAAGAGCCCAATGATGAATGTAACTGTACAGTATACCTAAAATGTACCAATAAACTTAATGTGGAAAATAAAAAGAATTCAGCAGTGAAGCCTCAGATCCTGGACTCTTTAGTTGGTAAGTTTTTAATTATGTTTTCAGTTTTGTTGGTTGATATTGGGTTTATAATTTTTAGGTCTTCTTTATTCAACTCTGGTAATTCACACATATTTAGGAATCTATCCATTTTTTGTGTGTGTTTTCCGTTTCATTGGCATATAGCTTCTGGAGGTAGCAATGGATGATTCTATGAATTTCTGCTGGGTCTGTTGTAATTTCACCCTTTTAATTCCTAAGAGCATGGATTTGGGCGTTTCTTTCATTTTCTTGATGAGATTGGCTAAGGGCTTTTTCAGTTTTATTTTTTAGAAGAACTAACTTCACTTCTTTGATTTTTTTTGTGTCATTCTCTTAGTCTCCATTGCATTTATTTTTGCTCTGATTGTTATAATTTCCTCCCTTGTATGAGTTTTGAGTTTGTTTTGCACTTCTTTTTCTAGAAGCTTGAGGTTCAGCATCAGGTTGTTTGAGCTCACCCTGTTTTCCTAGTGTGATCATTCATGGCTATGAACTTCCCTCATAAGATGGCTTTCATTGTGTCACACAGATTCTAATATGTTGTACTAACATTGTCTTTTAATTGTAGAAACTGTCTGATTTCTTCTTTGATTTCCTCTGTGACCCATTGGTTATTCAGAAGTGCACTTACCACTGCACCAAATCTTAGATTCAGAGTAGTGGCCTTCTCTATCCTTGCTCAGTCATGTTGTCCAGCAGGGGTTCTGGCTGGGAGCTATGCACACTTGGAATGGTAATTAGGGGTGCCTCTGTCTGGGGCCTGCCCTCCTAGATAGCTATTGTCTGGGAGAGCCTTTGGCTGGGGGGCTGTACACCTAAGTTGCTGGTGTCTGAGCAGGCATCTGGCTGGGGTCCACACACACCAATGGAATCTTAGCAGGCCTCTGGGTGTAGCTCATGTGCCTGTACAGCTCTTTTCCAGGTAGGCCTTTGGCTGGGGCCTGTGGACCCAAGATGCTGGGGTTGGGGTGGGGTCCTTGCTAGGACCTGCCTGCATTCTCACTGCTCTGGTCCATACTGGCTTCTTGCTGGGATCTTACCAATGGAATCTGGCCTCTGGCTTGTCTTCATCTGCTTTTAACCCCTGACAGCCACTACTTTGTTCTACTACTGTGTGTACCTATGTAGTTGTCATTTCATGACTATTCTATAAATAAATGAAGTTCTTCAACATATAGTGCAATGAGATGGTATTTTTACTCCACGTAATTTCTGGAGATTTGTGGAGGGAGTTGTGTATTTCATTACACATAGTTCATTCCTCATTTGTTGCTGAGTAGGATTTCCTGTTGTAGATTTATCAATCTCTTTAATCACTCATTTAGTGAAGAATAGCTGAGTTGTTTTCAGTTTGGAGCTCTTAGGATTAAAGATACTATAAACATTTTCGTATGTACACAGATTTTTGTACATAATAAGTCTTCATTCTCTGAGACAAATACCCAGACATGCAAGTACTAGGTCACATGGGAAATACATTGTTAGTTTTATCAGAAACTTAATCTGTTTTCTAGATTACTGCATTGTTTTGTGCATTCCTACCAGTAGTGTTTCAGTTATCAAATTTCTTCACATTCATGCTAGAATTTGCTGTTGTAATAAATGATTTCATAAAATATTCATAAAATATTTACATGACATTACCTTAATGCAATGTGAATGCAAAACTAATTGATATTAGTAGTAAAACTACATCACATTTTTCTTCCCCTGAGAAATATTACAAATGAATGGTCATTTAAATAATTTAAGAATTATTAATTCAATCCCTAGCCCTAGAAAAATGTAGGGAGCCAGAAAGTACAGAAGCAAAATCTAACACAGGAGGATCAAGAAGATAAATAATACAATATGAAATTTCCTTTTATGATGTTTGTGGCATTTGTCAAAATTTTAAATTTCTTGGAATCTTATTCTCATTCTAAAAAGTTTGTTTTGTATTCTTTTTAAAAAGCCTATCTAATAAGTTTAAGACCACTAAATTCTAATTCTTCCCTTGTATATGATCACAAAGCTTTGCAATTGAACTCAGGAAGAGCAGGAGGAGATGTGACTAGTTCACCAACCTTCTCCTCACTCTGTTTGGTCCCTGGAGGGCACTGTATCATAAACTGAACTGGCTTTTGTGTAGATTAAAAAAAAACAAACCCCAAAACAGAAAACAAAACAAAAAAAAACCTTGCAAAAATTTCCCTCTCTATAACTGACAAATCTCTTTGAACATGGAGATGAGAACTTGTAATGAAGAAAAGAGAATGATTGTGTGAAGATGCACTAAGTCATTATTAGCACCTAAGAAACTGCTTTAAGCTGCACATGTCTTTTAATTAACAGCTCTGCCTTCTACAATGAGATCAATGAACTGGATCAGTGATATTTTTTACGTGACTTAAGTCCTCAAAATTTACAGGTATAACGCATGCATTTTAAATACATTGCTATCATGACATTTATCTGCATCAATGCCCATATCTTACAAAATATTTCTGAATCAGAGAATCATACAAAACTGAAAGGAAGAGAGAATTCTAAAGGATAGAAAGCCAATTTCTAATTTTCTGATTTAAAGTTTTAATTTGCTTAGACTTTTGCATACTAGAGAAAAATTTCAACTTTTCAGATGATTTCAAAAACATATAATGTTATCTTTTCTTTAATATCCTTTCTACTCTTTCTGGTAGCTACAAGAGAGAGAAGGAAGAAGAAAAGGGAGAATATAGAACCAGCAATGGGATGAGAAGGAAAAGTGGGAAGGAAAAGAGGAAGACAGGAATGATAAAGAAAAGAGGCTTATGAATTGCAAACATGAGATAAAGGTAGTTTTTACAAGATGAGAATCAGAAAAAGAAAGCAAAACATGTTGCCCAGTTTAGAAATGATATCTGAATTGATCTTATCTCCCCATAATTTACTGACTTATTAGGTTTATTTCTTTTATAGAACATATAATTATTTTAACTGATACATAAACATATAAAATTATACATATTCATGGCATACCATGTTCAGAAACATGTAAATATTATGTTATATCTAATTCAGATTGGATATCTATCCTTTCAAATATTTATCATTTCCTTTTTATGTTTCAATTTTTTTGTGTCAGTGTCTTACTGTGTGGCCCAGGTCGCATGCACCACTGTACCAAGCTGAACATTTATCATTTCTTTATGTTGAAAACTTTAAAATCCTTTCTTCTAGCTTTCAGAAATATTTAATACATTATTATTAACCATAGCATCTCAAAGTGCAATAACACACCAGAGCTTCTTTGTCTAAGTATAATGTGATACAAATTGATGAGTACACATTGATTAGCCTTTTCCCTACCCATGGGGTCTTTAGTTATATAATAATATTTGCCTCAATTTTGGTTCTTACAGAAGATTAAAATTCTACACATTTTACAAATTCTGATAAGACAATCTTAAGTATGTAGTTTGTTCTTATTACTTTGCACGACTGACATGACTTTTGCCTAAAATAATTCACATGCCAGTAAAGATCCTTTAGTCAGAATACACATCTCTTTTTAGAATTTATATATATTCTTTTATTTATATTTATCCATATATATATATATATATGGATATATATATATGGATATATATATATGGATATATATATATATATATATACATATATATTTATGGATATTCTTTCTGTTAGGCTCTGATTAGTACTTTGAGACAGTTCTTCTTTGGGGGAGCCCATCCTCTTTCTCTTCACACTCCTTACAACTCCAGAATTGCTAGAAAAATTTCCTTCTGTAGAATAACATCTCTCCTCTCTCTCCTCACCAGGCTCCACCCAGATTCTCAAAGTCTGAGGGAGGGCGGGGCTTCCTGCACAGAATCTGTGGACTCACAGGGTCTGGGCCTGGGCAGGTTCTGCAGTGGAGCTGATTGGCTGGAGGAGCAGGCGCAGCTCCAGAGCTAGGTCCTGACACCAGTGATCCGGAGCTGATTAAGTGAATCTAAATGAGACCACCAGGCCAAGAAGGGCCATGAAGAGGATCTTGAGCTCTCTGCTGGGGCTTTTGTGCATCCACATTTTCTGTGAGTAGAGCTATCTCAAAATCGGGAAATTTTAAAGTTTTTTTTTGCAGTTGCAGTAGAGATATGGGGAAAGGAGCTCAAAAATCTTGCTTGGGGACATTTTCAGTGACATCTCCTATGACTGTTTCTCTGTTCCTACTCAGGTGTGAGAGGGATGCAGGTGGAGCAGAGTCCTCCAGCCCTCGTCCTCCAGGAGGGAGCCAATTCCACTCTGTCGTGCAGCTTTTCTGACTCAGTGACCACTGTGCAGTGGTTTCGCCAAGATCCCGGGGGACGCCTCGTCAACCTGTTCTACATTCCTTCAGGGACAAAGCAGAATGGAAGATTGGAGGCCACGACAGTCCCTAAGGAACGCCACAGCTCATTGCACATCTCCTTTTCTCAGCCCACAGATTCAGCTACTTATTTCTGTGCTGCAACCCACACTGCTCCCCAGGCACCTGCAGCTGCTACACAAACCCTCAGCCAGGAGCACATGAAGGGCCCACTGCAGCGGCCTTTTCACAGCTTAGTGTTGCTTATCTACATTGGAGGAGCTGAGCCTAAGGATAATTCTGTACCACATAGATGTAAGACTTTGTGGTCTTTAACTCCACTTCCCCTGAAACATAATTTTCCAACTTCCAACTGGTAGAGTAGCTTATAAGAAGATTAAAGCAAATTACATATTTAAGCTCCAGAACGCTGGACTCCAAAACAACACAGAGAGTAAAAGGAGCTAGAGGAAAGAAAGCCATTCAGATAAAGATGTTATTGATGATTATGTAGCTAAGGTTGGTGTCTCAAGCATTTTCAGTTCAGCCTCACTGTGACCATATGACCCTCTAGGCAAAGGGCAGATATTGTGCTTGCTCTTCATCCTGCAGGGAGCAGAGAAGAGAGGACATTTGCTGAATGTTCATATATAAGAAATAGAATGTAAGGAAGAATGTTAACAAATATGTTCTGTTTGTCTCAGTCTCCTTCATGTTCTTAAAACTTGCCTTGTGGCCTAGGACCTGGTCTGTCCTGAAGAGGGGCTCTGATTCTTGAGAAGAAGGTGTATTCTTCAGGAGGATGTCTGTAATATCAATTTTCTTTCTGGTGTTGATCAAGTCTTCTGTTTCCTTGCTGTTATTCTTGCTGCCCTCTCTATTATTGGAGATGAGTTACTGCAGTGTCTACTAGTGATGGATTGACTGTTTCCCCTTGAAAGTCCATCAGTTTTAGTTTCATGTATTTTGGAGTCTGTTGTTTAGCACTTATATTTATAACTGTTATTTTAAAAGGACTTATTCTTTTTTTTGGTTTGGTAGTTCTGGGGATCCAATCCAGTGCCTCACATGTGCTAGGGAGACACTGTACCACTGAGCTATATCCCCAGCCCCAAGATCAATTCATTTTTATTATTATAAATAGTCCTTTTTTGTCATTAGAAAATTTTTGACTTAAATTGTATTTTGTGTAGTAATATCACAGCAACTCTAGCTCTCTTATGGAGTTGTTATTTATGTGAGTCGGTTGTATCCTACATTTTTTTTCTACCTTTGAACTTATTTGTATCTGCTTGCTATAGTTTAGATTTGGAGTGCTCTCCAAAGGCCCATGTGTTACAGTCTCGTTCCCCAGCTTGGTACTCTAGGGAGGCGAGGCCAGGTGTAAGATCTGCTGCCATTTGGCTGTGTCCTTGAAGGGGTCTGGGGAAGCTGGCCTTTTCCTCTTTTTGTGTTTGCTTCATGGCTGCCAAGAGACAAGCAGCTTCCTCCAGAATGTGCCCCCTGCATGACGTATGACCTCACGCAACAGGCTAACTGGTCATGAACTGAGCCCCATGAAACTGAGACAGAATACATTTATCCTCTTTTTAAGGTGATTACGTCAGGTATTTTGTTGCAGCAGTGGAAATCTCACTAACAGAAAACTGTGATGGAAAATGAATATGCTGCCACTCTCATAATGTCAAAAAATCACGAGCTTTTGTATTCTCTACATTCATACAATTTTGATTGCAGTTTATAGGCACAAGTACCTTTTTAGTAGCAATTTTTTAATACATTTGAATTATGCATATGAATTTTTTATACATATGAATTATTAAGTAAAATCTCCGTTGTCAAAAACCATTGTCCCTTTCGGAGTGTCTTTCCTTGTCACGCCCACAGTGTAGCACCATAGAATGGGTGCTAACAGTGCTGAGAGGCTGGATGTATCAGGCAGTCTTGACTGATAGATCTGGTTAATTCAGCATCATTTCTAAGAAACACCTTTTTCCCCCCACTGAATTATTTTGCTCTGTTGAGAATTAATTGAACATGTACATGGGACTCTCTTCCTGCAGTCCTTCTTTTTCTACACTGATAGACTAGATGTCCTATTTCACCAATATCAAATCATTTTTGTGACCGTTCTTTACAATCAGTTACCATAGGCTGAGTTACCCAAAACTATTTCTTTCTTTTAAAAAATGTTTTGTTTTTTCAAGCATTTTGTATTCCCATATAAATTATATAATCTGCTCATCAATTACTCCAAAACAGTCTGCTAGAATTTTGAGAAATACTGTATTGAAGTTAAAAGAATTTGGGGAACTTAAAGATACTGCGTTTTGTAATTCATGAGCATGACATATATTTCCATTTATTCCTGGGCAGAGATCTTTGACATTTAAGAAAACCAGAGGATAAGCTAGTAAATAAGAAAAAGTGACAAAAACTGATGAATTGTTCAACTGACAATTGTTCCATTGAAAAATTGACAAACCTATTCAAAAGATTTTCACATAAAATATATAAAGACCTCTAGCAACTTTAAAAAAGAGAACAAGAGCAATTTACAAGTGGATAAAATGGTTGAGAAGACTTCATAAAGGAATATACATATATTATATGATGATATATTTTATAATGATGTCATATATCTATATCTATATCTATATCTATATCATCTATCTTTCTATCTATTCATGATAAGTAAGCACAAGAAAAGTTAATTTCCATTAGGGTTAACAGAATATATCCTAGGAGTCAATTCTAGGTATTTAGCTATTTTTATAAAGTTGTTTGGCCCATTGTCAATTATATCATTAGGATCTTATGTACTATTACAGTTTAATTCACACCAGAGAAACTATTCGGTATTTACACATGTGTGACTTATTTATTTCACTTAGAAGTATATGTGAGGGGAAAGTGGGAAGGGTAGGGGAAAGCTAATAAAGGCAAAGAAAAAATATGAGAAAATGAAAAAATGGAAATGAAGTGTTTGTAAAGGGGGAGAAGAAGAGAGGGTGAAGGGAGGGCAGGGACAAAGGAAAAAAATGAGAATCAAGACCTGTCATGTAAAGGTACAAGATCTCAATAATGAATGTAGCTGTACTGTATACCTAAAATGTACCAATAAACTCATGAGGAAAAAAAATAAAGTTGTTTGGCCCAAAACAATGTCATTTATTTATGATCAGTAGTTTAATTCATGGTGCAGTGACAGAACTGAGAAGCAGCAAATAAGCCTGAATTATCCCCAAAAGCTGCAAAGATTTAATATTTGACCTGCAGTGGGCAAAGTTTATTGATCCTTGCTCTGCATCACAATAATCAGGGGAAATGCAACCTAAAAATAGAGATGACTATCACATGTTGATGAAGCCATAGAGGTGTTAAGTTAGAGTCTGTTTGTGGACTTGCTCTCTTCAGCCCAAAGGCCTCACCCCAATCAGACCTGGCTATGGGAGGGAGGAAAACGTGCAGTAACTCATCCTGAAGGTCAGTGCCTGCCTTTGAATAAACCCAGTGCAGATATCCTGAATGTTTCACATTTCAGAAGTCCTCTTTTTTCAGTATGTCCAGCATGCTAATCAATTCCTCCACATACATGTGAAGCATCTTTAAGTAGATCAGCAGGTGTTTCAGAGCTGACCCCAACAAAGGCAAAACTTCTTCCATCTGAACAGCCATCGGCATAAAAGACAGACTCAACTATTTATTTCTGTGGGATGCATTAAAGGAGATTGGAGGAGGGTGTAAGGTATAAATGGACAAAGTATGTTATGTGCATTTCCCAATTCCACAAATAAACATCACTCTTCTGTACTGCACACAGGCTTAAAAGAAAAGCCTTAGGAAATTATCCAATGCAATCCTCCTTCATGGCTACAAAGAAGCAATGCTGACTCTTACACATACACATCAACCGATCAGAGAGTATCCTTTTAAAATCTAATACATTGTCCCCTCCTGCCCTGCTTCAACTTCTTTAGGGATCAAACATGCATCTATGTATATGTATCTGTCTTCCTTGGTCAGTTGTCTAGATATGCAGGTCTCCGCTAGGTTTCCCCTTGCTGTCCATGAGTACTGGAACTAGGTTGGAGATTTGTGCTGTGTTTGTCATGAATGAAGCCCAAGTACCGCCCACTGTCTGGGCAATAATGGGCATTCAGTGCATAGTCAGGAGTCTCTTCTTAGCTTTGGTTTCACTTCTGGGGATTCAGGTTTCTGTAACCAGTCATGGTCTAAAAATAATAAATGGAAAATTCAGAAAGTAATTCACAAATTTTAAATTGCATACTGTTCTGAATAGCAGGATGAAATACCCTGCCATCTCACCGCTCTCCACCTGGGATACGCACTGTCACTGTGTCCAGTGTTTCCTTCCTGTGGGCGCCCTCTGTTCATTTGTTACTTAGCACTCATGCTGCTGTCGGGATGCTTGTCCAGGTATCAGAGCATTTGTGTTCAAACAATCCTTATTTTACTTAGTAAAGGGCCTAAAGTGCAACACTAGTGTAATTGGCAATGTGGATATGCCAAAAAGAAGTCAGAAAGTGCTATCTTTGAGTTAAAAAAGTGAAATTTTATCATAGTGTGTATGCATAGGAAAAAGCATAGTAGGAAGGATTTGTTAGCATTGGTGGCTTCAGACATTCGCTGGGTGTCTTGGAACTCATCCAGTACAGATCAGGGTGTGACACGCTACATTAAAGGCATGACCGAATGAATGAGTGCATGGAAAAGAGAACACATCAAAACATTAACAAGCATTGAAATTATTTGCTTTGATACTGAATGGGATTGGACAGCTTAAGGAATGTGAGCCATTATTTTACAGAGGATGTGATGGTATTTGTCTTTGAATGGACTTGAGACAATATCTAATATATATACCACAAAATCTTCTCTATGCTTCAGAAAAAAATCCTCTTTGTGTTCTTTTATCTTTTATAGTTTATTAATGCAGACCATTCCTACTTTTTAGGTTGCTTTGAGTTTACCAATTTCTGCCTCTATGCCCTACTGGCTTGACTATCTAAAACATTTGCTCTGTTGGGTACACATTTCTCTTTTATTTTATGGAATAAAAAAAATTTCACAGCAAAATATTGAGAGAATAACAACAGTTTACACACCATGTAGTATTATCTTCAAAGTGGTTACTCAGAGTACAAGACATCCACAGAAAGATTCTCTTCTACAAAAAAGAGAGATTAGAACAAAAGTTCCTTTGCAATGAAATAAGAGAAACTAGTATAAACGAGACAAAATAGCGTTTTTCTTAAAACTCCTTCCCCCGTCTCCCACAGGCCACTTCTGAATTGCTTCTTCAGGCTCTGGGCTCCCCTCCAGGGTTTTTATTTCCTCCCCTATTCATCCTTGGAGTGTCTGGGTTCCTTAAGGATTTTCTCTAGCACCGCTTCTCTTCTGAGTTTTCTTTGAGCATATATCTTTTTGAGGCTGCACCTACTTTTTTAGAGTAGCATGCTACCAAGACAACTTTAGGAGCGAAACTGGCCTTGGAGTGGAAAAGTGTTAGGACCTAACCCTTGTGTATCCTGGAGCACATTATTTAACTTCATAAGTAATACTCTAAAAGGCTACAGTGAGAAACGTGCAGTGCTTACCTCTGATTAACACTGTGGAGTCTGGACTTCTATTAATGAGAGCTGATTTTGCCACTTGCTGTGATCTTGGAGAAATTGCATTTTTGTTCCACTTTGTTCCCTAATTTTTAAAATGAGGATAACAATATTATTTACCTCATATGATTAAATAACTCCATTTATTTAATTAGACTAATATAGCCTTTTAATAAGCAGACTCTTGAAAGCATTTTCACCAGATTGTACTACATACTAAGAAAATGGAGTAATAAAACATTAATTAAGGGAGAAGAAAAAAATATGAGAAACTGAAAAAATGGAAATAAAGTGTTTGTAAATGGGGAGGGGAGGAGGGGGTGAAGGGAGGCCAGGGACAAGGGGAAAAATGAGAATCAAGACCTATTATGTAAAGGTACAGAATCCCAATGATGAATGTAACTGTACTGTATACCTAGATTGTACCAATAAACTCAATTAAAAAAAACCAAACATTAATACTCAATTTGTTTCTCTACTTGACCGCCAGGGGGCAATGTTACCAAGACTAGAACTCAGGCAAACAAAAAATTCAGCGTCAGTCACTCTGAGGAGCTTTTTTAACCTAACAGCACAACGAGTGAATATTCTGAGTAGGATTAGTAACAAAGCAGTTGTTAAGGAAGCAACTCTCAGTGTTAGTCTCTAGGCCTCGCCTAAAGAGGAAACTCTTGAACCTCCGATTTTTCTCTTTCAAGAACTCTTAACACAGTCTTTCTGCACCAGGAGATCCTCCAGAACAGCACCGTCAGCCTCCACACAGCCTAGCCATGCTCTCGGTGACCCTCCTCCTGTTTGGGATGCCCTTCACCCTGAGTAAGAAATGCTGAGTCTCTGCTCCTGCCTCCATGGGAGGAACACCTTCCCAATCAGAATCTGAAGAGAGCTCCATCGTCTCACTACAGGTAAGTCAGTCCTGACCTCACTGATAAAATGTCGATGTTACAGGAGGAAGCGGAGCCCAGTCAGTGGCTCAGCCTGACCGCCACGTTGCTGTCTGGGAAGGGGACCCTCTGCTGCTGAGGTGCGACTATACCTATAGTGGAACACCTTATCTCTTCTGGTACGTCCAGTATCCCGGTCAAGGCCTCCAGTTTCTCCTCAGATACATGTCGGGTGACCCTGTGGTTACAGGCATCAGAGACTTCAAGGCTGAATTTAAGAAGAGTGAAACCTCCTTCCACCTGGAGAAAGCCTCAGCCCACTGGAGTGACACAGCCACGTACTACTGTGCTGTGAGTGGCACAGTGGCTGGGGCTGCAAGGGGAGCTGAACACAAACCTCCTGAGATTTCCTGTGACTGCAGGAAGCAGTTTGTAGCTAAATTTCTCTTGTGAAAAGCGAGCACGAATGAGGAGCAGAGATATGGGATCTGTTGGATTCCTGAAAAGCAATAGGAACATCTACAATTCTTTCTTTCACTACTGGGCCATGTCAGACAAGACGTAGGACAGACTCTCGTGGATGTTCTCCTTTTGGTTAGAAATCCTGAATTCTACAGGGTTAGGGTTCTGATTTAGTGTAACCAGTGCTGAAATTTTGATCTTTCTGTTCGCACCTTTAAAATGCTCCTTTTGCTTTTCACCTCCCAGCAATTCCTTTTGTTCAGTATTTCTGGCTGACACCTCAGAGTTATTTTTGGATTTTATTATTATTTTTCTCTAACTCCTCGCATTGCATCCATTAAGCAATTGAGTTTTCTTACTTAATTTAACCCATAAAGTAGCTACTGCTACATCCTTGGTCAAACAGTGATAGCCTTGTACTTGATCTTCCTGTTTCTTCTCTGACACTGCATTCCTAATACAGCAGGCATGAGGTACCAGTGATCTCCTTTAAATCAGAGATCATGTCACCCTCTGGTAAAATCCTCCCGATAGCTTTCTTTTTCTTCCAGAGTAAAGTCAAGTCCTTGAAATGTCCTAGAAGACAGGGTCTGCCTCCTCTTACATTTTTAAAAGACTGAGGAAAAAAAAATTCTGTCAACCATGAGTTCCACAGCTTGTGAAAATGTCTTATTGAAATGATAGAAAAATAAAGAAATTTTCAAACAAAGGGAAATGGAGAGACCTCATCAGGGAAAGACTTGTTCTAAAAGAAATAGAGAAGGAAACTCTTCAGGATGAAGGGAAATGCTACTAGAGGAAAATTTGGAACTCTAAGAATGAAAAGCAACAGAGACAATAAACATATGCTAACACACAGGAAACAATTTCACTTTTGTTTTTAAAAAGCTTTATTGAGCTAGAAATACTATACAGAAACTACACGTATTTGATGTGTACAATTTGATGACTTTGGACATTTCTATACCCCTGAGACCAGGATCACAGTCGAATAATTAGGCACATCCAGCCCTCTGTGGTGCATTTTTTGGTTGTTGCTGCTTCTGCTGTTGGAGCACCAGTCAACACCAGATCTATTCTCTTACATTTTTAAATGTGCAATACTGTGTCCTTTCTTGTAAGCAGTGTGTTGTACAGAACTCTAGAAGTTATTCTTGCCAGAAGTGAGCTTTATATCTATTGGACAGTGATTCTCTACTTGTTCCTTTCCATTCCTGTCCCTGGAAACTAAAATTGTTTTCTCTGCTTGTGTGTTTTTGAATAATTTTAGATATTTATATACCTGGAACCATTTAGTATTTGTCTTTATGTTACCAGCTTATTTCATGTAGAACAATGTCCTCCAGGTTCTTGTATGTTGTCTTGAATCACAGGATGTCCTGCTTTCTCAAGGCTGAATAATATCCAGTTATATCAGTGTATTCTTTACTCATTAATCTGTCAGAATTCTTTTAGATAATTTCTATGTTTTGGTTATTTAGAGTAATGTATGCATGACAATGAAACGACACACCATCCACAAAGATCATCTCAAAATTGCTTGAAGCTGTAAAACACAAAACCTGAAACTATAAAACTACTAGAAAAATGTGGAGGAAAATCTTCGTGAAATTTATCATGGAAATAACTATTTTTTGGTATGACAAAAAAGTACAAGTAATAAGAGCAAAACAAATTCAAGTGTAATTGTATCATACAAAAAGAGTCTGCATAGTAACATGGAATGTGGAAAAATATTTGCAAACTGCAAATCTTACAGGATATCAGAGTCCAAAAGACACAAGAAATTCCTATTATACAATAGCAGAAAAAATAATCTGACTAAAAAAATGGCCAAATAACCTGGATAGACATTTATTTCCCCAAAGAAGGTCCATTCAATAGCCAACAAGTGTGTGAAAAGGTGTTCAATATCATTAATCACCAGGGAAATGAAAATCAAAATTACAGTAGGATAAGGGCCAGGGATTTAGTGCAGTGGCACTGCATCTGCCCAAAAGTGCAAGGTCCTGAGTTTGAACCCCGGGACAGGAAAAAAACAAAAGGAAAAAATTACAATAGGATATCACCTTACATGTTATGATGGTTATTATACAGTGGACCCTTGAGTTACCACACACTTGACATACTAACAGCTTGGGTTACAACCAGAATTTTAGTTTTAACTTACAACCAAAGTCTTAAATTGTGACTCAAATGATGGCTGCTTGTGCTCCCAAGACACAGACTTAACCCTTAAAGAATTCTGGAAGGAACATTATGACTCCTTTCCTGCTTGGGGTTAATGAAAAATCCTGGGCCAATGTCTCTCTAAGGACACTGAGATCTTCCTGGAGGAAAAGTGTGGCCTAAAATTGTATAGGAGAGAGACTTTGAAGGCTGTGTAGAGAAGTTTGACAAACTTGAGTCACAACTAGCCCTCAGGAACAAATTGAGTTTGTAAGTCAAAGGTCCAGTGTACTATATGTTCATTAAAAGCTTATAAAATAAAGGCATTTATTACCATAATGTATTTAATTCTCTGACACATGTCTATAAGATAGGCTTTTTATAGTTTGAGTAGGAAAAAAACCACACCATCAACATTATTTCTGTATACATTATACATAATGACGAACTATCACGAACTAATCCATGAGGTGATATTGATAGTTTTAATACGACAGAACAAAAAGTCTTTGGAAAAGAAAAAAAAATTGTACATTTCATAATTTCAGTGTCAATATCTGCAAAGGGAAAATGACATACTGGTTTTGTATAATAATGCTGTTAAATTACTTTCACTTAAAGTAAGGTTGTTTTCTTGATATATGATTCTGTTATTTTGAAGGACTATTTTGAATAGTTTCTAAAAATCCATGCCACAAACATAATTTGAAGAGAAAATAAAAGATAGAGCAAATGAATATATTTTAATATAGTACTGAGAAAAACAGATGGTACAAATAAAAAATCAGGAATAAAGTGATGATCCTAAATCTATTTATATCAATAAGTATGGTAAATGTAAGTGGTTGAAACACAGAGATTTATTATTATTATTTTTTGGGGGGGTTGAGACAGTGTCTTGCTTTGTATTTCAGGCTGGCCTTAAACTCACTTTGTATCCTAGGCTGGCCTCCAACTCTTGGCCACCCCCCTGTCTCAGCCTCCTGAATGCTGGGATTACAGGCCTGCACCATCATGCCTGGTTTAAACACATAAATTTAAAAACAGAGAATGTCAGTATTGGTTAAAAAACCACAGCTATATACTGTCTACATGAAAGCCTTTATCAATATAATGATATATGTTAAAAATACGTAACTAGAAAAAGATACTCATAGAAAGACTAAGCAAAGAAATCCAGAAGGTCCATATTAATTAATGTGTTACAAATTAGACTTCAGAAACGATGTTACAGAAGTAAAGATAAATATACATAATTATAGGGCCATGTGTGGCTAACCATGGATCATCAAGATGTTTAAAACTGTTAAGACTAAAAGGAAAATAGACAAATCACAATTCCATTTGGAAATTTGACCTTTTGTCCTTAGTATAAAGTAAGTGATCAGAAAATCAGCAAAGACACAGCAGGACCAGCTTAACACTATCAACTCACGTGGCCTTGAAGAGCACTCCACTTAACGACTGCAGAAAGAATACAAAACAACGTGTAGGGGAGAATTGATGAGAGTAAATGTTTATACTAGCAAAGCTGAATTGTCAAATCAACAATCCCACCTCTGTTTGGAAGTGTGCCCCATGGTGATGTTCTAAGTAGGAAAGAAAAGCCCAGCAATCGAAGAAAGTCCAGTCTACGTTGAGTTCAGAGAAAAGAGAAGCTTTTGCTGTTACCGCACCAGGCAGCCAGCTAAAAAATTCTGTGCTTGTGGCACCTTCCACTGTTCTGTCATGTTCAGAGATTAGACTGAGATCAGTTCTGCTCTCATCAAGAGCCACAATTGTAGATCAGGTCATGAGCTGATAGTTCAGAGAGGGTGCAGGAGAACTTGGCTCTTTAATCTTTGTTTTCTTCAGTACCACTTATGGAGCTTACCTGGCAAGAAATGAATGTTTCTATTCACAGGATGAACTACACGTTGTCACACAAGGTGACACCTCACTAATTTGCTCACTGGATCTCACTGCACAGCAGCCTTTGAGAGAACAAGCACAGGACTCTCAAGTCACAAACTGGGTCAAGCTTGAGAACAAACGGTGAGCCTGAGATTGAACCATGACTCAGGCCCAGCCGTGAGCCAGCTGGGACTCGTGTGTGACAATCCTCTGAGTGCAGCATTTGGTGCATGTGAGGAGTGTAGGGCCTTCTCTGTGACAGTGTGCCAGGCTTTCTCCTTACCCTGTGTTGAGTCCATCCCAGTATAACAATACAACACCATGCTGCCATCTTATTTAATAGTCAGAAGTATTAGATAAAAACATCAGCTTTCCTATTCATCTGACAGAGTGTTAACAGTCAATATGTTCTTCTGCGAGTGGCTATGTAGGGTGAGTATTGGAGCCTTCTAAATGATCTGCCCAATCTTTCTGTAAAGCTAAATCTACAAAAGGAGCTTATTAACTTTAAAAGATCAATTCCAATACAGAAATTAAGAAAAGAAACATCAATTTTATGAATTGTAATTTATACAAAATGTTTACTTCAACCAGCTCAGATTATTTCTTACTTTCCTAACTTTCCAATTTCTTTGTTTGAGCACTTCTCTGGTTACATATGCGCTATGCAGTATGTGTTATGCAAGATTTTTAAAACATATGCAATATAATTTAATTACAATAAGTGCATTAGAAATAAGTTCTGGCATGCAAGCAATGTATGTCATCTAAGAGAATAGGTTTATATCTTGGACAAATATGCATCTGCTATGTTTAGATGTAAAATGCCTCCAAAATTACCTGTGTTTCGAAGCGGATTGGATTATGGAGGACATACAGCTGTCTTGCTCTTAGGAGACAGGGTCTGGTCCAAAGAGGCAGGTCCCTGTGGTCATGACCTCCAAGCCTTAACCCCCTTACCTGCGGCTCCCTTGACTTTCAGCTTCCTGGCTGACATGAGGTGAGCATTTTTCTTTTGTCGGACCCTTCCACCATGCTGCCTCTTGTAGCTGGCCGCCCATGCAAGGACTGAAACTTCTAAAATGCAAGCCAAAACAAACCTCTCCTCTTGTAAGTTGTGAGTGTTTGATCTTTTGTGAAAGCAGTGAAGAAAGTGATCAAAAGGGTGTCCAACTTTCAACCCTGTCATCGAGTGAATGAAAAGTTACCATTTTCAACCTCAGTTGTCTCGTCTATATATTGGGGACAATTATTATTTCCTTAGAAATTGTTAATATAAGTGATAAAATGAAACATCTTTCGAAGGCCTGATACTTTAGCATAGCATAATCATCTAATAAATTATTATAAGAAATAGAGAGCCACCAAAGACATAATTTAAAAAATTTTCATACATACAGCATATCAAGAAAAGAAAGCTGAACTTTGACTTTATGGCTATAAAGTTCAAAACGAGTGTTTTTGATTTATTAATATCACTGACACATTCTTTTACACACATATTTTGGGAGTAAATGATGAGCAGAACAGAAGAAAGGCGGAGGAAAGGAGCGTCCAGGGGGACACTTTGAAACCACAGAACATCTCTCTGTGCATTCAGCCACACAGATAAACACGCAGTGTGCAGATCTGACAGAAGACAGCCTGGCACAAATGCTCTAAACTTTCACTGATTTGTTGCCCTGGATCTGGTCTGCACCGCTCTGCAGGGTTATAAATGCCATGTTCTCCACAGCTACTTCCTCCGTGTGCCGAGGAAGCGGAAACTCATTTCTCTTCTGTCCTGACACCTCCCTGATTGCTCATTCACTGCAGTCATATCTTTCCTTCCATCGCTAGATCAATTAGGAGGAGCGATTTCTCTTTATTCTCAAACACTTTCTTATTTTTTTTGAGACAGGGTCTCACTATGTAGTTGAGACTGACCTGGAACTCACTATGTAGCCCAGGCTGATCTTGAACTCACAGCCATCCTCCTGCCTCAGCCTCCCAAGTGATGGGATAACAGGCATGTGCCACCACGCCCTGCTCAAACACTGTTTGAGCAATTGGTAAGACAGGAAATGAGGACGTACTTTAGTTATTTTCTTTGTCACTGGGACAAAATACCTGATATCTGTAATTTAAAGAGGGAGAGATTTATTTGGGCTCACATTCCAGTCCATAGTTGCCTTCAGGATGGTTGGCTAGATCTGTCCAGTATTCAGCAGGTGAAGCTCTGTATAAATAAAAGAAATACTGGCACCTTATTCCTATACTTTGTGAACTTCCTTCTGTTAAAATTCAGTCAATAACAGTTTTTTATGACTCTTTTCTTTTCTTTTTTTTTTTTCTTTTTTTTTTTTTTTTTTTTTGGTATGGGGGAACTGAACTCAGGACCTTGTGCTTGCGAGGCAGGCCTGGGGCCACTGAGTTAAACCCTGGACCCTTATTACTCTTCTTTCCACTTCACCTTCTGTAACAGAAGACTCTTTCCTAGCAGATGTTAGTATAAGAATTGGAACAGAATTAATGCGTACCTTATAATACTACAGAAAGATTGATGAAGTCAGGACAAAAATAATCTGGTAAAAAAAAACAATTCAGAGACATAAAGGCAAAAATCTGAACAGGATGTAAAGCTGAGGTAGGAGATACTAGGAAAGAAAAGTTAGTAGAGACGGAATATCCATAAATTCTTAAAGTTCTTTGCATCTTGTCCTTCCCCTAATCCATGTCAAACTTTAAGGCATGTGTCTTCTGAGGTCTCTGATCCCATTGAAGATAAAACCCATTGTCTGAATGTTTCCCACATTCTAGGAGAGAGGGACGCTAAACTCCGCTCTGCTCCTCTGTTGTATTCCTCCCATCTCCATGATTATAAACATTCCTAGCTCTGCTGGTGCCATGGTCCTCTCTTTTCCTGGAATCAGCGCTCAGATCCCTCAGTCACAGTGGTAACCCTGGAGCTTACAGTTGCAGATCAGCAGCTCACCAGAATATAGTCCAGGACAGATTGCTTAAATTCCAAAAAGCAAACGATAAGATCCAAGATTATTGTGACAAATGACGTGAATCGCTTGTCGACTACTACAGACAGGAAGTCCAGCAGGCTAACCCTGCCCAGTGTGAACCAGCAGGAAGCAGCTGTTTGTGACTGTGCTCTGAGAGGCCCAGACAGTGACCGATGAGGCTGTGCTTGTGTCGTCTCTGCAGGGCAAAAATGGATGGCAACCTGGGAAGACAGGAAATGTGCACAAAACACAACCCCAGCTTCAGATTGCTGACTCTCTCCTATTGAGAAGAAAACACAGCAGAAACATGCTTTGGTCTAGCGACAAACTAATATTGATAAAGGTAATGATGTTAAAGCATATCATTTATTATCACATTTATTAATAAAAACCCCAAATGTTCAAAAATTTGGTTCATGAAAAAGTTCGATGAGCTCACTAAAATAGTTGATCAAAAGTAAGAGAAGACTCAAATTGAAATACTAAATAAAAATGAAAAATATTGAAAAAAATTTTTATTTTGTTTGTTTTGTGAGACAGGATCTCACTATGAAGTTCAGGTTAGCCTTGAACTCACTATGTAGCCCATACTTGCCTAGAACTTACAGTAATCCTCCTGCCTCAGCCTCCCAATTGCTTCAAACTTGCTCTAATGAAAAAAATATAAATAATGAAAATATATAATATATAGATGTATATATATATAAAATAGAACTCCATGTATGTAGTACATGTAATTTATTAATTTGATATATTAACATATGTTTTATTTCTGCATGTGTTTTTCTTTCTCATGTCTTTTCAATCAGGTGATGCTCTTGTTCTTCAACATGATGTCTGGCAAGACAGAAAGCTCTGGTCTAGATCTACCTCAGTAGGAGAGCACTTGCCTAGCATGTATGAAGCTCTGAATTCAATTTCCCAAAATGGAGTGCTACTCAGCCATAAAGAACAAGAAACTAGAGACATTTATAGCTAAATGGATGCACACTGAGGCCATGCTCTTAAGTCAAATAAATAGGACACATGTATAAATGTGTAAATACTAAATAGTTTCTCTAGTGTGAGAAAGTGAAAGTGTAAATAAGGACTAAAAGGCATAATATACAATGTGAAATAGAAAGAAAAGGGGCAAAGGTGAAGGGGAAGTGGGAGGGGTAGGGAAAAATAAAGAAGGAAAGGAATTAAAATGAGAAAATGAAAAAATGGAAATAAAATCTTTTTAGTTAGGGAGATGTGGAGGGGTTGAGGGCAGGGCAGGGGAATAGGGAAAAATGAGAACCAAGATGGATAATGTAAAGGTGCAAATTTCCAGTGATGAAGGTCATTATATTGTATACCTAAAACGTACCAATAAAATTAATTAAAAGTAAAAATAAATTAATACATAAAAACCAAACCAAACAAAAGAGCCAAATGAAGCAAAAAGCTCAGTTCAAAGTTTTCTGTTTTTGAAAGCCTACTTTCAGTCAAAAGTGTCTACAGCTATGTAACTACTAAAGGTGGGAGAGGGTTTGTGGTAAGTTATAGGAATGCAGCGCTGCTAGGAGAAAAGAGTATCTGTGTTCCAAGCAGAAAAGATCAAGTCATGGTATCTTGACAGCTCTCCAAGAATTAGTAAGGTTTGGAGAGTGGAATGACTGGTCATTAGAAAGGCTTCCTAGACTTGCAAAACATTACTGGGACTTCATAAACTTTAAAAACGGACTCTTTCTACCTTCAAATGTGTATTTGTCATGTACTGTGTGTTATACTTAGAGACTTGTGTTTCTGTTACACATCTAACAGAAATAGGTGACTGCACATTAGATAACATTTTCACATTTACACGTCCCCCAAGAGAGTTACAGTTGTTTTTCTACCCCCAAGCCTTAATGATAGTATAGTTTAATTGGTTTATATAACTGATTATAAGACAAAGAGCGAAGATCACCTGAGACTGCCTTTATAATCACATACACAATTCGGTTTCTGGAAGCACAATGTCTTAACCCTTTTGCACTTTGGAGTATCTTACGTACAGCTGCTTGGCCAGGACAAGTGGAGAGGATCGTGTCCTCAGCTCAGATCTGTGGCCTCACTTTGGGTGGGTGCACTGAGGCCAGTGAAGTCTTTTCCTAACAGGCCATAGGACGTGGGACACAGGCATGCTCACTTGAGACTACCTGAGTTCCCTGGAAAAAAGCGTTAAAAGGATATACATTTTGTAGAAATCCCCAACTTGTGTCTTATGCTGTCTTACCAGTCAACAAGGAGCAGAGTTCTTGATGTCTGCGTGCCCAAGAGAGTAGAGAGATCAAAGTTCTATTCTTTTTGTTTTGTTTTAACACGGATGAGCACATGTCGAGGAATGCCAATTTACCTACAACTAATTTAAATTCAAGTAAAAGAGAAGAGAGAAGAAGAGCTTCCTTTACTAACAGGAAGGCAGAGAATTGCAGTCTCTCTGCCTGAGTCTCAGTCTTCTAGTTCCGTGCTCTGTATTCTTTGGGCACCTGCTCCCGTCCCCACTTCTGCTGCTGAGGTCATGGCAACCATTGTCAAGGCAGCGAACTTTCTCTCAACAGTCGTGTTGGGAAACACAAAGTGTCAATCCAGTATGCTCAGTATTCAAAAGAGGGTACAGAAATGCAAATACACAGCGTTATTATTAAGTATTATTCATAAAGAGCATGGACTTTCATCCATTTCCTCTGTATTCACCATAGCAACACTCCGCGTTGCCCTCATGGTTTGACATTATATAATACAAAACTCCAGGCTAGCCCAGTCTATACACTGGACTATAACAGTAGCTTGTTGTGCCTCACTATTCCTACCTCCTAGTTGTATTACCTTATTTCGTGCAGAAATGGACCCTGTGGTAGGGGCTTTCTCCACACACACATGCACATTAACACTTACATCTCAGTCCCCACTACCAATGAATGCAGAACTGGTCTGTTTGTATGGTTACTTATGCTTCAGTTTCTCCTATTTCGTTAATGTGCACATTTTATTATTTGTCCTTTTGACCAGTTCCCCTTTCTGCCTCTCTGTTTTCCTGAGAGGACCAGAGGGAACTGACTTTCAGCTTTTAACTATTCACCCCTACTCTCTGGTTATCTAGGACAGACTCCCTCCTCTCATACATGGGGACAATTTTGCCAACTCTACCCCTACCAGGATCATTCTAAATTATCATCTTTGAAAATACAATACCATATTTATCTATTAATTATTTAATAATAAAAACCTACTAAAGAATTGTATGACTAATGTATTAAGCCCCTGGGAGACGTAAAGGTAGGCTATTTGTGAAATTGATTATATATCAATTACAATCGGTGAGGGATATAATTCAATAAAGCAGGAGTTATTTATATGAAACTGAGTAAATGATAGTATTTTGAGAAATTAACCAGGAAAACAGACAAACTAATTAATTTATATAGGTTGTCAACTAAGGAAACTAAGCCAGGGATGTCAAAAGTAAGCCATAGTGCTTTACACTGTAGACATTTAAAAAATTTTAGTATTATGTAACTCTATTAATTGGTTCAAATAAATTGACCAAGAGGTTTATCCTTGGAACTAGAATGTGATCTCAGCCTTGGATAAAAGTGAGCAGGACAGATTCTCCTGTTGAGAGGGCAGCGATCAATGGAATAAAATCTTCCTCCAAGAGAGATAAATTGTCTCATTATTTGTTGACAGCTCCTATTACCGACTTTGGCAAATGCACGTGACCAGATAGAACGTGCTTCATGTCCAGGCGGGAACCACGTGCCTTCACAGAGTTGGTCCTGCGTACACCAGTTAGTAGTTACTCTTTCAGCTTTTATCCCATCACATGCAGCAAATCTGTAGTCCAGGATGAAAAGGTAACTCATGCAGCCACCTGGCAGTCCATTTGCAACCAGTGATGATCTCGTGCATACAGATTTTAGTTTTGAATCCGTGCTACACCCCACAGGACCAGATCAAGTCCCATGAATCGTTGCACTAATGCACATATGTGTAGGTCTACACGTTAACCCACCATTTACAAACTGCGTATTGAAGTTTTCTCCTTAGTAATTGAGGGAGTCACGTCAGTGAAAGCAGCATTATTTTTTGGGGTGAGTTCAACAAGTGCAGCATGTGCGGCAGGGCGAAGGCTTTCATTGATAGGAACTGGAGACCAAAGGGCAGAGCAATGCAGAATATCACTAACGTATACTCAGTTAAACAATGTACAAGAGGAATATTCATCTATAATTTGATAAAAATAGGTCTGTCACAAGGCATTTCCCCCCCACATAACCCTGAAAGTATAGTATAACTTCATATGCACACACACACACACACACACCTATAATACACTATTCAACATGCTTGTTGAGGTTACCAAAAACGCTAAAATGATTTTTCAATTACCTTCTGTTATTCCATTGTTCTGGCTTTAAGATGATCAGTTTTCAAAACAACATACTTTCCATCCTGAATAAGGTCACTGGACTTTTTCTACTTAAATCTTGATACCTGGGCTTAGCAGATAAAATTAGAAGCTGAAGCATTAGTGAAAATACATCATTTTTTTGTGTCTCCACAGGAGGGCAGTATTTCCAAGGCAAAAATCCCAGCTTCAAAGCCAGGCTTGGGGCTGGAGGAAGGGAAGGGTAGAGGGTAAATGATTTGATTGGCTGATCCTCAGATTCCTCTACTTGACCGAGATAGAAGCGGGTGGCCCCAAATGTTAGAGCCCAGAAAAGCCTCTTTTAGAAACAATTAAAGACAGTGACCTTGGCCTCCGTGAGACAGAAAGAAAAGATGTTCCTGAAATTCTCCCTGCAGCTCCTTTGGATTCAACTGGCCTGTGAGTTCAAGAGATCAGCACTTAAATCAATAGAAAATCCACTCCTAAGGGCAAGGTGTGTTATGAAACTTGTGAGGAAGAATTAAAGAAGGGGGAAGGAAAGAGAGAACAGAAAATAAGGAGAAAAGAGGGAGGAAAAATCATATTAACTTAAGAAAGAATTCCTAATACTCTTTCCTGTTGCTTTGCCCTTTGTTTTTAAACAGGGCTGAGCGCAGAGGAGCTGCAGCAGAGTCCTGAGTTTCTAAGCATCAAGGAGGGGAAAGATGTCACCATGCACTGCAACTCCTCAAGTGTTTTCCCCACTATTCAGTGGTACAGACAGAAGCCCGGGGGAGGCCCTGTCTTCTTGATGGCGTTGGTCAAGGGTGGAGAAGTGAAGGAACAGAGGAGCATGAGGGCTCAGTTTGGTGAAGAAAGAAAGAGCAGCTCCCTGCGCATCACCACGGCCCAGCCTGGGGACTCAGGGACCTACATCTGTGCAGGTGCACGGTGCGTGGGAGGCACCTGATGCCTACGCCCAAACCACGGAAGGCCCCAGGCACACTGCTCTTTTGTCTTCTATTTTTCCTCGCTCTCTTCTTGGCATTTGTGATAACAACTATGGCTCCTCATAAAGCCTTTTCTACTGAATTTCCAGAAAACATTGGTTACACACTAGACAACTACAAGACAAATCTGTGAAGACCTGGCCTATTGTTAGTGTCGGTAGCAATATGGACATACAGAGACTTGGGGTGGAGCTGAAGTCCATATGGACCAGTGGATGATACCAGACAGAGAATTGTGATTCTGATTGTTCATTTCGTTTTCCTAAAGACCACCCAGGGATGGTTAGTACAAAGGGACAGAAGGTATTGGCTTTATAACTTTTTTCTAATACTCTGAGATGATGAAATATGTTCTCAGACTGTTAAACTGTAACAAAAATCAGCTATAATGCAGCAAAAAAGTATAATAAAAAACTATTGGAAGAAATGTACTGTTTTCTGGTTGGTAGAAAGAGGCCTATAATGTACCTCGGCGGCATCCAACTGTGATTACAAGGTGATATCCCCCACTGGTGGCTCTGACAGCACCTAAAAACAGTAATGGTAGTGGCCCAAGTTTGCACAGAACTTGCTTGTGGGTTCAACTTTGAATGGCAGCTTTCAGTAATTTCAAGTTTCCAAGGCTGGGCTGAAGAAGATAAAAATTGAGAAATTACTACACATGACAAGCCTTCCAATGTCCTGTTTTGTGCTTAAAGAATTCCTTATTTCTGTAAGACAAGATGATATACTTGAAAACATATGAGCTTCGAGATAATGATATGCAAATTCAGACCCTATTTTGCAATTTTCTTGTATTCTTCAGTAAATATTCAGCTATATCTGAATTTCTTAATTAATTTGAATGAGAAGAATCTGTTGTCAAGTTGCCGTGAATTAAATGAGATAAAATATATAAAGTTATGTGATGTCACAATCTATGTACTTAATAAAGGTCCCAATAAATAATATTATCAACATCCCTAAGTAAATGTGATCCCTATCACAAATTTTCACTGGTTATGCGTGAATTCATTTTCTGCCTAATTTTCTGGGTCTCTCTGATAGTAGACAGGAGAGTAGACACAGAGATTTGCCTACCTATTTGCCATTCTTTTCTACTTTCTTATTAATAGAACTTTTAATTTTGATTTAAACTACTATATGCCTTGATTTTCCAGGTTATTAAAAGCCCAACACCTATTTCATATTCCGTTAACTAGGGATTACCATATAGAAGAGTTGTGATCAATGAGAAGGGATAAGAAATGAGCTAAGGATTTCCTAAAACGCTTTTACTTTCCTGGTACAATTACCACATCATCCTCTTCCGCTGTTTCCTCCTCCTCCTTTCTTTCTGAAACAAGGAAGTGATGACTGTACTGCAAAGAAAGAACAAGCATAACTCCACCTCCCATTCCCTTTCTAGGCCTAGTAAAATCTCTCTCTGGCTGTACTTTAGCATGAAAAGTTCAACAAACCACTCTTCAGGTTAATTTTTTTTCAGGTTAATTTTTTGCTTCTATAGTTAATCACAATCCTGATTGTGGTAGGATTAATTGAAAATGGCTGTGTGGTTTTTTTGTTTCTGTGTATAAATGCAGAAAAATATATATGAGGAAATTTTATTTTTTCAAAGAAAGGAGCTCCTTTGATATGTAAGTTCCATATTTCTGAAAGTGTTAATGTTTCTATAATTCTTACTAGGTCGCAAAAATTTTAGGATTTCATAAAAGAAAAGAGAAAAAAGTTATTTTCATATGCAAATTATAGAAAGTGTCATCTTCTCTGAAGAAGGTAGCACTTTCTTGTCTCCAGTAAGACACCGAACTACCCAGGTTATAGATTTCTTTTTGGCTGTATGAGTGCATAGATTTATTGTTCTTAGCTTTTTGCTCTGGAGAAGAAATTCTAAAAGGGATTCACTTTTCTTCTTACATACGTATATGTTTACTTTGTATTAATTTCAGATAAAATAAAACAAGATAATTTTACCCTATATATTTTTCATTAATCTCTACTAGTTGTGTGGAGTACCATTGCATTTTCATATACAGATGTAATATATTTTTATCATTTCCATCTATCCTATAATTGTTCCTGACTCTCTTACCTTCCTGTCTTCCTCTCCCAATCTCCCTCTTTTGTATAATAGTTTCCTTTCTACTTTCATGCAATTTTTTTTTTCAGGATTCCCTATAAGGGAAAAATGTATGATACTTGTCTTTCTGAGTCTGGCTTATTTTATTTAAATTTTTAATTCCCATTTCCAAACATTTTTCTACAAACAATATGCTTTCATTCTTCTTTGTGGCTGAATAATGCTCTGTGGTGTCTACACACCACATTTTTCATATCTATTCATCTACTGATGGGAGCAAAAGCTGACTCCACATTTTGACCATTAGACTTGTGTCGTAATAAACACAGGAATGCAAATGAGTCTCTGGTACACAAACTTTAATCACTCTGGGCATATACTGAAGAGTAATATATCTGGATCACATTGTAGTTCTATTTTTAGTTTTAAGGAAATTCTATACTGATTTCCATAGCGGTTCTATGAGTTTCCATTCCAACCAAAAGTATGATGGGGTTATTCTTTCTCTGGATCTTCTCCAGCAGCTATTAGTTTTTCTATTTTTTTCTTTGGTGCCGGGGATCGAACTCGGGTCCTTGCGTTTGCGAGGCAGGCCACTGAAGGGCTGAGCTAAATCCCAGGCCCAGTTTTTGTATTATTGATGATAGCTTTTCTGACAAAGGTGAGATGGAAACTCATAGTAGTGTTTGTTTGCATTTCCTTAATGGCTAAAGATGTGAAACTTTTTTTTTTTTTTTACTGGCCACTTGTACTTCTTTTGAACAATGTCTCTTCAATTGATTTGTTCACCTACTGATTGGATTACTTGTTCTTCTGGTATGGAGTTATTCAAATAGAAGAGTGGCTGATAATGACTTTTTCCCTTTCAGGAGGTTCTTACTTAGTTGTGGATATTGTTTCCTTTACTGTACAGAAGTTTTAAAATTTGATATGATCCCATTCATTGGTTTTTGCTATTGTTTCTTTACTATTGAAAGCCTATTCAGGAAGTTATCTTCTGTCTCTATATCTTGTGTTGTTACCTTTATGTTTTCTTCACCAGTGTCGATTTTTCAGGCCTTACATTTATATCTTTTTATTTTTTATTTTTTGGTGCCAGGGATCAAACTCAGGACCTTGCACTTGTGAGACAGGTGTGGCACCACTGAGCTAAATCCTGGCCCTTACATTTATATCTTTAACCTGTTTTGAGTTGATGTTTTGATTGGGGTGAGAAATGAGAATATATTTTCAATCTTTTACATGTAGATATCTGGTTTTCTAAACATCATTTGTTACAGGTGATATCATTTTTCCAATATGTGTTTGGTCCCTTTGTCAAGAACCACATGGCTATAAATGCATAGGTATATTTCTGGGTCTTCTGTTCTGTTCCATTGATTTTCATGTCTTCTTGTACAAGTATCATGCTGTTTTTGTTACTATATAGCTCTGTAATATATTTTGAAATTGGGTATCATAATGCCCCCAGTAATATTCACTTTGTTCTGGATTGTGAATTATAAAATTAGTGATCAATGAATGATTATAATTATAGGATCAGTGAAGAATGTCATTGCTATTTTTATAAGGGTTACATTGAATCTGCAGTTTGCTTTTGGTAGCAAGGCAATTTTAATGAAATTGACTCTTCCAATCTATGAACACGAGAGGTCTTTACATCTTCTAGTGTCTCCTTTAATTTTTTTCTTCAGTGTTTTGTAGCTTTCCTCATAGATGTCTTCATCTCCTTGGTTATGTTATTCCTATGAATTTTAAGTTACTATAGATGGGATTGTTTTTCTGATTTAGTTCTTAGATTGCTCCTTATTGCTGAAAGCTTCTTTTTATGTTGATTTTTATCTCATGGTATTTTGTTGAATTTGTTTATTGGTCATAATTGTAGTTTTGGTGGACTTGTAGAGTCTTATAAATATAGAGTTATGTCATGGACAGACAGGGAAGATTTAACTATTTTTCTATTTATATTCCATTTCTATTTTTCCCTTGCTTGATTGCTATGGCTAAAATTTCAAGTTCTATATTGATGCATAACTGGTTAGAGTAGATACCCTTGTCTTACTCCTGATTTTAAAGGAAATACATTCAGTTTTTCCCCATTCAGTATGATGTTGACTATGGTTTTGTCATATATAGCTGTTCTTATGTTGAGGTAAATCCTTATACCTAGTTCGTTCAGGGCTTTTAATCTGAAGCATATTGAATTCCTTTGAGGTTTTTTATTTGTCTATTGTGATGATCATGTGAATTTTAGTCTTGATTCTATTTATGTGCTGTATAATTTTTATTGATTTATATCTTTTGGTATGAATCCAATTGGATCACAGTGCATACACTTTTTAATGTGTTGTTGAATTCTTTTTGCAAGAATCTTATTGAGGATTTTTGAATTTATTTTATCGAGAATATTGGTCTGTACTTTTCTTTTATTGTGTCCTTTCTACTTTCAGTATCAAAATGATACTAAATGGCTTCATAAAATGAGTTTGGAAGGATTTCTTCCCTTTTTACTTTATGGGATTAGTTTGAGGAACTTCAGTGTTGGATCGGTGAGAAACTTCAGTGTTAGATTAGTGTTAGTTCTTTAAAGTTTTGGTAAAATTCAGCCATGACTATTTTGCATTGAGCTCTTTCTTGTTGGGTAATTTTTATTACTGTTTTAATTATATTGCTTATTATTTATCTGTTTAGGTTTTTGATAAGCTCATTTCAATTTTGGGAGGTCATATATGTCTAGAAATTTATTCATTTGATCATCTTTCTTTTGGTAAGTTTCGCTAAGGGTCTATCTATGTTATTTTTATTTCCAAAGAACCAACTCTTCATTGATTCTTTGCATTGTCTGTTCTCTGTGTTAGTCACACTCTCTATTGCGGGGATAGGGTGCTGGGATAGGATTTCTGACACCCAAATTTAAAGGAGGAAAGCTGTATTTGGGCTCATAGTTTGTAGAGGTTTCAGTTCATAGTTCCCTGGCTCCAATGCAGGACAACATAGTACACGGGTATGGCAGAAGAGGGCTGCTCACAGCATGGTTGCAGGGAAGCAGAGTGTGAAGAGAGGTGTAGAGAAGAGTTAAACCTTTCTAGGACAAGCCTCCAGTGCCCTACCTCTTCTAACCACACCCAACCTTCTAACAGCAAGTCAGCTATTGTGTTAGTTACTTTTCTCATTGCTGAGAGTACTTATGAAATGTACTCGGAGTTTGTGCTCTGTGCGTGGGAATTTAAAAACTAAAGTTAGGTCAATCATATGTGGGTTACTGTCTCCCAGTCTCTGCCTCTCACTGGTGGCAGGTGAGGCAGAACTTTACCATTTTTGCTGCCAGACACCCTTGTTCTCTCCTATTTCACCTAATATCTCATTCAAGGCCTTCTCTTCCTCCTGAAACAAGCCTCATAAGAGAGCACCGAAGGTTTCATAGCTGATTGGGGTCAGGATGGACCAGGATGCACCTTCTTTCCATCTATACGAACAGTTAGGTGAAGGAGAGGATTCAACCGCATGTTACTGAGTCCAACAGTCCCTTGGGCCTTGGAAAATCAGTGTTCTTAATACCTCATACATGTCTCCATATGATTTGAATATGATTGTCCTATAATTTGCTTATTTACTTCTGAAATTTCAGATGCCCTTACTTGGAATGCAATTTTTTCTGTGCAGCCAACTAGTCAGTCTTCCTCCACCTCTAAGGCCAAGCTCCCTCCACATATGTGAGATCTTTCCTGACTCCACAGTGAGGCATTCCTCAGCAGAACTAACTGATCATCATTGTGTTTTCTCCTTAAAAACTCAGGCATAATGCAGCATTCTATGTCTGCATTTTTGTACACTTTCTTTTTCTTTAGATTACTGGATAAATAATGAGAATTTACAGTTTTGTATGACACAAGATACTTTATAGATGCTGTTATATTAATTGAATACATGAATACATAAAATCAGGGAATATGTCCTCACTAGGATGTCTGAATTCTGTGAGCTAAAAATGTATAACACAGAAGATGAGCAACTCACTAGATGTTCCAGAAATGGAGTTAGTGTGTGATCTTAGTATAATATTAATGGAGGTGTTGTGACTTCCAGGAATACTAGTTCCTTTATAAAAATAAATTTCAAATTATTTATTACTATAGTAAAATATGAATCAGATATTTTTGTTATTTGTTTTTATTAAAACTAATCCAGATTTATCTTGGTTGCAATTATCAGTTGTTAAAATTACATTTATTCTTTTTGTCTCTGACATTATTGAGAATTGTACTACATATATTACCACTTTAGCATCTTCTGGTAGTTTTTAAGACTGAAGTATGATATTGTATATGGAATTTGTGGGATGATGTCCTTAATTTTCTCCTTTGAAAATTGAAAGCATACTGACTGATCTCACCCCATCCCAAGACAGATAATCTAGTTGAGAAAGTGATTTGATAGACAGGACACACTTTTTTTACTTGATTTGTGTTCTTTAAATAGCACCAGTAATTTTAATCAAATTTAATTATCTTGTACCATTTATTTAACTAGAGAAAATATGGACACATGAGAAAATCATGAGAGAATTCAATTAAGTTAAAGACAAAACCATCAAACTTGCTTGTTCTAAATTTGTAATCATTTTGTTAAATTGAACACTATACACTTTTATAGCTCCAATGAGCATTGTTTCACTTTAATATCTTTAAGTAAGGTATCTGCCTATGTTTTCCAGTTGACATTTTGTCAATCAGCTGGTCTAACACAATTCTTTGTATTCTCAGATATTGTTTTCTATCATAGCAAATCACACATATGCACATATGGATATTTGAATTATGTGATCTCTGAAGACCTTCCCTTCTGTCGATTTCTTATTTTGACCTTTTTAATCTTGCAAATTGAGCTTTAGGATTCAGAAGTTTTCTACATTTCTTTTTCTTTCTTTCTTTCTTTTTTGTTAAGCAATGAGACTGTATAAGAATTTTCCCAGATTCAAAAAATTACAATTTTTTGTTACATATGTGCTTTTCTTCTTTTTCAATCTCTAAGATTTTTTGTTTTTTTTTCCATTAAGTTTATTGGCACAACTTAGGTATATAATACAAAATCATGAGATTTTGTACCTTTACATAACATATCATGGTTCTTTTTTCCCCACCCCCAATCTCTCTCCACTTTCCCCACCCTACCTATTTACAAAGACTTTGTTTCCATGTTTTTCATTTCATCATATTTTTTCTTTTCCCTTCTTACATTTCCCCTACCCCTCTCACCTCCCCTACTCCTTTAGACCTTTTCTTCCTATTACAAAGTATCAATTACACCTTTGGATCCTTATTTACACTTTTAGATTTTCACACCAGAAAACCCATTAGGTATTCATACATGTGTGTCTTATTAATTTCTCTTAAGAGTACATTTTCTACATTTCGACTAAAGGTGGCAGTGCTTCCTTTCCTAACTGTACATAACTTTAGATGAAAGCCGGGTTCTTCATTGGTGGAATAAAATGTCTGTGTAAGGAAAACAATGCAGAGGAAGTTGAAGTCAGAGTTGCAATTGCCTAGGTAGGAGATAAGACTGTCTGGACTTCACAGAGAGCATGGCCAAGATCCTGGGAGCCTCAGTGTTGGTTCTGTGGCTTCAGGCACACTGTGAGTTGTGAAGGGGTTCTTTGAACATATAAGGAAAACTCCAAAGGCTATAACAGCGGGGGAATAAGATTTTGGGGAGTTATGTTTTGTTCTATGTTCTAATATCTGATTTTTTTGTAGGGATACTAAAAATAAAAATTTAAATCTGTCACTTTCTCTCTAAACAGGGGTAAGTAGTCAACAGCAGAATGATGGACAGCAGGTTAAGCAAAGTTCTCCATCCTTGACTGTCCAAGAAGGAAAAACTTCCATTTTGAATTGTGACTATAATAATAATTTGTTTGATTATTTTGCGTGGTACAAAAAGTACCCTGCTGAAGGTCCTACATTCCTGATCTCTATACGCTCGAATTCGGAAAGCAGTAAAAAAGGAAGACTCACAGTTTTTCTCGACAAAACGGCCCAGCACCTCTCTCTGCACATTGCGACCTCCCACCTTGAAGACTCAGCTATGTACTTCTGTGCAGCAAGTACACAGTGCTTAGCAGGGATCCGCAGCCTGTACTCAAACCTGCAGCTAGGGGCCAAGCCAACCCTGCTTTGGCATTTCAGAAGAGGAGGCACCAGTCTTGCTTCCTTTAAACATGGCAGTGTGAGGGAGCATGCTTTAAAGTAGGCGAGACAAGTGGAGCTTAAAAGAAGATTTTACAAATGAGTTAGGAGAGTTCCCTGACATTCAGAGTGTCAATCAGTCTAACTATTCCCCTTTCCTACTTTCAGAGAGAGGCTGCTGGTTTAGCCATACCACAAATTTCTTATAATCCTATTTAACTCCTGACATGAGGATACCCTGTCTTCCCCGCACCCGAAGGGAAGGGAACATATGTCTGAAATGGAAAAACAAAGTCTCCAATACAGCAAGTTCTTCTGGTGCATGTTTTTGTACTTTTCAGAGTACTGACAGTCATGTGTCTCAGTTTTGTATACAATTTTACAAAATACCTCAGTTATTGTTTGTGGCTAACTGTGAGTTTACATTAAATGTTATGAAAGGATTCATGTTATTAGACACACTCATTTATTTTCTCACTTAAATACTTCTAGGCCTTCTTCAGGAAATCTGATTTCAATCATCTCAAACATTTACTGATTCTTGGTCTTGCACTTTTCACTTATGTGCTGAATAGGGTATTATTGAACTTTAATTTGTATGAAAAATTTATCCTTTTCATGCCTAGAATTATCCTTGCCCCTTAAACTAGAGTTTCAAGTGGAAAAAAAATCTGAATTATCAGAAGAAAAAGAAAAGTAGGAAAAGGCACAATAACTTCCCTGAAAGTGCAAGAGAGTACTTGTCCACAAATATATACACATGTATGTGAACAAATGTATGTATGTGTGCACATATAAGATTTATAAAGGAATTTTCTCCTAATTATTCTTCACTAAAATACTGAAATATTTTCCAATGCTTTGCTAAAAATAAAATCAAGTGTCCATCCAAAGAGTTTCCTGAATTGGGAAACTAGAAAGACTTGTATCTAGTCGTAACAGAGTTTACCTTACCTATGTTTGTGGATATATTTCATTAGAAATGGCAAGACACTTTTTTGGTGTACTTTGGTCTTTAAATACATTGATTTGCAAAACTTTTTTACAAGACACCATTTTCATCTTCCATGATCTGGAAGCCTCTGTTCTCAGGGATGAAATGTAGGTGATATTTAGTTTGACTCCTTCAATGTCTTTCTTTTCTCCATGGTTGAGTGAGCCTACATTATGTGGTGAAGACATTTTTGGCTTTGGTCCCAGTCATTCCATAGTTTACATTTCCACAATCTTCCAGGTTTCTAAGGTTGAGATAAAATAAATAACACACGAATAAAGGTTTGTTGTGAAGAAACCTACTTTTTTCCATTAGCGTTTGATCCCTCTACCTCAGCCTCTCAGAGTTCTGAGATTACAGATATGTTCCACTAAACCAAACTTATTTTTTGTACTTCTTAAAATAAGGCTAAGAAAAATTAAATCATGGCTACATTGAAAGAACAGAATTGCAAGCTTGAAGTCTGAATTGAGTTTGGAAAGCCAAACGAAGACAAGACTTTTATATATTATTCATCAATGGATGAAAGAGGAAAAGGGATATAGAGTTTCCAAGAGGGATTACACAGATCCTCACAAGGAGGGACAATGCTCCAAGCAAGCAGAAAAAGTGATGGAGGAAATAATTAAATGATGAACCCTTTTAAAGTTGAAGTGTACATCCTAATGACATTCAGATTAACACACCAAGAGAAAGCAGAACATTTAAAGCTAATGGAACATAGCAGAGAAGAGGCAGGTGTAAGGGTTGGTAATAGATGGAGAGATGAGTAAATTGCAGTTTAAATATTTAAACCCAGTATCTTATAAAATTAATAGGCACTCGTAAAAATAGAAAAAAACCCCAAAATATAGGATGCATTCTAGGGAATATTGCTGTTTTCTTCAAACATCTGAAGGACCATGTTGAGGAGAATTAAAGATGTGCTCTGGGTCATATGGGACCAGTAGACAGAAGTTTCTGGAAAACAGCATTCAGCTTCAGCCACATGCGCTGAGTGGCTCTCATGGGCTCCGTATGCCATGATTCTTGTGATATATCTCATCTTGTAATTGTCACAAACAACCTGCAAGGTGAAGTTCATTACTCCCATTTTACAGGTGCGAAAATAATTGTCTAAGTGGCAGGAATTTGATAAAAACCAAGAAAGCAGATCAGAAATTATCTTGGGATTGCGAAGATGTGGGAGGGGAGTTAATAGGAGAGATTAAACAGGAGCACAAGGGATAGAGTCACCATGGAACTTTGGGGGATGGCGTAGATGCTCGTCGTCTAGATTGTGACGATGATTTCACATTTGTAAGCCCGTGTTAAAAATGATCAAGGTTTGGGCTGGGGATTTAGCTCAGTGGCTTTGGAGCCTGCCTCACAAATGCAAGGGCCTGAGTTAGATCCCTGGTACCAAAAAAAAAAAAAAAATCAAGTTTTACTCATTAAATAGAGGGGAAACTTTCTCAAGTCTGGCAGAGTAACTGGATATTTTTAAATTTCATAATAAATGGAATAATTTACTGCAGTAAATAGATGTAGCTCATTTATAAATTAACTCCAGAAAAGTCATCAGTTTCTCAGCATTTCTGAGGGTGGCAGTGTTTACAAAGTATTTGAGTGAAGTCAGGCAGTATGACAAGCAGGCACCCACGAAGGTCTCTGATTGGTGCAGCCCCCTGGGCCAATGAGCTACAGGAATCTCTACTGAGGAAGCCTTTCTGGAAAGTCAGATTCAGCGTCTTTACTGAGGAGCCAAGAGATGGAGACCCTCCTGCATGTACTTGTGGGGATGCTGGGGCTGCAGGCAGCCTGTGAGTCTGTGCTTCATCTGGGAGCTATGAGATGATGAGAGCTTCCCAAGGGCAGGCACGGAGTCATCTCCTGTCCTGGGAAGAACCAGAACATGTTAAATAAAAAATAGTATTCTGTGCTGATGCGATGGTGTTACTGCCTGGGAAATGTGGGAGGGCGAAGAGAGTCACCCTCCCCGCTATGATCATGAAGATCTTATAAAAGTTTCCTATGTTTTCTTTACATTGTCTTTTGGAACAGGGGTCAGCAGCCAAGAACTGCAGCAGAGTCAGTCTCTGGTCACCCAAGAGGGAGAAGATATCACCATAAACTGCAATTCATCACAGACTTTATATGCCTTGCACTGGTACAGACAAAATGGTGGAGGTCCTGTCTTCTTGTTGATGCTACAGAAAGGCAGGGATGAGAAGAGTCACGGAAACATCGCTGCCAAGTTGGATGACAAAAAGCAGCAAAGTTCCCTGCATATCACAGCTGCCCGGCCCAGCCACTCAGGCACCTACTTCTGTGCAGGAAATGCACAGTGATCTCTAGGCTGCTGTGGGCTGTCTTCAAACCTGCACCTGGGCCACAGATACTCTCCTGACACAGGGCTCCGGAGGGGTGGCTGGGGCACCTGGCAGAAAAGAAGCCTGAAATCAATGCAATTGTTTTATTGAAAACAAAAACAAAAGCAAAAAAGGAAGAAAATAGGAATGATAAAAGGAGGAGATATATGTTTAAGCACAAATTTAATTTGATTTTATTGTCTGTCAATATGTCATTTTTTAGTCACTAAAACATCAAACAGGGATGAGAATGACATGAATTCCAGTAATTTATGTAATAATGTGCTTCCGTTTTCCCAAGGAGACTATTTGCCTTCTGTTATTTTTCCACCTTGGTTCATCAAGAAACACTCTAATTCATTCTTAGATTCTCTGTAGTAGATTAAGACTATGCTGTAGCTATTGGAGTAGCAATCCCATTGCTAACTGGGAGAAGTCACAGGCAACTCTTTGTCTAAGTTTGTATTATAGATGCAGAATTAGGAAATGGATAAGGGGCAATAAGATATGAATAAATCCCTAATTCTGGCTGGACTGATCTCCAATTCTCATTGTGCTTTAATTCATTTTCTATTCTTTGTTATTTCCTTGAGTACTAACTTGAAACTCCTCCATTTTGTCCTAATATGAAATGATCAAGATTTTTACCTTCATCCTCCACTTCTACACTGATAATCCTGGCCAAAAGTAAGTATTTAAGAATACTTTTCGGATCATGTAAGATCACAGACTAAAGAGAAACAGTTAACATATGTTTTTAGATAATCTAAAACACCCCCAAAACTAGGCCATTCTGGTTCCTACGAGCTTTGTGATGTTGAGCCAAGCTATACATTTCTAATTTATTTATAAGTTATTAATTGCCCTCAAACTGTCACTCCTTTGACTTGTCCTCCTTTAATTTTTCTTCCTTTAACTTTTGTGCCAGCAATGAGAAAGTAACTAAAACAATTTCTTATCTTAAAATGGCTACCCTCCTATTATTTCAGTCATATGTTCCATGTCAGGAGGAAGCAAGGCTATCAAGTAGATACTTTGTCTATTTGATTATAAGCCATATTACTTCCCAACTGTATTTAAAATAGTATTTGCAGTGTTAATCAGATAATAATCTCAAGAGAATCAAAATTCTCTGCATAAAGTCTGGAAAATTGACCATGATATGGCTCCACTCTAATTTGAAGAAGAAATAGGCAAATCTAAAAACATACAAAGAAATTTTAATTCTATTATCTCTGTGAGTTAAATTAGAACAATGACTAAAACTCATAGATACCCACATACTAAAATTTAAGAAGCTTTTCCCAGTCTCAAATTTAAAGCCATTCTTGGGGTTCAATCTTCCACAAATAGGCAGTGAACTATGAAATGTATAAGGCTCTGAAAATGGCATTCTTCTCAAGGCCCTTTTTATGTAAGACCTAAAGAAGACAATAAGCAGGGAAGACTCTCTCTTAGGAACTATCAAAATAGGGGATAAGGATTTTCCTTGCATAAGCTTATGGAGGAATTTTCTTCCATCTGTTAGAGTAGGGTTGATTTGTTTGCTTCTGAGACTAGATCTTGCTATGTAATGTAGGCTGGCCTTGAGCTCACAGGGATCCTCCTACCTCAGCCTCCCAAGTGCTGAGATTATAGATGTGCACCACCACACCCAGAAGAGTAGGATGTTTTTCACAGACCCTGTCCTCCATCATCTTAAAGTGTCTGTGGACTAGCAGTAACTGCTGTCCATTCTTTCTGAAGAGGTGGGTTGAGGGAAAACAGTTTTAGTTCCATAAGTCTCCAGTCCAATAGAAACTATATCCCACCCTGGTGAAGTGAGCTGTGGGTCACATGAGATATTCACGTGGGTTTAGTGACTGTGTTGGTATGTGAGGTTCTCTTCCTTAGCAAAGGGTTACACATAGTAGGAAAAGCAGAGTAGCTATTTGGTAAACAGAAGAGCAAACTGTCACAAACTGTCTAGCTGCTCATCCAACTAGAACCTCTCAGCCTCTTGTTTGGAAGTAGGTAGCATATCTTACTCAGGTTAACAGTATCGGTTAACTATCACAGGAGAGTTAGCTAAAGGAAGCAAGCATGTGGACAGGAAGGAGAAATTTATGTCCAATTTAGAGAAAGGAAATTATTCAGCTCCCTGTGCCTTACACCTCTTTGCTCATAGGCCCAGCCATACCCTTCAAGGTAGGAGGCATGCAGCAGTCCATGTACCTGTAGGTAGCAGCCCATGTCACCTTCCCCTATTGGGCGGCACTAACCTGGAGCTGCAGCTGGTATTTAGTAGTCATTTCCCGATTGGAATGTTTCATGAAAAGCTGCACAGGTCCAGTTTACCAATCATTCTTTAGGGAAGCTTCTAGGAGAAGGAATAGAAAGAGGATGGCCAGGAAGGAGGGCCTAGACTTCACTTCGCCTTCCACCTATGTAGTTCAACTCCGCCATCAATGCCTTTATGAGCCAAATCAGGTACAAAATGGAGGCAAGTTTCTCCCTGCCAGTCCCACTGTTTGTTTATTAATTGAAGAACTCAATGCAAAGTGGAAATGTCCAACAAAAATTCAGTGATTCGTTAGGAAAGGCTGATGTCAAGCTCCGAATGCCCTGGAAGGCAATAATAGGCATCGAAATGAAGTTGTCTATACTCAGTGACTGCCCTCAGGGGCTGCTCTGTGCCTAATCTATGTCTAAGAAATTGACTGATTTTAGCTCTTCCTATCTGCTGGATAATTCCACTCTGATGCCTCTAGAGCTATGAGTGCTAGTGGGTTGGGGAGAAGCTAGGAAAGGAGTGGAGCCTTTTCCACCCTTACAATAGCAGTACCCTAACCTGTTCTCACTTCCAGCTGGCCCCAAACCTCACATGAGACTACAAAGAGTAGCAAAGCATGTTCAACAGTCTGCATCTTGCATACAGCTTTTTTTGTTTTCCTCTTGTTTTATTTTTCCATCCAGGACAAAAGGCTTAAACTTAGGCCACTTTTAGTAGAATTGGAACACACAAAGGTTTGTCTCTAGTCCTTCACCATCCCTGCCCCTCTGCCTCCTCCTATTCTGTGGCTTCTGACTTTTACTGAACGACAGTGGTACTTTGTGACTTTACAGTACGTCTCTGGCCCACACAGAGCCTAAGACTTGGAGCCAGTAAGTTTAATTCTCCTACTGCATCAATTCCATACTCACATTCCAACTTGATTTCTAAGACGAAGTGCTGAATAGCATCACTTTCATCTCTGTAGAATTTTCTAGTTTAGCTCTCCGTGTGTGTTTTCTGTTTGAAAAGAGGATGCTACAGAAGGAGATCCAAAGAAATTTGCCTCCCGTGGCACATGTTCAGTAACTGTGACAGTAGAACTGAAAAGAAGCTTTACTGTCTATGTCTGAGTCTTCATTTCTGAACAAGACAGGCTCACTGCCAGTATATTGGGTGGGTGCAAGCACCAGAGTGTGAGCAGTTTTATAAACTTTTTTTTTAGTCAGAGAGATAACACGATTCAGAAGTTACAAAGAGATTTTTGTTGTTTGACACTACACAGAATGAAGTGCAGCTTCTATTATGAAATAGATGTCTGTTACTTAACAGTCATTGCAATAAGTCTGTATATAATACCTAACACCTAAAAAGTCACATATATTTACATTTAGTGCAGTAAAAAAGCAATAGGATGACAGATACCTTTTTTTTTTCCGCTTTACTATGAGAAAACTGAAGTTCAAGGGTTGTGTGATAAGGTTCACTGGATGTGTACATGACAGTCTTTTGGTTTCTTGTTTTCTGTTATCTTACCCGTAATAAAAATAACCAGGATGTAACAGAGCATTGCCAGCTAGGAAGAAAATCCAGGAGACACTTAGGAAGATCCTAGCACAATTCAAATGATCCTACATCTCTATCACTTAGTTCCTTTTGTGGGGAGGAAGAAAAATAAATTAAAAACACTTTAAAGAATCACTTTCCCTGCCCCTAACAGGCAGGGTGTGGGGAAGAGTTTTAAGATTTTGGGGATACCATATGTCTGCCACATCTTAAGTGTATGACTTTGAACAAGCTACTTAACTTCTCAAGGCTCAATTTTCTCATCAGTAGAAAGAGGACAATAATACTTACCTCAGAAATATTTTGAATATCATGAGTACTCAGTATTCTTTGTTATTTGTGTAATGCTTGTAATTTATATTATGCTAATATGAGATTGATCATGCATATTGTTTATCTTATTACTGTCAACCACTCTAAGAAATATATTTCATTCCTTTTTATCAGATGAATTTGATTTCAGAGAGATTAGGTCATGTGACCAGAGTCATCAAGTTTTGAAGTAAAAGAATTTATATTTGAGTGACAACAATGATCCTAAATATTTACTTTTTGCCTCAGGAACAGTTTAACTTTCATCAACTTTCTAACAGACAGACTAGTGCCCCTGTCTCTTTTTTTATGGGGGAACTTTTGCTAATACAATAAAACCTGTACCACATAGACCATTGGTCACAGATGCCAATGCACATCATGCAAATAAGATTTAGTTCTGATGTCAGGCTTCCAGACACAAATTAAACCATACCCCAATTCAGCCCCAGAGTACTCTACAAAAACAGGAGGATCCAACTCTCTGATTCATGGGAACAAGGAGAATTAGACTTGATTGTAAAAGAAAAATCATCACCTGTGAACTCACCAGAAAAAAAAAATCTCATTAAGGAAATCTTTTTAGAACTTCAAACCCAGACCAGCACCTTGGAGCCCAGGACCACTCCACAGATGCGGTGGATGTGGCAGGGCACACCCTCTTCTCACTTCTTTCAGATCTGTCACTGCACAAGCTTTCTCCTGTTGTTGATCATTCACCTGAAGGCCGGAGCAGGTCTCCCTGGTATTCACCTCTGCAAAACAGCATACCAGAAAATCATGGAATATAAACATCATGGATTGAACTTTCTATGCTGAAGCTCTCTAATCCTAAAGTGGCTGTGTTTACAGACAGGACTTAAAAGAGCTCATTAAGCTCATTAAGCTTTCATTAAGGTGAAATGAGCTCACTGTGGTGGGGCCCAGATCTAATCGTCTCATAGGTTTGAAGTTTCCTGAGAACCAGAGACACCAGAAAACTCCAGTTCTCTCTCCCTTTCTCTTCTCCCTCTCTCTTTTCTCTCCCTCTCTCCTCTTTTCTCTCCCTTTCCTCTCTTTTCTGACGCTTACACACCAAAGAAAGGCCATGTGATATTTTGTACTAAGTTTAGATTAGAACTAAGAGAAACTGTGAGAAAATAAGTTTCTGTTGTTCAAGCTATCTAGTCCGTGGTGTTTTATTTTGGAAACCCTAGAAAACTAATACTGTAGGTAATGTTTCTCCTAATCCTACTAGTTGATTTATAAAGTATTTGTCTCTAAATCTTCCTGAGACAATTTTACAGTAATAGAACTGTTTGGTTTTCTTGAAGTTATACTCAAAAGTACTACCCCCATATTTACTTCATATTTTTATTGAGGCTATTGATAGAAATCTTTCTTCTCTTATAACTTTAAATTGAAATAATCATTTTAAAGGCAGGATTTTCTTCCTGAATAGCATCACTAGAATAATTTGTCATCCTTGACCTTTTAATTCTAATTAAATGATCATCTGAACAATGAATTTAGAATGCACAACAGCTATATTGCTTAGGGCATTATAGTTTACAAAGACATATACAAGTTTTATCAGTAGACTCATTGGTTTAAAACATGCCTATAAGTTATAGCTAATATCCAAGGAGACTCTATTCTCAGAGGCATGGGTGATATAGTCCCTTGTATATGTGAAATTTCTTTTAATGCTCACATTCAATATGTAAAATCTATTCTGTAATATAGCCTAATTTCTTTCCATACCAGAAAATACCTGAAGTAGATGACTGAGAAATTATGCCATGTTTATTCCAGAGCTTACATGCTTTACACTGCTACTTTGAGGGATAGAAATGGCTTCCCAGCATTCTCAGGGAAACAGCGTTCTCTGAATGCAGAGGCTGAAGCGGCAACTATCACGAACAACTGGAACAGTACCTAACACTGCTGAGGCTGCAAAGGGCGGCAGGTATGGTGGAGAGTGCACTTTCCTTCTCTAGGTCGCCTCTATGTCTTCCACATTCCATGAAGGAAGTTGCAGAGTCATGAAGATGATTTTTATCTTAAATAAGCCCTGAGTTTTTATTTTAAGCAACACATTTTTTTGGTAATAGAATTTTGCAGAGTTGCTAAAATGAAAGAGAAGCATGAGACTATCTATTTCTACTTGGTAGAGAATAGTGATCCACCACACAGTAGGAATAAAGCAGTAAGCACGTAAACACACACAGAATTAAGTTTTAGACAAACCCAAACAACTTAGGAAAACTGACAACAAAATCAGAAAGAAAGAGAAAAGGACACACAGGCAATTGGATATGGATTTTCTGCTCCCCTAAATCTGAAGACCACAGTGCAATACAAAGCAGAAGCCATGGCCAGCAGGCAGGGGAATCTCAATGGCACAGATGAGAAAGGAAGTAATAAGGTGTTTGTTCCTAGGCACTTGTCATGCGGGGCCCTGGTTTTAATTCCCAGGACTGTAAAAAAAAAAAAAAAAAAAAAAAAAAAAACAGTAAAGAAGGAAGGAAGGAAGGGAATCCTTAAATTACATCATAGCTTTTATTCTTAAAATAAAAAACATACCCTCTAAAATTCCATTCTCTAACAATGATATTTTGCTACTATTTTTTTTTACTTAAAGAAAAGGCAAAATATTGACATCACTGTTAAAAAATAAAAACAAATTTCTTTGAGGATGACCCTGTTAAGTCCTTCTCTCTCTCTCTCTCTCTCTCTCTCTCTCTCTCTCTCTCTCTCTCATTTATGTTGTTTTTTTAATGTCTAATGATTCTAGGGTGCTCATACATAAATAATGAGATATGAATCTGCGGTTTGAGAAAAGGAAGATGGCTTCAGTCCCTCTACCCTTAAATATTTGCCCCACTTTGTTTTCAACTAACCTGGTACCCAAAGACTCATGTTTCTTTACCTAATATTGTAAGAAAACAGAGTTTCTTTCATAAAAGTGGTTGGGAAACACTGGATACCTGGATTTCCATGTCAGAGTGGGGGACCTGAGAGGGTAACTGCATTTTATACAGCTGTACTTTGATTCTTCCAACTCTGTTTAATGTTCCCTGTACCTGCTTTGCTCTAATCTCCTGAGGTATCAGGTGCCCTAATTATTGCCTCTGGCAGGAAACCTAGATTTCTGTTGAGTTTGGGATTCATCTCTGTAATTCAACTTTTTTTTTTTTTTTACCGGGGATTGAACTCGGGTCTTTGAGCTTGCCAGGCAGGCCTCCGAACCGCTGAGCTAAATCCCTGGCCCTGTTTTTAATTTTTTTAAAAAAATTCTCATTTCAGTTCATTCTCAGAAAGGAACACAGGAGGAAAAAAGGTCTTCAATCCATCATACTCAATCAAAAGGATGTCCTGAATTGACTTTCCAGAGATATGTAGGTGACCAGAGAATTGTTCCTGTTTTCCTTGTTTATGTCTCTGTGGGTACTGGATAAGTGTGTTCATTGAATAATTAAGAGAAATGGGAAGATTATGAAAGGAGACTGAAAGCAGGTCAGGAGAGGATCAGAATCTAATGTCTAGCCACTGGGTGGCAGTGTCTCCCTTCATAGTTAATTTACAAGATTAGCTCAAAGCCTGGGGAAAGATTTAATCAGAGATTAAATTGGCTGATGACACAGAACAGGTGTTTCAACTCTACTGCGGTGTCTGTGTTACTGCTCTAAATCCAGAAGGGTTTCTTGAAGCAAAAAACACACTTAGAGAATCATTTGCTGATGGAGATGCTCCTTGAAGTTTTACTAATGATACTATGGATGCAACTATCATGTGAGTTTGGGGGTTTCTGATTTTTTTCCTCAGAGCATTCTCAAGAGATGGAAACTCTGTGAAGGCAGGAGGTGAAGCTTTATTTTACTAACTAAAAGAAAATCTAGAGAAGGAGGAAAGGAAAAAGCATAGAGGGAGGGTTGGGGAGTTCTGGGATATAATTATTGTCTATAGCAGGTATGAGAAAAGTGATTAAAACACATTTTAACTACCTTCTTTTGTCTTTCTAACCAGCGGTGAGTGGTCAACAGCTGAATCAGAGTCCTCAGTCTATAACTGTCCAGGAAGGAGAGGATCTCACCATAAACTGCAGCTCTTCAAGCACATTTAATAACTTCAAATGGTACAAACAGGACCCTGGAGAAGGTCTCATCCTCCTGACAACTTTATATCAGAGTGGTGAATTGATAAGAAGTGGGAGATTGACTGCTCAGTTAGGTGGAACAAGGAAGGACAGTTTCCTGAGCATCCAAGCCTCCAAGCCTGACGATACAGCAACTTACTTCTGTGCTGGGGAGCACAGTGCTCCCCAAGCACCTTCAGCCTGTACTCAAACTTGCAGGTTTTGGCATGCAGTTTGATGAGTCATACAGCCATACGCCCTGTCATTCCACCACCACAAACCTTTCTCTACTCAACAATTTATTTCTTTACTTGATGAACTTCTCTCTTTGATTTCTTTTTAAATATACATAGTATGCTTATTTTCTTATTTTTGTCAAGATATAAGGTGAATAGAGCAATATGTACAGTACATGATGGTAACACATCTCTCTTAAAATCAGATAAATAGCATTGGAATTGAAGTGAAATTTCAGTCGTAATGTCAACAAGAGTGCCAAGACCATCAAATGGGAAAAGTATAACCATTTCAGAAAAATTTCACTGGCTCAGTTAGATAGCCACATGAAGAAGAAGAAAACTAGATCTCTACCTCAAAAATTTGTAAATATTGACTCAAACAAATTGAAGAGCTAACATTAGTACTTTACTAAACAATTCTCAAAAGAACACATACAGACAAATGTTATGAATTTGGGCTATGAAATGGTTTCTTAGATCAGCTTACACATACACACACACACACTCATGCACACACATACACAAAGCAACCAACAAAAAATTTTAAAAAGCAAATACCATTTAAAAATGGTCAAAGTATTTGGATCATCATTGCTTTAGAGAATGTATACAAATGACTAAAAACAACACGAAAAAGATTCAAAAATCATCATTCACTAGAGAAATGCAAACCAAAGCCCAAATGAGTTTTAACATTACAGCAACTAGGATGTCTATAATTTTAAAGAAAGCAAGAGAGGAAGGGAAGGAGGCAAAGGCATAGGAGGAGGAGAAAAGTGAGAGATAAGTTTAGTGAGAGCGTGGGGAAATCAGAATCCCAATTCATCTCTGGTAGCAATGTAAAATTGCTCATTCACTTTGGAAAATAATTTGACGCTTTTTCAAATAATTAAAAAAACACTTGGGAGAAGTTACACTCTCAGTTATCTACTGAAGAGAACTGAAAATATGTTCATGCAGCTGGGGATTTAGCTCAGTGGTTCGGCTGCCTGTCTCTCAAGTGCAAGGACCCGAGTTCGATTCCTGATACCAAAAAAAAAAATGTTCATGCAAAAAATTAAATATGAATGTTTATAGCAACATGGTCCTAACAAGCAAAGAACTGATGTGGAAGTGTTTATTTATTCATGAATGGATAACAAAATGAGTTATGTCTGAATTTTCACATTATATCATTTGTAGGAATAAGTCAAATCTATCACTCAACAGTTAGAAGACAGAATTTTTTTTCAATTACTCATGAGACACTTAGAAAAATTAATCATGCATTTTGCCCAAAAAGGCATAAAACCAAATAATTCTTTCAAATGTGATCTCTGAACATAATAAAGTAGAACTAGAGAGAAAATACAAATGTACAAAAACTCTTTCTATAGTCAAATATTTAAAATAATATTATTATATAATTTATAACCTTAAGACAATATCATAATGAAACCTAAAATATTTTAACTCATAACAATGGAGACATCACCTATCAGATCTTGTGAGATAAAACAAAAATAATTCCTAAAAGGTAAAATTTCAAATTCTTTATCAATATGTATTATTAGTACATTTAAGTGGGGTTCTGAGTGATAGTTACATACATGCATATAGCCAGCACTAATAAAGTTAATCATCTCTTGCCACCTTTCCCAAGACATACTATTTCCAATATATAGTAATCACTATTCCACTTTCACACTGACTTATCTTCCATGTATGAGAAAGAACACACGGTACTTGTCTTTCTGTTCCTGACTTATTTCATGTAATGTAATATCCTCCAATTCCATCCATTTTGCTGCAAATGACAGGACTGTCATTCTTCCTTACACATGCCGAATGCTCAATTGTGTAAATATACCACATTTTCTCACTCATTTGTTGAAAGGCACCTAGTCTAATTTTTTACCTTAATTTGAGCATGCACTGGATACTACAGAGATGAGGTAGATGTTCAATGTATTTTAATTGACTAGAATCACAACAAAAGTGGCAAGAGGAAATAAGACATAAGAAAAAGTGTTTTGCAAGAAGTGTATTAGTGAGAAAAACCAAATTACTGTTATATTCATATGATAAATATTAATACTGAAAGAACAGGGTCTACTTGTATATCTTGTGAAAATACTGTGTGATTACTCTAGATTAACAGATGTTCTTGAACTACATTATCTTTTAGTGTCTGAGATTATTTCCATTTTGGGGCTCTGTATTCATCAAGGACTTGTCATCAAATGCAGGATCATAGCTTGGCCACATCTGTTCCAGTTGTCCAGCAGGTGAAATATAGAACATAGAGCAACCATATCTATGCCTTAATAATCCTGGAACAGAAGTGCACACAAGGGAGGTTAACAATTTAAAGTCTATCTAGGTAGCAGTGTACATTGTCTTCAGTATGGAATAAGGGAGAATGGACATTAGTAGATTGTTATCAGTCTCTGTCATCAAGGAAAGTTTATTTTATTAAAAAAATAGTGACAATTACACAGTAAGCCTCCTAGTTTAGAGATACATAAGTAATTACAAACTAAGACTCTTCTGAAGTTGATAAAAATAGAAAATAAATCTAGAATACAGTAAATTTAAGAGTGCTTCTTTGAATTACCTCTGAATATTCTAATGAAGGAAAAATGTAAAAGCACAATAATCTATATTGTGCAAAGAAATGAAATATATCTATACCACAGCTATTGTTAAAATGCAAGGACCCTATAATTGAGGTTATATCAATGAATATTAATGTCTACATGAAGTGGTACATTTCCTAGGAATATGCATATTGCTAAAGTGTTCTCAAAAAGAGGCGGAAACATTAAATGTTCCACAGTATGAAATAATAGTAGTAAAAAACAAAGTCCAGTAATATAAAATAATACTAGTAAAGATAAAATAACACCAAATCAAAGTGGATGTATAACTGAGATTTGGGAATTTCTAGTAACAGATGATTTCTACATTATTGTACATATTTAGCACATAGAACAATCTATAAAATTTTAGGTTGTGATGGTTAATATTGATTGTTAATTTGGTTTAATTAAGAGATGCTTAGAGAGATGACTGGACTGGGAAGATACTTACCTAATAAGTTTAAACTTATTGAGTAAAGCAGTTAGTTTAACTAATTAGTTTAAACTAATGAGTAAAGTAGTCCCGTGGATCATTGTTCTCAGTTAATAGATTAGAAGACACAATATCAGAAAGTTTAAAGTTCTTGAAACCCACCCAAACAAATAGTTCCCATACTCTGAAATCAGGTCTGACTTGAAAGGTTATGCTCCATGCACCATATTAAACATCATGGGTGAAAAAAACCATAGTGCTACCACAATTACATAAAAAACATATAAAAAGGCTGAAATAAATTTTAAGATGAGAATGAAGTGACATTCACAATAATTAATGAATAAAATGGCATAATATTTTGATATTTGCAACATTAGTTGCGTAGTAAGCTTAAGAATTTTTGTTTTTCAATTTTATAATATTTTAATTCAAAATATACTGTTAAGTTCATGCTGAACATTGTTTTGGAAATATAAAAATGTTATACACTTCATTTTAAAATACTAATATTTAAGCAAGATGCAGCTATATAATAACTAAGATGCTTTAATTTAGTTCTAATGAGGACTATACATGGACACACAAGACCAAATGATACAGCATCAAAGCAATACTTTGTATTGTTAGCCTTTCAATCACTCTAGGTCAGTACTGTCTTAAATTGAAAATATGTTGAAGTTACAAAATCTGATTGTTTATTTTGATAACTGTCCTAGATGTGGAATGCTTTAGTATTTCATCATAAATTCTGTGTAGGAAGATACAGTGTGCAATTCACTTTGTATTTCCTCAGTTCTAGAACATTTTTGAATACACTGGCTAAATTGGATTGAAATATACTGGAGGGCTCATTTTTCTTTAAGTTCATAGGTCAGAATGCTGTATAACTACATAGAAGTCACTTATTTTCATAAAAAATACTATGGAGAATTATGGTCCTAATTATGCTACTGTCCATCCTAAAGACTGTTCTTGCCTTTAAATTAATACACAAGTAAACCCCTGGAAAAATCAGTTGTGCTGGGCTTTCTAAGAAAGAGTGTCCTTCCTTAAAGGATTAGTCAACCAGGAGGCGCCAAAGATTTTTAATCTGCAGCTTCTCCAGGGGGATATAGTAGGGAAGGGTTGTGAGAAATTTTCTAAACATGGACATGAGGCTTAGTGACAGTAAAAAGGGAAGACTTATTGTATGTGAGGACAAGCTAAGTCATCATTAGCAAGTAAGAACCTGCTTTCCACTGAATACTTTTTTCAATTAATATCTATGCTACCTTCTAAAACAGGGATTAATGACTGAATTGGAGATATTTCCCTGATTTAATCCTCAAAGGTTACAAGTATAATGAATATATTTAAATGTACATGGTTATTACAATGTTTACCTGTATTATTATCTGTGTACCATAAAATAGTTCAAAACTCAAATGAAGAATCATATAAAAATAGAGAATTCCAAGGAACACTGGCAGATTTTTCTTTATTCTGTTTTAAAAAATTTCATTACCTACTATTTTCATATATAAGAGGTAAAGTTAAACTTTCACAGGTTAAAAGTGATTTCAAATACAGTGCTGTCTTTCTTTTAATATTTCTGCAGTGGCAGGACAAGGAAGGCAGCAGAAGAGAGAATCCAGTGGTGTGGAACAGAGGTGACTGTGCAAGGGGCTAACTGTACATGGAACTGGGAGCAGCCTCAGGCTGTCTCTGTCTGAGGGTGCCACAGCAATTGAGAGAGCACCACGGAGACAATAAGATAAGGAGACATGGGTAGGCCATCCAGAAAGCTACTAGCTAATGAGTGGTCCCAGTGCTCACATCTGGAGGTGAAGATCAGCCCCACACCCAAGATTTTCTGAAATAATAGCAGCAAAGGAAATACACAGTTGAATAAGGCTATAGAGAAAATCAGAGAAGAAATAATCTCTCATGTAAAAAATAAAAAGGGATGATGGTCATAATGAAGGACTTGCTCAATAAATCTAGAGAGGACATAGATTTTTTTAAAAAAGGAATTTAGGAAAATGATGGAAACCATGAATGCCCGATATAATAAAGAAATGAAACACATGAAACAGATTCAAACAAATATCTAGGAAATTAAAAATTCTATCGAAAGTTTACAAAACCAAATGAATGAAAGTGAAGACAGAATATCAGACTTAGAATAGAGGATTGCAGGTAGCAATCATGAAAAGAAACCTCTCTTAAAAATAGCCAGGGACTAACATTTAGAAATGGGAAGAAAGGAGCTAAAGGTGTAGGGAAGGTGGGATGGGTAGGGGAAGGGTAATAAAGGAAAAGAAAAAAATGTGAGATAATGAAAAGATGAAAATAAAGTGTTTGTAGATGGGGAGGGGAGGAGGGGGTGAAGGGAGGGCAGGGGTAAGGGGAAAAAATGAGAATAAAGACTTGCCATGTAGAGGTACAAGATCCCAACAATGAATGTAACTGTACTGTATCCCTAAAATGTACCAATACACTCAATTAAAGCTGAAAAAAAATAGCCAGGGACCATGAAAAAACAATCCCACAGCTGAAAGATGAATGATATAATGTTGATCTGAGTCATTGAAAAGGATGCAACATGAAGGATGTAAAAATCCTGTTCACAGAAGTAATGGCAGAAAACTCCCCAAGCATGGGAAAAGATTTTGATAAAGATAAATGGGGCATATAGAACTCCAACCATCCATGACCCAAATAAATCTGCACCAAGACATATATATTTTGAAATATACAGTATGCTATAGCTATCTATCTACACCCTATTGTGCAATAGGCCACCAGAGTTTTTCCTATATAATTATAACATAATATCATGGATTAAATTTTCCCTAACCCTCCTGTAATCCCTTACACAGTTGTTTGTTCACTTGATCCAGCCAAAAAGCTGAAAATAAAAAAAAATTCTTTTAATAATACTTGTCATGCATCTTGATTATTCTGAGAGTTGAAAAACATAATTAAAAATTCCAATTATGAGAATTCCATAATATACCCTGTGTGACGTTAAGTTCTTAGCACTTGGTATGCCTGAAAAGACTTTTACCCAAATTAATTCACAGGTCAGTAGAATTCCTTTAGTCAGAACACATCCCAGTTTTCTGGGTTTGAATACGTGGATGTTTTACATGATGCTCTCTGCACAGTTGATGCAGTTTTTCTCCGAAGGGGCCCTTCTCCTTTATCATCACAGGTCCCCTCACACTCCTTGTAAATCCAGGATTATCATACTGTGTTCCTCCTGTAAAATGACTTTCTATCCTCTCTTTCTACCCAGTCCCACCTAGATTCTCAGCAGGTCTAGGTAGGGAGCTGCTTCCTGCAAAGAGGCCTGTGGTGGTCTCAAGTGTGTCAGTTCTCAGTGGAGATGACTGGCTTCAAGTGTAGCAAGAGTTAAAGACCCAATTCCTGATATCTACACTCCAGTGTTGGTAAAATATATCTATCTGACACAACCAGTGAAAGTGTCATGAAGAATCTCTTGGGCTTTCTACTGGGGCTTTTGTGCAGGCAGGTGTTTTGCAAATTGAGCTTCCTCAGATTCAGGGATCTGAAAGGATTTTGCAGCTGTAGCTTCTCTAGGGGAGTGGGGAAAGGAGCTCACAGTCTTTTAGACTTTCATCCTTCCATGACTGTCGAGAGCATTTTCAGGCTTTGTAGGTGTTTCATCTGTGATTTTTTTTCTTCTTATTCAAGTGTGAGAGGGATTTAGATGGAGCAGAGTCCATTAGCCCTGATCCTCCAGGAGGGAGGCAGTTCTACACTACGGTGCAATTTTTCCACCACTGTTAACAATGTGCAGTGGTTTCATCAAGATCCTGAGGGGAACTTCATCAACATGTTCTATGCTCCTTTTGGGACAAAGCAGAATAGAAGATTAAAGACCACACAATTCCTTTAATGAACACCAGAGCTCATTGTCCAGAACACAGACTCAGACACTTATTTCTGTGCTATGGTCCCGCAGTCTCCTCAGGAACACAAATCCTCTGCTGAGCTTAGCCCTGCCCCATTCAAAGCACATCACAGATCCACAACAACACTGGCTGTACAACTTGGTGTTACCCACCTACTCTGTCAGAGTTTCAAGATCACATACTTTAGACTGTATAGGTCTGGGACATCGGTTTTTAATTTCATTTCTCAATATATACATCCTTCTGATATAAAATTTTTGAGCTTGGGACTGGTAGTGTATCTGATAAAAAGTTTGAATAAAATTACAAATTTAATCTCCAGAATGATGGACATGAAGACAACACAAAGGAACTAAAGAAAAAAGTAATCCAAATAAAGATGTTATAAGCAGTGTGTGGGATCTTCCGGAGAGCCCGCCCACTTCTGCATAGAGGAGCTGAGAAGCACAGCAGTGCAGGTGCCCATGCAGGCCCCCCGCCCCCGTGTCAGCCTCTGGCTGCTGGGACACACCAACACTTGGATCCACATTGCAGAGGGGCAGAGGTCCATAGATCTGAGATCCAGATGACAGAGCAGAAGTAAACAAGAGAAAGAGGGCCTCTCCCAGGCTCCTAGATGAAAATGGAAGCTCACTGGAAAAGTGAAGAAAATCTCTGCAATAAAGACACGCCAGACCACTGTGGTTGGGAAGTCGGAGGGATCACCACCTCCCAACAGAACCTAGGAAGGGCAGCTGGAACCTGCAGCAGAAACTTGCAGAGTTCAACTCAGCAGGAGGTCAGAGATCTCAACTTGGGCCTTGCAGCCAGAAATCAGCCTGAATCTCAGCTGCTGGTTTGCTGAGACTAAGTGACTTAGATCTGCACACTCCTGCCCACGCTATCTATTGTGTCAGCTGAGACACACCCTGAAGGAGGCCCTGTATTTTTATTTTTTATTTTCAAAGTAATTTTTTTCTTATTTTTAATAATTAAAAATTTTTACCTATTTCTTTTCACAAGTTTGTTTCCTTTTTCTTTTTCTTTTCCATTTCTCTCTCTCCCTCTCTCTCTCTCCCACCTTGTTCCTTGTTGCTCTCCCTTTTGGTTCCTGTTCTTGTCCTAATTAGAATTTCTTTATCTTTTCTTCTCTTTTTCCTTCTCTCGATTGTCACTAGTTTTATTTTTTTTTGTTGAGTTTATTGGTACATTTAGGGATACAGTACAGTTACATTCATTGTTGGGATCATGTACCTTTACATGGCAAGTCTTGATTCTCATTTTTTTCCCCTTACCTCTGCCCTCCCTTCACCCCCTCCTCCCCTCCCCATCTACAAACACTTTATTTTCATCTTTTCATTCTCTCACATTTTTTTCTTTTCCCTTTTTGTTCTTCCCCTACGTATCACACCTTCCCTACACCTTTAGCTCCTTTCCTCCCATTTCTAAATGTCAGTAATCTTATTAGAATCTTATGCATTGTTGCAGAATATTCACACCAGGGAAACTATTTGGTATTTACACATGTGGGACTTATTTATTTCACTTAGGAGTATATCTTCAATATGTATCCATTTTCCTATGAATGAATCTATTCTCTCGCTCTTTATGGCTGAGTAATATTCCATTTTATAGAAAAACCACAACTTCTTTATCCAGTTTCCAACGGATGGGCAAATAGGTTGTTTCCAAGATTTAGCTATTACAAACTGTGCCGCTATAAACATGGGTGCACATACTTCTCTGTGATATGATTCTTTTAGTTCTCTTGGAAAGATACCCAACAGAGGGATGGCTGGGTCAAATGGAACCTCCAGTCCAAGCTCTTTGAGGTATCTCCATATTGATTTCCATAGTGGTTGCACTAGTCTGCACTCCCACCAACAATGGAGGAGGGTTCCTTTCTCCCCACAACCCCGCCAACATTTGTTATTGTGTGATTTCTTGATAGCAGCCATTCTTTGTGGGGTGAGGTGGAATCTCAGTGTTGTTTTCATCTGCATCTCTCGAATGACCAGTGATGTGGAACATTTTTTCATATATTTTCTTGCTGCTTTCACTTCTTTGTATGAGAAATGTCTGTTCATTTCGGATGCCCATTTTTGGATCGGGTCTTTATATTTGGGGGGACTGATTGTTTTGAGTTCTTTATATATCCTTGATAATAGTCCTTTGTCTGAGGTACAGCTGGTAAAAATTTTTTCCCACATTGTAGATTGTCTCTTAGTTCTGCTAATGGTTTCTTTTGAAGTACAGAAGCTTTTTAGTAAGATGAGATCCCAGTTGTTGATTCTTTCTGCTAGTTCCCGTGCTACTGAGGATTTGTTCATAAAGTCTTTTCCTATACCATTGTCACTAGTTTTAAAAGAAAGTGAATACAATTTCTAGCCTCCCTATTGCTATTAGGTTGTTCTTTTGTTTTTTCTCTTTCTCCTCTCTTCAGCAGATTACTAGAATTTGTGTGATCTTCCTGTGCCCTCTGGCCCTACTTCTAACATTTCCCTATCCTACCTATTTATCCCTTCCTCCCCAACACCTTCCAAGTCCCCATCCAGGAGGGTAAAGTTGTTATACTGAAGAGTTTATTCATTATAAACATATTTTGGGCTGGTCCTCCATGTTGATTTAATTCACATGGTTAAATGTGATAGATTAATAATGATCACAAACTGTCATTTTCTAAACTGTGCTTGATGCTATTGTTGTTGCTGATTGTATCACTTGGGCTAAGGTGTAAGTAACACATAAAATCAATATGAAAAAAATCAATAAAATGGTGAAAATATAGTCACTTCAGGCGCCAAGTAGCAATATGATACTGAATAGCAAATAAGCACACACAAAATAGCATTTAATACCACTACTCATTAGGGGAATGAAAATAAAACTTCATGTGAGTCCTCCGTCTGTGCTTTTTTTCAGCATCCAATCACAGGGATGTAGTCAGGAGAAAATGACCCTAGAATGATAGGGAAAAATAATGACTGCTTTCAGGAAAAGAATGGTTAAGTTTTCTAGAAGCTTTCATCATGGAATCCTTTTGAAGAGAAGGAAAAGCAGTATGAGCTACAGACCTAGACATTGAAGGGAAGATGGGTTTTACCTATAAATTAGAAGTTGGTATTTATTTTGCTCAGTATATATTAAGTACGATATTAAAACATTTCAGAATTATTGTCAACTTAAACCCTATTGAGACAGACACTTGACTTTCTCACTTCACCCATGTAAGCTGGAGGGGACACAGCTTGGCAGATGGATGACCCGTCTCTTCCCTTCACTCACCTGTGCTCCCCTCCCCTTCTCAGTGGACTGGGACAGTTCGTTTTGGTGTCCTCCCCGGTTAGCAAACCATCAATCTCCCCTGCAACAATAATGCGTTTCCCCTGCCCCACTCCAGCCATGTTTAGATTACACTGTTTGTTGCCTTTTTTAAGAAAGGAGGAGACACAGTGGAGTGGCTAAAACCGGGAAGTAGGTGGTCTCAGGGCCTTTATTTGCACACCCAACACGCACAGCAAGCTTTCAGCCCTGCCCCTCTATCTCTATGAAACAGGCCTACAGCTGCTATATAAGTCCTATTAGTATTCCTGTACACCTGCTAGATGCCAGCGCCCCATAGAAGCAACTGTTTCCATGGGCAAGTATCTGAGAGGCTCCTAAAGAGCAAGCAGAGAAGCTTGCTACAGAGAAGCAATATCCCCAGAGCAGGGTGGCTGATGTCTCAGTATTGCTGATATTATTGGGTTCAAATGGATCCCAAAGGAAACTCAAGAAAAAGATACCAACTCCAGTTACAAACTGCCAAAGGATCCGTAGATTTAAAAGCTGGCAACGAACCAATTACCAGTCCTGGACACCTTAGCAAGTCTCTTCTACAAAAGTGTGTTGGGAAATATAAGGGGCTAGAGGACCAGACCTTCCTGAAGCACTCTGAGCATATTTCCATAGCAGGACATTTGCCACTTGATTTTGCCATTCCTGTGTGAAAAGCTATCTACCAAATATCTGTGGTTTATGTCTGCATTTGTTCTAGGCTTTTAACTGTCATCACCATGTGAGAACTATACCAAAATCTGCCTAATTTGCTTCCGTGTGAATCACTCTCTAGTACCCTCCTTGTGTGCACAACTAAAGCAGCTCTTGGCTGAAGCTTTGCTTCCTAGTGTCTAGCTAAAATATTTTGACTTTCGAGTTAGCCTCTTTGCTGCCCTCTGGTGTTCATGTGTCAAATTGTGGTGAAACTCCGTCATGGTAGGAGCTTCCGTTGCTGCACCAAGATTAGCGAACTTCTCATTGCGTGATGTTTTGCGTTCACTAACAATCAGTGTGAAGAATGAGATATTCTGCTCTACTGGGTAACATTTTTCTGATGAAAACAATCCTGCCTGCCCTCCAGTTTTCTCTGGCCACGGCCTTCCTTCTGTCTCTTGTTATTTACTGATTTGCATGCCCAGAGTGAGAATACAGTAGAAATCACTACGGAGAAGTAGCCCGGTCGAAATCCAGCCTGCAGTCACCAGAGAGTGGGACGTAAACACATGTTTAAAAGATGGCTTTTCTGAGGGAAGTTTTGCCTGTGTGACTGTTGTGGGGTGAAGCCTCATTTGGTTTATTTTCCAGGAGAAAAGCTCGTGTTAAAGGGTCCACTGTTGCAGAGAGGATGGAGGTTATGGATCAGAGCAGATGCTACTTGCTCTGTCTGTGAGGAGTTTCCAGGGAAGGCTGTCAGTCCAGGGAGAGAGATGCTGAATGCAACACAAGAGACACACAACCTGGTATTTTCCTGTGTACACAAAGCAGGTCGCTCTGTCAGTGTGCCCTTGTGGGGTGGGTTCAAGGATGAAAAAGAGTACACGATAGAGCTTTGGAATGACACTCGTGTTCAGATTGCTGTGAATAATTGATGAAATTGATACGAATAGCTTACCATGTGGAAGGAGTAGGCTTTTAAAATCAGGAGAGACTGTGGGCAAAAGGAACACTTGTACACTGTGATGGGAATGTAAATTAGTACAACTGTGGAAATCAGTATGGAGATTCATCAAGAAACTAAAAATAGAAATTTCACTTGACCCAGCTGTTCCCCTTCCAGGTACGTTTCAGACAAAGTTATAAGACATAATGTTACAGCGATACATGCATGCCCATTTTTACAACAATGCAATTTATAGTAGCTTCTTGGAAGTGGCCTATATGTCTATCAACAGAGGAACTGATAGAGACAGCATGGTCCTTTACACACCATGGAGTGCTACTCTGCAATAAAGAATGATAAACTTGAGTCATTTGTAGGAAAATTGATGTATCTTGATATTATAATGTTAAGTGAAATAAATCAAATGCGCAAGGTTAAATATCACATCGTTTTTCTTATATGAGAAATCCAGAATAAAAATAAAGAGCAAAATAAGGAATAGATAGTAGGAAGTAGGGAGTAGATCATTCTCAAAGGAGAAAGAGATCAAGAGATGGAGGCGTAGGGAAAAGAAGGGAAAGGATAAAGGATAGAAAAAGGAATGAAGACATTATGTGCATGTGCCAACTCCACACAAGGAATATAAATGCTAAACATACCTTAAACATGTTTAAGAAAAAATGAAAGAGGACCAAAGGATGAATAGAAGGGGGAGGAAGGAAAGGGAAAGGAGATGAAAAAGATTAAAATTTGTATGAATATTTACCAACTTTCCACAAGAAACGTAAACATTAGGTACAATACACATATACTAATAGACTAAAATAAAAAAAATCCATCCAGTGAAAGACCTACTGCTATCAATCTCATTCACAGTATTTCCTTTCACTTTGGACACAGGAACTTCATCATTCCTGCGACCTTCTGGAACAACTCCTCCATGAGCGGTTAGAAATTGCCGCATTGTGGCTCAAGGTGTGATAAAAAATACAAAGATGTATGATTTGTGCTGCTGCAGAGAGCCAGTCAATGAAAAAAAAGGTCAGTAAAACATTAAGGTGTGCCTCCTCTGTCTTACGCACTGGATCCGGCAGAGTGTGACATCCGGCTCTTCCCCAAAGGCGGAATCATAACAGAAGGTAAACACTTTGACTTGATTCATGAATCAAGGCAGCCACAGCAGCACAACTAAAAACACAAAATAAATTGAACTTCCATGACTGCTTCAGAAAGTGGCGAAGACAATGCGATGTGTATTCAAGTCAAGGTGGATAATGGCAATATAGATTTTAATGTAGTGCATTTTTTAAAATTTCAGCACTCATCGACTGTTCAATCACACTTCGTATAATTTTTTTCAGTGCATCACAAGGTAGCCAAAATGGACAAATAAGAAATTAAATTCTTCTTAGAAATCTTGTGGTACAGGAAAATGGATACATATTGACGATATACTCCTAAGTGAAATAAATAAGTCACACATGTGTAAATACCGAATAGTTTCTCTGGTGTGAATAAACTATAATATTACATAAGATCCTAATGATATAATGGACAATGTGAAATAGGAAGAAAGGGGCTAAAGGTGTAGGGAAAGTGGGAAGAGTAGGGGAAAGCTAATAAGGGAAAAGAAAAAAATATGAGAAAATGAAGAAATGGAAATAAAATGTTTGTAAAGGGGGAGGGAGGAGGGGTGAAGGGAGGGAAGGGACAAGGGGAGAAAATGTGAGCCAAGACCTGTCATGTAAAGGTACAAGATCCCAATGATGAATGTAACTGTACTGTATACCTAAAATGTACCGATAAACTCAATGAGGAAAAAAAAAAAGAAATCTTGTGGAGATGGAATTTCTAAATAGACAATGGGAAAGATATGGGAAAATAAATTTGTGAAAATACCAACTTTTTCTGAATTGCTAATAACCTTTGGAAGGCTAAGAGGTGTCTTCAAAAAGAGACATAGATGAAGATGATTTTTCTTTTCTTTTTTTGTGGGGTATTGGGGATAGAACTGGGGATTGAACTGGGGACCTTGCGTTTGTGAGGCAGGAAGCGGCACCACTGAGCTAAATCCCTGGCCCCAGCACTGACTTTTCAAAGGAGAATTTCCACCGAGTTTACTTCCTTGCCCACAAGAGGGCATATCTTTCTAACTCATGCACACTCATTTGTACTTCTAAATTCATGGTCATCCTTTCATTGTAAGTTTAAACCTTCCTTACATGAGGAGATCAAGATGCAAGGACTTAAGAGACTGCAAATGAACTGTTCCCCAGGAATTATGTTTGTACTCTTCTTAACGTTTGGTAAGTAAAATGATGCATAAAGCTTGGAGTCTTTTGAGCCATGATGTCGAGGCAATTTTTAATCAATTTTCTGCGAGGAAAACCCCAGGTTGTGAGCAAGGTAAGATGCCACAAATTGTCATTTGTTTTCTTTTTAGGAGGAAGCAACGAAGATTCAGTGACCCAGATAGGAGGTCAAGTGACCCTCTCTGAAAGAACTGCCCTGACTGTGAACTGCTCCTATAAAACCACACAGTATCCTGCCCTGTTCTGGTACGTCCAGTATCCCGGAAAAGGTCTGCAGCTTCTCCTGAAAGCCTCAAAGGACAAGGATAAGGGAAGCCACAAAGGATTTGAAGCCACGTATGATAAAGACACCAGCTCCTTCCACTTGGAGAAAGCCTCAGTGCAAGAGTCAGACTCGGCTGTGTACTACTGTGCTGTGGGTGACACAGTGGCAGGAACTGCAGGGGGAGCCGAACACAAACTCTGGGCAGTGACAAGAGACCTGGCTGTTGGGTGTCTGACTTGGATTTCATTGCTTAGAGGTCAGGTACTTGTCTAACACGGTTGCTACTCACCAATCATCCCAGGCGCTATGATAGTGTAAAAGTCACAGCAATTGAAACGAAGAAAACTGCAGAAGAACAAGAAGTAGATGTGCCTCATACAAGATGCTTTGATGGTGAGAGTGAGAACAGTCTGCCACAGTCGTTTATCAACCATGCTGGCAGTTTGTGATTTTAAAAGCATGAAACCTTAAAAGTGTAATAGTTTAACCTTGCATGTAATTTTATCTCCATGACATTGTCCCTAGACGTCCAGGGAAAGACAGTATTTAGTCACAGCTGTGGTGTATTGAAGGTGCAGGTGCTTACTGTCTGTCTGATGAACTGGTGATTTTTGAAGGAAGCTTCACCCTCATCAAGAGTGTGTTCTGAAACAAAGACAGACATATAAGAGAGGAAGGGGAAGAATGATGTATTACATTTGATCTCATGTATAGAAAGAAATAATGCACTTACTAATTTCTTTTGGGAAGACTACATGGCATAAACACACTGATTTTCTACAGAATAGGTTACTCAGGCAAAAACCTGTGGAGACCTCCAACCTCCATAATTGCTCAGTGAATTGGTTTTCGATCAGCAGCAGTACTAGAGAGAAACAGGCAGTGTCCAGCGTCTGGAAAAGGAAAACTCCACTAAGATGAAACCTTTTCTTGGATATCGATGGGGAGGGAATCCCAGCATCCCAAATACCTCTCAAGCCATTTCTCATACTGAAGGGCAGTAACAGGTGGAGCGGAGACAGCGGTCAGAAGTACGAGACAAAAGAGATAGCAAAGAAGAATATTTAGATATAATTGAAGATAAGCTGGTGTCATTGGAAATATTGGATATTTTGTTTTTCTACCTCTATTCCTTTTCACATTTAGTTTACTGCATCATTTATACTTCAGTAGAAAGTAAAGATAATTATAGAAATTTAACAAATAAGAAAGAAAAACAGTACAATGAGAACTGAAGTACTAAATATTTTTGAAAAAATAAAAAGTAAATATTTAGCCATGTTGATAATCATTGAACAGTGTAGTAGCTTGAACAATGGCCACTAACTGTGTCCACGTTGTAAGGACCAGAGTCTGTCAATATGTTACCTTACATGGTAACTAGCTTCCTAGGGGGGCTATAAAAGAGACCAAGGACAGCAGTAAAAACATATTGTCTCACTGTTCTGGGAGGCCAGACATCTAAATGGAAGTTGTGACAGGTCTGAAAGAATTTTGGAAGATATGTTCCAATTTCTCTTCCAGTTCTGGTAGTCAGAGGCTTGTAGATGGTCACATCCTCCCTTTTCTCCTTTCAGTATCTCCCTTCTGTGTGTGCTTTTGTCTCTTCAATGACATTCCTTTTATAAATCCAGTCATCTTGGACTAGAGTCCAGTCTACAATCGCATGACTTTATCTTACCTAAATACATGTGTGATAGTCACATTTCCAAAGAATTTCACATTCAAAAATGGTAGAAATTTGAACTTCACCATATGAATTTTAGGGGCACAAATCAACTGAATGAGTTAGGGGTAAAGGAATTTTTACAGATGAGATTAATATAAAGATCTCAAGATAGAATGATTTTCCTGGGTTATCCAGGAGAGCCAAATTAATCATAAGGATTTTTGTAAGAGTCACTTGAGTGAAAATGAAAAAAGTGGTGTGATGTAGAAACGAGAAAGACTCTAAACCCCAAAAAGGCAATAAAACAAATGATTCCCAACAAATGCAACAAGAAAGTCGGCTTGCTGGCTTCTTGATTTTATATTAGTTAAAGTGATTTTGAATTTGTCACAATCCGAATTGTAATATAAAATCTGTGTTGCTTTATACCACTGTGTTGCTGTAATATCTTAAGCAATAATCAGATACTAATACAAATTATAATAGAAAAGACTGAAAAGTAGACATATCCCAAGTAGCAATAAAAATTTTAAGAGGAAATTGCATATAAATAGTACTGATAAAATTTAAAGCTCTTAGGAAATGATTTCACAGAAAAAATATACATCATCCAAAATAACTCAAGAATAAATAGAAACTCTAAATAGGTTTATAACCATTTAAGTTGTTTGATAACTATAAAAATAAATCTGTAGAGAATTTTACTAAAATAGTATATCTTAATTTTAATAAAACAGTACATATGTTCCCCATTACAATATTAAGCAAGACATATCCTAAGATATGTTTGTCTAAGCACAATCAAGGAAATGTTAGAAATTAAAGTTGGAGAAGGAAGTTCTATGAAGAAATAAGAAAAAAAATCCCAAATTAAAAATAAATAAGCATACAAAAAGCAACTTAAGAAGAAAGGAAATGGTTGGTGAACACACAAAGCGTTGTCCAAAGCTATCAGAGGAAATTCAAATAAACATTGTTACATTATTTCTTCTTGCTTGAAGCAAAACATTTATTGGTACATTTTAGACATACATAATGGTAATATTCATCATAGGGAATTTGTACCTGTGCGTGATATATCTTATTTCTTTTTTTATTTATATTAGAGAAACAAAATTAAAGTCTGATTACTTTGACTTCTGAGAAGAATATAGGAAGATAGGGCTGTTATATTCTTCCAGCTTAAAAAAAAATCAAACAATTTACATAGCCACTTAGGAGACTATGGTGGTTTGGTTACATTAATAAAAAATATACACATATAAAATTCAACCAATCCAATTCTTAATGTCTACATTTTAAATTCAAATATATAAACAAGAGAGCATTTACAAAGAAGATGCAGTATTATTTAAAAAATAAATACGATCAGTAATTAGTGTAGTGGAAAACATAGTTTATTCCTACAATAAAATGCATAGGCATTTATGACAAATAAATGACTCCACATATATTTTTATAGATGAATCCTAAGCATATAATGATGAGTATAAAAAGAAAATATCAGAATGGTACATACTGCATGGGACCATTTATGAGAAATCTCAAAATACAAACTATATTGTTTTGTGGTACGTATCTACAAGGACAAAATTTGGAATGATCTGTATGGAATCTTCTCAACAGCAATTATTTCTTTGGAAAGAGAGGAGAAAGAAAAGGAGTGACTACTTTGTCTGTGACTGTAATACTTTTTTAAAAGAGGCAAGAGGGAAGGATGGAGGATGGAAGGGAGGAAGAGAGAGAGAGGAGGACAAATATGATTAAAACAACAAGATACCTTTTTGCTGGATGCAAAGTTTTTTGCATGTGATCTTTATATATTACATTTAAGACAAAATTTTAAATAAATAGCAACAAGTAGATTTTTATGATCTCCATTGGTCTGCAGAATGGAGAAAGAAATCCTTCATTATAACACTCCTATGATGTATATTCCTACAGCACAGAAATGCCAACAGAAATTCCAGGAGAAGATCTTTAATTTATTTATGAATTAAAGCATGTTCAGTTGAGGGCGGTAGTGAGTTCACACACTCCCAGCCGCCCAGGAAGCTGAGGTAGGAGGATTGAGCCCAGGGATGCCAGATCAGCCTGGATGACATAGGGGGTCCCTGTCTCAAAAAACAAACAAGGAAACAACAAAAGGCACACCAGCAAGTAAAGGGTATTCAACATGAAATATACACTCCAGATTCTACCTGCTATAGTCTACAATTCATAAGCTTTTACTGTAGAAAAAGAGAGAGTGAAAAAAGAAAATCAAATCACCTGGCTCTTAGTAATAGATGTGCCGCAAGATGTCAGTATACGAACTCCCTCTGGCTCTCAACTTTCTATCCCTTTTCTTTTTAAAAAGTTAAATCAGAAAATTGGAATAGTATTTATAGCTAATTGGAGAAGCTTCCAATGGACTGAGAGATACAAGAGTAAAAGATACAAGAGTCCAGTTGGAGGTCAGCATCAAGACAAAGGCATCATCAGGGAGGCAGGAGGAGAACTGGGAAGTTTCAGCAACCCCAGTAGTGACCATGCGGCTGGCTATGGAAAGTCACTCTGGGGATCTGACAAAGGGAGCAGGGGAACCTGAAGGCAGATTGCCATGGAATGACTGAGTTATTCCCATTTGGCTTTCTTTATAGGTCACTCACTCAAAGCACGTTTGAAATTTGGGAATTTGACATCAATTCCTTCACCAGATAATTTTTCAGGACAAAGTGGAAGAGAATCTCTGTGCATTCAGTGTTCAAAGAGGGAAGTTCTTTTTGAAGATATCTGCATTATCACAAGTTTGTAATGTGTTTATTGATAAAACAGTGTTTTGGGAGAGGTTTTGTTTTCCTTATAATGATAGCAGGATCACAGAATAGCTCCAAACATTGGATGTGCACTCATGGCAGCAAGAAGGCTGAATATCAGAGTGGAGAAGGATTCTGATGATCTCTTCCCAGGACTTCTAATAAAACCAAGCAGGGTAATATTAAAAACATGACTTTGCTGCTGATGTTAGCATGCCAGTTCACAGCTGGAAAGACGTCTGAACAAAGAACCTGTTCTGGTCTTATCATTCTGAACAGAGGCTGCGCCGCAGTGAAGTCTGCAGTCCCCAGGGTGTGAGGCGAGTGGAAAGGAAGCGACAAGAGGACTTCTGATTTGTCTCTGGAGGGAAGCCAAGGATTGGGCAGCATGTGTTACTTTAGGATCAGACTGGGGGCAAGAGAACAACGAAAACTTCAATAAGCATTTGCAAACATAGCTGTAATTCATTATGTTGAATTTCAGAAAAGGCCCTCAGATCTTATCACAGCACAATTTAATAAGCTTGCAAAGATTCAGTGGTTTACCTCTTTTGAGTATTTCCTTACACATTAAGCTTTATCCTTTCCTAGATACTATCACTTGTTACTTAAATGACAAAGACAGGCAAAATGGTGTTTGGGAAGGACCAATTTCATAAACTAGATTCCATAGGAAATTCAAATTTAACCCAACCTGCCCCCCCAAATCTATGCATAAGAGTTAGCTGCTACAAATCCCAAGGGACCCTGCACTTGGAGAGTCAGGAGCTTGGAGCAGCCATTTCTACAGGAGGGAAACCCTGCCACAGTGCTGGCCCCCCAAGTGCTGTGGGCATCCGTGGTCTCTATCTGCATAGGTGAAAGTCATTGCAAACCAGACACAAAGGGGAAATCGGACAAGAAAGATATCACAAATCCTTATAAGTCCTTCCCACACCACCCATTGATCTGTTATTTAAAATTATGTCAAGAACTGGAAATAGAGACTTTGGATGATCTCTAGTTTTCTACTCATCTTTTTTCACTTTATATTAATTCATAAGATGAGGCAGTAATCAAAGAAAATATTAACTGCTACATTCCCCACAACTGCATAGCAGCAAAGAAAATCTTAGCCACTATTTTTTGTGCTGTTCATATGCCCATAGATACTTTCAGCATTCCACTAAATAAGTATACAGAATTTAACAAGTAAGTTTCAATACATTTGGTCAATGGAATAGAAAACGTTTTATCAGGACAATTTTAGCATGTTACTCTAGTAAAAGTAATTCTTTATGTGAAGGCAACAGAACCGAATGATCTTGACCTCCGAAATCTAGTGAGTGACTCATCGTTGAAAAAAAGAATAATAGTTTATTCTCTATATATTTTTACAAAATTATAAATTAATAGCTTCTAAAAGACATAAGGATAGACATTTATCAGTTGATTCAGATTAATTTTATGAGCTAAAAGTCACATATGTCATAGAACTGAGTAAGGAAGACAGCTATTAAGGATTTTGGATATGTTTTCCTTTCATAGAGAAATAAAAAGACCTATGAGGAGAAGAGCAAATATTTGTTAAACTGGTGACCAGTAAGTAGATCAGAGGGAAAGAGGATGGCTCATAATCAGTTCCACTATAACTTCATCCCCCAAATTAATCTGCTAAATAATAACAGTGTGTGTCAACTACCTCAGTTTGCAGTTTCCTCAGCTCCAAACCACAGTGCTAACAGCTTTTCTTAGGCTCCGCCTTTTATAAAGACAAGTAGACAGGGGAACAGTTAGGGGTAAGCCACACTTACTCCCATTGGGTCAGCAAACCTAAAAAACCCTTTTTCCTGTTGGGGGGAGCAGCATAAAAACCCAAGAAGTACTTATAGGTACACTGTCAGATACTCAGAAACCCAGAACTCCAAGACAAATAAGCAGTGCTAAAGGACACGGCCACATGTTGCTCTCCAGCCTGCTGTGGGTGTCCCTCGTCTCCATCTATTCTGGTACATATGGTGCTTCATCTGGGATAGAGGAGGAAAGCAGGTTGAGACAAAGGAAGACAAACTGACTTAAGTTCGGTTTGCCCTTGTGTCCTAAATTAAGCTAATTCTTACAGTATTTTATTCCCTATGTGGAAGTTCAGCTCTATTTTCTGATTATTCCTACAGGACCCAGTGTGGCCCAGAAAGTGACCCAAGTCCAGCCACCCACATTCAGGCCAGAAGGGGAGAGAGTCACCCTGGACTGTTCCTATGAGACAAGCTGGAGCTCATACTATATTTTTTGGTACAAACAACTTCTGAGTGGAGAGATGATTTTCCTTATTCGACAAAGTTCTTCTGCTGCCACTGGACAGAATGGTCGCTATTCTGTCAGAAAAATAGGTAACTCCATGGGCCTCACCATTTCAGCCTTACAGATGGAAGACTCTGCAAGATACTTTTGTGCTCTGTGGGAACTCACGGTGTTTCAAATGATAGTAAAAGCCGAACAAAAACTCAGGAGCTCTCTGAAAGACAAGTCCTGCTGCAGGAGCCCAGTTGAGATTCACACCTGCAAGTCCCAGACTAGAAGGGAGAACTGTGGTTTGTCCATCTGTGATCTGGATCAGAAGATTAAATTCTAAGTAAAACCTCTTCTCTCTCATTTGGAATAAGGTGTCAGTTGTGTCAGGTGTCAGATGTCTTTTGTGGTATATTTTTTCCAGATTTTTTGAGCCCAAAATAGATCATTCAAAATATGTATATACTTGTCCAGTGTTGTGGATTTGCCCCACAACAATGAAAACTATCAGTTTCATCTTAAGATGCTTCCAGCCCGATTTTAAGTGTAGTTACCTAGGGTGCCAGTGGAAGCCATTTCCTTAGCTCTTTTTCCTTAGGTTTTGTGTTAGGTACAATCAGAAAAGGAGAATGACTAGGACTGATGTAAAATAAAAGATTATTAAAACAATTAGACCACATGCATTATCTGGAGTTACAGCCTCTGTAAAGCTGTTGTCTTTCCATCTCACACTGAGTCTGAAGTCACTGAAGGTCAGTTATTCCCAGATCAGGGAAAGAAGGTTGGAGGAGGACAAGCACGTGGATGAGCTGTGTCCTGGGAGGACATGGTGGGGCCCATGAGGACAACTGAAACCTTCTAGGATGAATTAAAGCTTGTCTGTCTCTCAGCTCCTTTGCTCTTAGTCAGTCAATAACTTAAAGACAAGTGGTATAATTTGCCATTAGTCTACACACACACTTGGCCAAAGCCAAAGAGAAGCTGAGGGAGGAGACGTGGTGGGAGGTGGAGGAATCATGCTAATGGGGAAATGAGCTGACAGACAAGCAGAAACCTGTGGGAGGCAGCTCAGGGCCCGGAGCTCTGAACCTATGAAGCACGTAAGAAGGGGCTGCTGCATTACACTGACCTCTCAAATGTAGTACCATTTTGTGTGCAGCCATCCCTGAAGCAGAACAATGCAGGGCATCCAAAGCTGGAAAGTATATTTCCAGAGGGTTGAGAAAGTGAAAAGCTACCAGTTAACCCCTTCTCAACTTGGCATTCACTGCTCCTTTAACAAGAACCCGAGTTTGATCCCCAGTAGCAACAACAACAACAACAACAACAACAAAAAAAAAAAAAAAAAAAAAAAAAAAAAAGAAAAAAAAAAGAAAAAGAAAAAGAAAGAAAGAAAAGCCCACACCCACACACATGTTCTATTTATGTTTTTTAGCACTCTGGGTGAGATAATGTAGTCAGGAGGAGCTGATCATAGGAGAGTAGCAAAAAATAATGACTACCTCCACTTCCACATAAAGGGATAGCTAAGATTTCTAGAAGCTTCCATCATTTCACCCTTATGGTGAGGAGAAAATTCAATAATGAGCCATACATAGACTTAGACAACGAAGGAAAGGCAGAGTATACCAAGAAAGTGCAAGTTTATTTATTGAGCTGGCTAAATATGAGGCACAGTATTGCACACTTTAGACTCTTAATTTAAAATCAAAACCTAAGATACCATTTTTATTGTTCCTACTTTTAATGTTTGGGAAATGAGATACAACGTTCGCTGATTTTGAAGAGTTTCTCTGTCATTATTGTCAGCCGGATACCAGCATCTGAAAGGCTTCTAAATTGCAGGGTTTGGGCTATGGAGCAGTAATGGCCCAACAGCAAGTGACTATTGCCCTAAGAAAGGTTATGTTACTGGGTTCAACTAGATCCCTCTAGGAACTGGAGAAAATGATGACAAACTTAGGTACAAGTTGCCCACAGATCAATATTGAAATCATCAAGTAACCAGTTACCAATGAAAACTTAACTACTTCAGAAATATGATTCCAATATCTTAGCTTGTGTCTTCAGTAGTGTGCTGGGAAGTGTAAGAAGAAATATTCTTAAAACACCCTAAGCATGTTTCCATATCCGGATCTTTGCTCCTTGCCTTTCACTTCCTCATTGGTAATGGTTTCTACCAAATACCTGTGAGGTTCACCTGTGCACTTCTTCATATCTTTATTCAAATATTACCACTGTATAAAACTTGGGTCTAAATTTGTTTTACTTCCTGGAAAGTCAGCCTCCAATACACTTAGTGTGGACAGAATTTAGCAGTTCTTGACTGAAGCACTTGCCTCCTGGATTCCTGCTTATTTTGCGACATTCAATGCTGTTCTCCTTGCTGCCCTCTAGAGGTCATGGAACAAATTATGTAATAGTAGCCTAAATGCGATAGGACCCGCCATTGTTGAAAGACATGGAAGGACAGACTTTAGGAATACCTGTGGGTTGTAGATCTATGATCTGCCACATATGAAAGTGACTGACTTTGAGATAACAAAACACATGCAATGATTGTGGGCTGGTAGACATTCCTTGGGAATAAAGCTGGGCATTGCTGTGCAAAGTGGGAGGTTTTACTCTAAGTGAAATTGTATCCACTTTTATGCCTTTTAGTGTATTACGGAAATATCCTGAGACATGAAAAAAAGACTTTCTGATGGAGAAAAATGAGCTGTTGTAAGGAAAATTCCACAGAGCTCCATCCCCAACCCTAAAAGTGCTTCCTTTTTAAACCTCCGTCTAATCCAGGTAGTTCGATTTCTAACCACCTGCATTTCCTTCTTTAGGAAAATTAGAGTGAAAAAGTGCTTGTGTATGGGCTGAGGAATCAGCTGGTCTGAAATGGCCTGTGTTGATGATTTCAATCCACTAGGGGGCTCTATGGTGATTTCTGTGTATGCTTACACAGCAGCTGTGGATGGGTTTCCTGTTAAGAAGCTGAGAAAATGTGACACGTGCTCAGTGAGTCTCAGGAACCTTCTACTCTAAGAACAAGTCTGGGCTCAAGACAGCTTCCGGAGCCTGGAGAAAAGCGCGGGGGCAGGAGCCATGGAGAGGACACCGGGAGCCCTGCTGGGGATTTTGTGGGTGCAGGTTTGCTGTGAGTTGAGGTCCCCGCTTGGGGTCAGGGTCTTGCAGACCTGACAGTGGGAGGCAGGGAAGGGAGGACTGACACAGAGCCCCTTCGGTGTTCTCTGTCCTCACGATCGTTTCCCGGGATATCATCCAGGTTTGGGAACTGCTGCTCAGTGATTCCCCAGTGCCAACATATGTGTTTTCTTTTCTCTTTCCAAGCAGGGGTGAGAGGGGTGGAGGTGGAGCAGAGCCCTTCAGTCTCGAGTCTCCGGGAAGAAAACAGCATTACATTGAGGTGCAATTTTTCTACCACCATGAACTCAGTGCAGTGGTTCCTGCAAAATCCAGGAGGCAGCCTCCTTAGTCTGTTCGTCATGGCTCCTGGGACAAAGCGAAATGGAAGGCTAGAGTCAACATTTAATTTCAAAGAACGTTATAGCACCCTGCAGATTACAGCCTCCAAGCTGGGTGACTCAGGCTTCTACCTCTGTGCAGCAGATGCACAGTGCTTCCAGGTCCCTTGCAGCCTGGCTCCAAACTGCAGCTGGGCCTGAGCCACATCTCCTGCCTCAGGGGAACTCACACTGCAGCGTGCACAGGTTTGGGCTCCCTAATTCAGGCTGTGCCACTTTTACTTCTGCTAACACCAGACTTTTTCAGTATAGCCATGTCACGTGGTTGCATTTCGATTTTTTTCAACCTTGGAATCCATAACAAGTGTAATGAAAAGGTCTTTCATGTCATTGAGTCTCAGCCACTGGCTAGGTGGTTGCATTTATAATCTAAGTACAGACAATTTTCCTTCACTTCAGTCAGGAACATAGAGGATTGTAGAGCAGAAGGCACTGTTTTGAGCTCACGTGATTGCTTGCCAGTGAAGCCAGGAAGGACTTCCCACTCAGGGTGTCTGATAACAGAGCTGCCCAGAGCAGAAGACTCCACAATGCAGATTATATGCATCGATCATTTGTACTGTGTGTTCACATACAGCACAGACAATAATTTGCATTTTAGTCTTTTCTAAATAGCACCCTGTGTTAAAGAGCTCATTGAATTTTTCCTTTTCTAATGTTAATATCCACAGGCCCTGCTATGTTTTGAGCACCTCTATTACTCCAGATTTTCCAACCTTATTTAAGGTGTGGGAGAATGAGCAGAAAGCTTTGCAGCAACATCCGGAGAAGCAAACCCAAGGTTCAGACTTGAGTGTGCATCACAGCCTTGCAAGGACTTTTACGTGAGTGTATGGGATTTCCTGTGAAAGAGTGAGACCCAAAGAACTAAGATGAGGACAAATGGACAAGTACTACGAATTATTATACAAAATGTCTGTGTATGTATGCACATGGTGCAGTAAGCTGTTTTGGAAATGCATTAGCAACTTGCAAAAAGTTTACAAGATAATCTAAAATTGATGCCACATTGCCGAATGAATTTCACAAGCTTAGAAACAAAAATTCAATATGAAGATGGAGACAAATACTTTTTATGTGAACTTCTGAATGAGCCAATTGTTAATAAATAGATACTTTAAAGTTATTTTTCCCCAAAGAGATGAGATGTAAAAGCAAGTACTTCGAATTACAGACAAATCGTGAAACCACTTTCTGTTATCAAGTTGCAGAAAATTTCAGAGAATACATTGAAATATATCTATATGAGTTACATCGAAAATCAAATTTATACTCACATGGAACTGACCTTTTTTGAAAAGTAAATCATCTTAGGATAATTATTTCACTGGAAAAATCAATCCCAGATTTACTAGTATTTATCTTTCAAAGTGCTTTATTAGGTATCCATGCTAATATTGTTATAGCAGATAAAATATTCTTAAGATGTTTAATATCTGCTGTATCATTTCTCAATATCAGAAATTGTCAAAAATTCTAGTTGCAATCTTTCATTTATCAAAAACACCAGACATACTTTCTATAATCCTGATATAAAATGAAATTGCTAAAAGAATAACTTTTCAAACTCTAATAAATTAACTTGCAGAAGAGCAAGGAAGAACAATATAATCAAGATATCCTATTTATAAAATAATGTTACTCCTTTTCTATAAACTTAGAACACTACCTTTTTTTTCAGTGAGAAAGTTTATTATGTTATATATACATCATTATGAGGATCCTGTCTCTCCTTCTAAGAAACCAAAGGATTGGTTAGTGTAACCTCAAGCACACTAAATTGCATGTGAACATAAAAATGGTCTTGAACTGCATGGTACAGGACAACTTTTCCCAACTCTCATACACCTCCTTATTTGATCTGGCCATCCTTCAATGAACATTTTCTCCATAAATGGTATTAAATATTTTTTTAATTCTAGAAGAGTCTTTAGAAATCTTCTAGTCCCACTTAATTCTACAAAGGCAGAGCCTATATGAAAAATCCAAATATAAAACAATGAACTAGTAAAGGAGTGGGAATAGAAAGAAACTACTTCCTCAGCTCTTCTTTAGGAATCTGTGCCCTGCCACATTCCTGAAGGGCCAGACTGCTGAACAAAGAGAAGATGCTTCAGGGAGTCCAGCTGCTTTGAGATCTGCAGTTTGACTCTGAGAGGGCCTTGGTCTAAGCAATCTGACTTCCAGAACCAAAAGTTCTACTTACGTAAATGACACGTCAAGCTAGGAGACTCAAGTGGAACCACTCTTATTCTACCAGCAAATCAGACCACCACTCACTGTACCAAAAAGTTCTGGTGTCATCTACTATACCCAGATGATTTTTAGACTTTCTTAGAAGTAGTGACCTGTCAACTGGTATAATTGATAGTGTGAAATAGGCTAAAGGGGAAGTGAGAAGGGGAAGGGAAAGGAAATAAGAGAAAAGAAAAAATGTGAAAAAAGGAAAAAAGATGGAAACAAAGTCTTTGTAAATAGGGAAGGGTGAAGGGGTGAAGGGAGGACAGGGGTATGGGGAAAAACAAGAAGCAAGACATACCATGTAAGGTACAAGATCCCAACGATGAATGTAACTGTATTGTTTGCTTTAAATGTGCCAATAAACTTAATGGGGGAAAAAGTAGTAACCTGTATTCACCATCTCAGATGGACATTCCTTGAGTGAAGGATTTCACCGTAATGAATCTCACTCATACACTGTTAGAAGAAAAGGTCATTGAAACAGACATTAAGGAAAACACTGTCCTCCTGTAACTGACAGTCCTAAAGGTGCTAGAAAGATATGTTTCTGATGCCATTACGCAGGAAATATTGACCTGAGGGATGTGTTTCCAAGAAAGAGGTAGTTCACTGAATAATTGATTTGGGAATTCTACCTAGTGGGGAATATTGAGAAAGTAGGATAACTTTAGAATGCAGAAACCTTAAATATGTATTATGTATATATACAGAGTCGACCACAAATGTATACACACATCAGGAAAAGAAAAATAGTATGATTTTTAAAAACAGATGGTGTTACCTTCATATGGGGGACCCTAGAGGATGTTGTACAGAAAACTCACTGCAATTCTGGCCCTTAGAGAAGAAATTGAAAATGCATGTGCAGCAATCCCAATGACCAAGCCTAGATAAGCAGCAGTTTGCTGTACTAATAAATATCTGGAAGCCAATGGCCGCCACTTTGAGCACCTCTTGTAATTGTAGAGGCTAAAGGTAACTTGTATTAATGTCATGATGTCTCAGATTTAGTATTAAAATATTTTTACAAGTTTTCCTTTTCTGAAATGTAGTGTGCACACATTTTTTTACTATATATACACAAATATATGTGTGTGTGTATATATATATATATATATATATATGCACACAGACACACACACATATACTGAATTGAAGCTGATCACAACTGCCCTTAGATCTTGAAAGGCGTGAGGTAGGAGTCAAGGCTTTATTCTCTATAATTCCATGGGACTAGTGAGTACAGATCACAGGAAAGGGGTAAAAAAGGTGTTGACTTCTGGAAATGAGGTCAATTTTGTTCATCAGAAATCACTTCTCATTGTGATTTACTTAGGCAGGTTTCCTAAGTATCCTATCCCTGTAGCAGACACAGGCACTGATTAGACTTTCCTATGTTTCTTCTCACAGAAGTGAGAAAATATCAAGAAGTTACAGAAGATGAGAAATGCTTTTTGGTAGGAGAAGATATCCTGGAAATTCATAGTAATGAAGAAATTTATCAGTATTTTGAGGGGAACATTTTGGGTACGTAGGTGGGAGAAAAATCAATGGTCAAGGCAGTAGGAATCCATGCCAAGAGAGCCGGCTCATAGGTTAGAGGGTATCTCAGGGAAGTGTAAGTCAGTTATTGAAATTCAGAGGGTACAAACCATTTTGATAGCAGAAAATAAAAACAAATCAAAAGTTAACTTATATGTAGTTACCTTTTTGAAATCTGTAACCTGATGTTTGTAGAGAATCTTTAGTCCTGCACCTTGCGGGAAGAAAGCCATATCAGAATAGAAAAAACATTTCTTAAAAGCAGGCCATATTCTCATTGCAAATCAACTCAACCTAGGAGTCAAATGATTTCTGCATTAATAACTCAAGAACTTATCTCCTCACTGTTTTGCCACTGAAATTTGTTCTTTGCTTTTCTCAACTGCCATTTTTATGGAAGGAGGATACCATGGTTTGATTTCTGGTACTGTCTGTTGTTTGGGAAGGGGAAGGTCATGGGCAGGATCAGGCCTGGAGAAGCAGAGTCTGAGATAAGATGCATTTTGAATCTTCAGTGTTTTTCTCTCTCTCTTACTGTGATCTTTGGCTTACACATTCATTTTAGGAAAACTTTTTTTTTGTCTGTAGAAGACAAACCTTGAAGGTAGATTTGGCTGAAAGAAAAGTTTTGTTTTTTTCTTTTTTATGAGAAAGAATTAGGAAGTTTCCTTGATTTTAAACTCAGCCTCTCGTTGAGTAAAAACCAACATTTGCCTCCTCCAATTTATTAATAATGACTCATCAGTGTACATGAATATAAGCCTTGACCTCTTCATACTGAGCATGTACCTAAACTCTGATAAAACACCTACATAGACAACTATATGTCTGAGCCCTTAGTGGTGTAAAAGATGAGCTTTTAATCAGAGTTCAGTAGTTAGGGAGTCACCACAAGGTGGCAGCACACGTCAACTAGTGCAGGCTGCAAGAAGGGATCCTTCAAGTACATTCTGAATGCAGGTGTTTAAGGCTGACGCCTTTTCTTACTACCTGGTTAGACAACAGGAAAAGCCACTGTAATTGCTAAATGAGAAAGAACTTTAATTATTACATAAAGATATAATAGAAATATCTCTCTGAGCTAAAGATTGCTAGACTAAGATTGATCCTAGAACAGTGAAGACATCCACTCACGATTTACTCGAGCTCTTATGGCTGTGTGCGGCTGGACTGTGAGTTGAGGATTTGGGGCCCACAGAGTATGTTAACATATGCTCTTTGTATGTCCAGGGAGGAGACTATTTTACTCAGGGTTATCTTGTTTTTGTAGAAAAAGTAAATCTCGGAGAACAACAACCTGACAACTTTCACCTTTCTCTGCCTTTTCTTTTCTGCACGAGGAAGCTCCTGAGAGCGGGAAGGAGACGGCTGTGTTATCAACTCTACTTATTCAGGCAGAGGTCCATCCTACTTTCCGTGGTATAAGCAAGAAGCTGAAAGGGTCCTCTGCTCATTATTGGCATTTAGCCAAGCACTTCTCCCCTTGCACTGCAACCACCCGACCAGGACTTGCAGCCTCAAACTTTTGGCAGCCAGTGCACGCTACTTCCCAGGCGCCTCCTGCCTGCAAGCAAACCTTCCTGTGAGCCAAGCCCACCCTCTGTCCTTCGGCACAGGCCATCCAGGATAGCATTTGCCACGATTTTGTTTCTCAGTGGAAACTGATATGTAGACACTAAAAGCATAAATATGAAGATGACCCGAAAAGCTCAGGACATTTTGCTAGCTGACTGTTGCTTCCTAAATTTGTCCATTTTGTTTGTCATTGTATATATTTACAGTGTACAACATCATGTTTTGATATCTGGGTACACAGTGAATATGAACAGCTGAATGAAGAGATGCATAAGGCAGGATCTAGGGCAAGGGACAAGAGTTTCATACTTCTTCTGATGCCCAAATCCAGGCACCACCGTGTGTTCAGCAGTCCTAAAGTGGCACTGCATAGATTTTAAAAGGAAACTGGTAAGGTTTTGTCTTGAAATCCAGATTTAAAGATGACTTTGCATTTGCTGTTCAGACTGCTCTCCTATAAATAATGCTTAGTATTTGTATCACAATCCTTTCCACACATGAGCTTCTGATTCATTAGAAAATTGCATGTTATTTTTTTCTGATTATAAAATACTACATATTGAATGTTAAAATATGTAAAATACAAAAGTTTAAAATTAATAGTTCACTACCCAGTGTATTTCTAATATTGTGGAAAAAATGTAAAGACTTACACACGAAGGTCCAGAGACATAAAATTCTAAAGACTTTATGAGAGAGAGAGAGAGAGAGACCGAGCTGTTTGGCCCAAGAGAGATAACTGATCACTTATTGGAAATGATGAGGAATATTATCATAATAACGAGTAAGCCAAAAGAGCTGCAGTGATTAGTTTAATCATCTTTTCCAGCTATTGATGCAGTGATTTCTACTTTAGAATAAATGAAATACACACACACACGAGGATACATGATTATGACACCTTACGTCATCTTCATAACCCATTTTACATAGTGATAAGTAAGTACCAACCTCCTAGGCCCACCACAGATCCCATGACTGAGGGTAGCAGTTGTTCACATAAATTTTCCTTTCAAAATTCTCACGTGTATTTTCAGATTGTATGGCTACTGTATTAATTTTACCATGTTAGAATTGGTTGATTTAGAAGGAAGTTCAGGTCGGGTGAGACTGTCAGCCAGGACACAGAGCCCAGCCCACTTCCTTCACTAGGAAATCTGTGTTTCCTGTTTTAGAGCAACCACAGCAAAACTCAGTAATTCTTCCCTCCCCTTGTCCCCCTTAGGCTCACATCACAGTGCAGAGCACTGAACTTGAAGAAGAAAGACAAACTTTCTTTCTAGATGATAAATGCAAACATGTCCCTTTCCAGGTTGCTGAAGTTGTTCATGGCTTCAACATGGCTGGGTACAGAGTTCCACTGGGATTGATCCTCCTTTGTGACCTCAACATGGGAGTACTTTGAGACTGTCAGCCAGGACACAGAGCCCAGCCCACTTCCTTCACTAGGAAATCTGTGTTTCCTGCTTTAGAGCAACCACAGCAGACCTCAGTAATTCTTCCCTCCCCTTGCCCCCCTTAGGCTCACATCACAGTGCAGAGCACTGAACTTGAAGAAGAAAGACAAACTTTCTTTCTAGATGATAAATGCAAACATGTCTCTTTCCAGGTTCCTGAAGTTGTTCATGGCTTCAACATGGCTGGGTACAGAGTTCCACTGGGATTGGTCCTCCTTTGTGACCTCAAGATGGGAGTACAGGCAATGTCTTATAGGGAATAGGGGGAAAGCGATGACAGGGTATAAAAATGGAAGGTTGACTCTTTCTCTGATTCTTTTTTCCTTCAGGACTCAGTATCACTCAGAAGGTAACTCAAGCCCAGCCACCAGTGTCAGTGCAAGAGATGGAGGCTGCAGTCCTGCACTGCATCTATGACACCAGCAGTACAAATTATGTTCTCTCCTGGTATAAGCAGCCCAGCAGTGGGGAGATGATCCTCCTCATTCTCCAAGAGTCTTACAGACAGCAAAATGCAACAAAAGGTCGCTACTCCTTGGATTTCCAGAAAGCAAGCAAATCCATTCAGCTTGTCATCTCAGCTTCACAACTGGAGGACTCAGCGGTATATTTCTGTGCACTGAGGGGAGCCACAATGAAAGGGCTGTTGAAGGGAGGTGCACAAAAACCCCAGGGTCTGCTTGAGACAGCCACCTGCAGTAGGGACCAAGGCAGAGAGTCACCAACTCCCCCAGGAAACAGCTAGGACTGAGGCAGTACAGGTATAGGGTTAGAGGGAGGCCTCATTGAGTAAGCCCCTCCCTGGTTACAGCCATCATTACAGACATCCACATCCATGAAGCTGTAGCTTGAAGCTGGAGACAGAATATTTGATGGAAGTTTGCAAAGGAAGAATAGGTACAATAAACAGTTGCCCTTTTGGCCATGGGATCCAGTAGGAAAAAAATGGCTGAAGAATTTTAGAAACAAATAACTGACAAATCAGTAAGGGTCAGTATAAATGATCAGATTTTTGTGTCAATTAACCCAATAAGTATTGAAGAAATATTATGTTACAGACTTTTTTTTTTTCAAGCTAAAGGAGGTCTTGAAATCTCACCATGTTTCTTTTGAAAGCATCATGGTGACTTTACACTTTTTAATAGATTAATTGGATTGAGCTCTGCTTGCTGTGGATACACTATAGTCATAACGACTTTGTAAAGGTGATGAACGTTGTGCTGTGAGCGCCCTCCATTTTCTGAACACCTCTTCTGTGGAAGAGCTCAGTCTTCAGAGTGAAGATTTACCCACTGTTCCTCGGCCACATCCATAAAATGATACATAGCTCACAGCTCTAACAAAGATACCTGGTGGTCTCACCCATGGAGATATAAACCTTCCACATGTGGGTGAATAAGGCATATGTTCTCCTAAAATGACTGTTGGTTTTCAATAAATTCTATCTTTCCATTATAAAGTATTTTCACATATATTGTTATTTCCATGGTTCTGCTTAGTTCTTCGTGTACCAATCTCAGTGAGGAGCTTTAGAAGTAGAATAAATATTGTTTTAAACGATGAAGGTCTTACTATTTCTGTCTGTCACCTGTGCTTTTTAAAAAGTTCATGCTGAGTTACAGTATTTAATAAATCACTTTGATTGAGATTTGTTTGTTGTGAGTAAATGGTACTCAGGCCTACTTTCTAAAGGTGCCAACTGGGAGATGAACTTCGCGGGAGCGTTCCTTCCATCTTCTAATCACCTCTAGTGTGAAAGCTAAGTTTCCACACCGGAGGTTCCTAGATGTCTCATCCTCTCATCCGAGGTGACCAATACTAGGGCCTCCCCGCCGCCGGGAAAACAGATAATCTATACCTTTTTAATGTAGAAATTCACCCTTTCACTGAAATACCTTTACACAGCTTGTATTGAGATCTGTTGACCCAGTTCTTTCATTTGACTCCAATCTCAGAAGGGAGTTTTGTGTTAATTTTATTACTTGCTGGGGCAAATCACTCCTATTCTTCAAGAATTTTTAATAATTCTGGGACTTTCATTTTTCAACATAAATATTAAAAATTTTGTCACCTTTTCCTCATGTTCGATATGCCTTGAACACATGAAACGAATGAAAAAAAATGCCTCATAATGAGAAAGTTGGAATTACACTTAATGAATATATTAATAGAGGAAATACTAACTTGCTAATTTTATTCAGAAAAATTCTATTTTCTCAATTCATAAAAGATTTTGTTTTCTTTCATTATATTTTGAGGTTTCTTACCTTTATCATCAACTGAATTTCTCTTAATTTATTCTTACATATTCATTCATAAGTATACATTTTCTATTAAATTTTTATACACTCATGTTTAGTGGCATTTGAAATATAAAGAGAGGATATTATAAAATTACATTGACTTAATAGTTTAGAATTTCTAATATTTAAAGTAGAGATAATTTGCAACACACCTATATGCTCTAGACCATTACCTTTTAAAATCTAACTTCTAAAGTGATAGCACAAAAATTCAATTGTACAGGCAAAATATCTAAATTCAGGAATTATAAAAAAATAGTATGCAACTCAATTTTAAAAAAATATTCACTTACATATCCATTTGTTAAAAAACATTAATTACTGTCTGACAACAGATCTCACTTTACATAATGGCCTCATTATAAGTCATAGCATGAAAACACTTTATTTTTACACTCTGAGTTTGCTTGATTCATGCTTAGCTTATCTATAGATCGTTACATGCTCCTGCATATATCTATATCATATATACATATATATTTGTATCATCTATTTTTATATCTATCTATATTTGTATAGCTATATTGATATAGTGTGTGTGTGTGCGTGTGAGTGTGTGTGTTTGTCTGTGTGTGTCTGTGTTTTGAAGGGAGGGGATTTTAATATAAGTAAAATCAGATCCATTTTCTCTACTCCAGACTAAAAAGTAAGCAATGATCACTTCCCAAGCCCAGGACACAATTTGAAACTATAGTAATTGAAGAATAGCACATTTAAAAGTAAGAAATTAAAAAATAAATAAAATAAAAGAATAGAATAGTCAATTACTCATGTAGGAAAATTAAATATTATGCAAGATAAAACATATTCATAGCAATGTATGTTGCTAAAATATTGCCCCATTGATAAATTTCACAAACTTACACTAGCAGCAGTGGTGATTTGGTAGAATAAGTGTTTAGCTCCAAAATTTCATATTATGCAGCTTTTTAACTATTGCTTATTAGTTTGGCTTTCTCCAAGCTAATTTATTAATTATAAATCAAATGGTGTTTCACTTAAATATTTAGATTTTTCTCTGTATATTGCCTATTCATCTTTCAAATTTTAAGGTTGTCTCCATTCTTTCAAATTTACTTTTGTTTACCCATCACATATTTACATTCCTCCACCCCTTTTTAAAGATGATTTTTAGAATAGGTTGAGATTACAGCAAAATTAAGGTACAGAGATTTTTTTCATATAAACCCCCCAAAAACTAACTCTGTAGCCTTCACCATTATCAAAATTCTCAGCCAGAGTGGCCTGCTTATTACAATTGGTGAACCTACAGTCACTCAAAGTCCAGGGTTCATCTTAAATGTCCCCTTTGGGGTTTCATATCATATAGTTTGTTTTGTTTTTTTATTTTTTTTGGTACCAAGGAACGAACTCGAGTCCTTGTACTTGCGAGGCAGGCAGCAGAACCACTGAGCTACATCCCAGGCTATATCATGTAGTTTTTGACAAAGGTTTAAGGACTATAACAACAAGAAGAATGAAACAAAGAGTATTTTCACTGTCTTGCCATCCTCTGTGCTCTACCTATTCATTACATTCTCATCCCAAACCCCGGCAACCACTGACAATTGTAATTTCTCCAGTTTGCCTTTTCCAGATTGTCACCAGTTGGGATCCTAAGGTATGTACCCTTTAGGACTGACATTTCATTTAGTAACACGAATGCAACTTTTCACCATGTCTTTCATGGTTTGATAGTGAATATTGGAATGCTGAATATTATTCCTTTTTGATGGATGTGCCACAATTTTTTATTCATTTAATTCCAGAAAGAAAATTCATTGCTTTCAGATTTTTGGCAATGAACAATAAAGCTGCTAGAAATATCCCTGTGCAGGTTTTGGTGTGGACAAATGGTTTCAAATACTTTGGACAAATATTAAGGATTGTGACTGCTGGATAGTATGGAAAGAGAATATAAGAAACTCCCAAACCAAACCTTCACCACAAGTGGCTGTACCACTCTGCATTTCCTACTGAAGGGATTCTAATCTTTGTTCAGTATCTTCACAGCCATTTTTATTGTTTTTCCTAATATAATGTGTATATTAGTGGTGTCTTTTTATTTTAATTGAATTTCCCTGATTACATATGATGTAGTTGATAATGTTATCTGATATGTGTATATGTCCCTGATAAAATCTTTTAAAATGTTTGGCTAATATTTATTGGAGTATTTCCTTATTGTTGAATTTTGAGGTATCTTTGTGTACTTGGGGTGACAGTTCACTGCTAAATGTGTCTTTTACAATATTTTTTCCAAGCTTATGGCTCAACTTCTCTTTTTCTTACTATTGTTTCCACAGAGCAGAAGTTTTTAATATAAAGATAATCCTGTTCACCAATGACTTCTTTAATGGATCTAGCCTGCTGTGTTTTATTAGTGACTCATTGCCATGCACAGGTTCATTTAGGTTTTCTTCTCTGTTACCTTCTTGGGTTTTCATAATTTTGCATTTTGATGATAATAATCTACCTTGAGGCCCAGGTTCTCATGACCTAAGATGTCATTGGAGATGACCCCACCTCCAAACACTATTGCCTTGGAAATTATGTTTAGAGGACACATTCAAATCATGGCAGCATCATTGAGACATCCTCCATTTCAATGAGCTATAACATTATCATTACCAACATTTTACAATGATTTAATTGTGAAATACAACAAATGTTCATGAAAGTATATAAAATCCTGAAGCAATGTATCTATATTACTTAGGGATATACAGATTAAGATTATAATATCCATATATATATATATATATATATATGTATTTGTACAAATATGACTACCTGGATCTATCTGTCTGTCTGTTTATCTTATTTATCTAAAATTTGTTTTAAGGAATTGTGATCATGGGAACTGGTAAACTGCAGACATGGGAGACTTCATTCTGCTGCTCAATTCTCAAGGCCTTCTATGGGCAGAATTTCTCCCACATTGAGAGAGCTCAGTATTTTTCTCTTAAGTTCTTCAACTGATTGCATAAGACCAACAACTTTCTTTGGAGAAATTCTGCTTTATTCAAAGTATACTGGTTTAAGTAGTAATCTTCTCTAAAATATCTTTATTTTGTCTTATATGAGAATAATACACAAGCTTTCTTTTGATTTTTCCCTGGAATATCTTTTTTCATCCCTTTTTTATGTCTCTGCTTTCAGTTGCAAATATGTCTGTAAATAATTACCTTTTCATTGGAGTTCTATTTCACAGAGAAAATATGAACAATAAGATGAATTTTTTTCCACAAGATTCAACATTAAGAACTTGCCAGCATCTGAGTTCAAATATCTCCTTGGTCCTCTCAGTAGAATATATTTCTATGTGATCAGGGACTTTACTAATCCTCAACCCATATTAATGTCTGAGCAAAAATAGGCCTTTAAAACATGGTTCAATAAATAATTAATGAAAAATACTACTATCACTACTAGAACAAATATTCTCATTTATTTAGTAAGGATTTATTATGTATCTATTTCTGAACTGATCACTTTCTAGAAACTGAAGATATAATGGAGAATAGAACAGGAAAACTCCTATCCTAAAACAGCTACTATTTTAGTTGAAGTTCATGCCAGTCCCTATTATAGGACTTTTACATGAAGTACTGGTTCTAAACAGCTCAAAGATCAGCAGGGCATGGTGGCACAACTGTAGTCTCATTAACCTGGGAAGCTGAGGCAGGAGGATCAGAGTTGAGATCAACCTGGAACATAGCAAGACCCTTCCTCAAACAAATAAATAAAAATTATTGGTTTTTCACTAACCATATCCATTATCAGAATGCCCTATTCTTATTATATGTGGCTGGAATTCAATTGAGATCTTCAAATATACGTTTTGATTAGTAATCTATTGTGTTTCTCTAGACATATAAGAGATTGTACTCTGTATCTCCTTGCAAATAATAAAGAAATCTAGCAATAGAATCTTAGAGATTCTGAGCAACTGCAGCTGTGGCCCCAAGGTGGCAGTGTGTGCATAGGCCGGGCGTCCAAAAGGGAGCACTGAACGTACCGCTGAATCTGGTCTCTGACTGGCTGGGCATACTTCCTGAGACTCCTTTTGTTTAATGTTGCAAGGAAGAGATGCTTTTGAATAGACAAGTCCGTGTTGGGGCGGCACACTTTCTCAGAATAAGAATGGAGAAGCATCTGAGTACCTCCCTTGGGGTTTTGTGGCTTTATATTTGTTGTAAGTCGAGGACTTTCAGCCCCGACACACAAAGAGAGGGAAGATTTTCACAGGAACTGGGGCAGATTATATTGCATTTTGATGGGAGAAAGGAAGACACTGGGGCTTCATTCTGGTTCATCTGGGATTCCTGAGAGAGTATAGAAAGGATGGTAAGGAGAAGGTATTAAAACTAGACTATAGATCTCTCCTTTCTTTCTACTTTCGGAATAGGTGTGCATGGCAAACCTGCAGTGGAGCAGAGTCCCCAGTCCTTGACTGTGCTCCAGGGAGAGAACTGCAGTCTTCAGTGCGATTACACTGTGAGCCCCTGTAACAACGTACGGTGGTATAGACAGGACCCAGGGAGAGGTCCTGTTTCCATGATGATCATCACCTCCACCGAGAACAAGACGTCGGACGGAAGGTACACAGTAACTCTGAATGCGACTGCCAAGCACAGCTCCTTGCACATCACAGCCTCCCGGCTCAGCGACTCTGCCTCCTACACCTGTGTGGTGGGCGCACTATGCTCCCTGGGCACCTACTGCCTGTACCCAAACCTGCACCTGGAGACTGGCAGGAGGCTTAGGAGGTGGAGCAGGGGTATTCTTTAGTTTGTTTTATATAATTTCACAAGTGATAAGATCATGGCACAAATGAGGTTTAAAATTATTCCCTGGACATCACGGTGGCATGAAAACGACTGGGGGAAGCTTTATGGGGAATTAAGAGTACACTTCGGCGCGGGAGAACAGAGGCACATTCAATGTATTAATTACACAGTTATTTATCAAATATTTTATAAGTGATAAGTGTTTTGCAGGTACAAGGAATAATGAAGAAAACAGAAATACAGATGCCAAAACAGTTTCACTCGTGAGGTTTGATCCTCGATCTAGCTGCAGTGTTGAACTCCTGTTACAGGACTATCCTGTGGAGACTGTGACTTAGCAGAAGCACTTCCCGTTACGTCTTGTGACTGACAGGGGTCATATGGGAATTAAAAATCATAGATATGATGTGCTGTATATGTCAGTAAAGGACCATGGGCAACATTTCTTAAATTTATAATAAATACATTTTATTCTCTGTAGTAATATTTATTTCACCACAAGGCTGTAAGGACTGAATGCAATTAAATGAATTGAGAAATTAAATGGTGTTATTTGAAAATTATTTCTAAATAATGGTAGCTATTTCAGGACGATTGACGGAATGGTGGGATGAATTTAAGTAAAGAAAAATAATAGTAGATTTTAAGTATGGATTGTGGCTTATCTTTCCATTCTCTGGTATTGATTGTATTACTATTAGAGGATGGTCATTGCTGGGCTCACCCTTTGTTCCACACTAGGTTTCTCCTACTCAATTAAAATAACTGTAATGGCTTTCTTGTTTAGTTTATTAATCTCATATGTTTTATGCATGGAATGTGATTTTTTTTTTGCTTCTGGCATAATTTAATGTAAATTCTAAGATGACTCCCCATAATCTTTGGGGAGAAAGGCTCATATGTTTTTACACTGCATAGTGTAACAGTGCCAAAGACGAGATTCACACCTGGGAGCTCATTCAAAGATTTCTGCATTGGAACAGAAAGGAAAGAAAAACAAAAGGAAAACAAAGGAAAGGAAAGGAGCTTTCTAGGAGGGATGATGTTAATGAATGGTAGCTACTCAGTAGTTATTATAAAAGAAAGATCACATAGGGAACAAACAATATTTTAGCTCTCCAGCATATAATAGGGTAGACCGTCAGCTCCCTGCACTGACAGCATTGTGACGGTGCACCTAGGAAAATAACCTATTGAAGACTAGAGTCTTCAGTGAGTCCAGAAATGGAGCAGCTTTTGGACATTACAATACTGAACTTTTCTTGTGAGCTATCCTGTGAGTTGGTGGTTTTGGAGCTGACAATAAAAATGTAGCAGATTATAGTAATCTTTATAGGCCTCAAAGTTATAGAAAGATAGTTAGAGGTACTGTTCCCATGGAGAGAGACAGTGAAAAGAATATCTTCACAGTGTAGTCAACACTAATGAATCTACACTAATGAATCTCTTGAGTGAGATTCAAACATTTGAGTGACATTTAAACAGGGAGAAGCAACCTGCATATAGTAGAGCAGAGCCCTTCATCCTGAGTGTCCAGCGGAGAGTAACTGCCCTTCCTTACCACACTTCTTAGGGGAGAATGGTCCTCAACTTCTACCATTTCTCACAGTGTCCTGGGAAAGCACCAGTGTCTTTTGACCTTTGCTCAATCCAGCCAGAAAGAGCAGACATACAATAATCTTAAAAAGTGCTAAGGAGGGAGAAGTTATGCTACAGATTCAGCCATCTGCTTCTGTGCTTTGGGGCCCACTGTCCCCAGCACCTGTGGCAGCACCACAACCTAGAGCTTGGCTCCCAACATAGGCTCATTGCTGGGGGAGAAAGAGAGACTTTTTTTTCTTTTTTTTTAATGGCTAGAGTTGATTTACCTAAAAATCCCAAAACAGTAGAGGATGATACCATGCTGCATGTGTGATGAATTTCAATTCATATGAAATTTCCTTTAGTTACTGTTTAAATTTCCTTTACTTATTGTTCAATTCCTTGGTACTGATTGTCATGACCCTGGGCCTCTTTGCCTCCATATCTGTCCATTCCTTGGCCCTTTCTTTAATGGATCAGATCCTTTGGCTCAGGCCCAAAGCTCAGGAAACAAGTGTTCACAAATCTGGACCCTCACTTTGCTCATAATATCCACACTACTTTTGAGGTGAATACCCTTATATGATTACAGTGATTCCTCAGTTGTCAAATGACACCAAGTTTTGAACTTTCCACTACTCAAACAGCAAAATTAAATAAAAAAATCTGCTCTGTGTTTGTAACTTTGCTGAACCAAAAATCTTACTTGAAGAAAAGCAGTACTGGCCAGGAGTGAGTGAGGCATTGAGCCTTGCTGTGTACACAAAGGGGTGACACTTAGCTCTAAGCATCTCTCTCACCCAGAAAACATGCAGTGGTTACGGCAGTGTGTTAAAACATTTGCAGTTGTGCTATTTATCACTTTATTTGCATAAAATATCATAACCACGGAAAAGAAACCAAAGAAAACAATACAGGCAGTAAAGCTAAGAGGAAAACTATAATATGAACCACAGTAGTGCTAGTGTTGGGGAAATCCAAGAGACTGGAGAGACCCACAGGATGAAACAGGAGGATTTTATTTCAGATTTAAGGCATTCACTGGCTCAACAGACTCCTGTCCAAAGGAAGAGCAAAGAACAAAGTTCCAGCTTTTATACACTTTGTCAAGGGGGTGGTTTTCCTAACAATGGGGCAAGTGAGTTTCCTGGAACAGGACAAGGGTAGACAGTTTTGTAATTCCGCCTTGAAAGAAGACAGTGTCTTATGAATCAGATGAGAACAGAGTGTCATAACTTTGTTTATGAGACATGGTTGTCAATTTTATCTGCACCAGAACGAGGAGTTACAGCTACAGGGGAGAAGGGGGATTACTGGGGAGGGAGAGACTAGGAAGGGCTTGTTTTTCTTTAAGTTGTGCTTCATTAGAAAAAGAAATCACAGCAAACTTTGTCACAATCTTAGAAAAATGAATTTATAAGTGTAATTTTTGGGCCTTAGGACCAGTTATTTGGATTTTAATTATATGTTATGGGGAAAATATATTTAGTTCTTAAACTTTTCAGTGTTTGAACATGAATGTGTGATAAATTGAATTGGACAATACAGGGTTGATGATGCTGATTTTCCACTACATCATCAATTATGGACGTTATTATGCTAAGTAGTTACTATTTTACATGAAAGTTTTGGCAGAATTTTAATTTTATTTTTAATTTACATGTGAAGTTTTGGTCTTAAAAGAATAAGTAAAACAGGATGAGAAAACATCAAAAGCCATCACAAAATAATTATCCTTTCCTACACTAAGACGTGTAAGAAAAGGTTGAAATGTGTCGTTCTGGTTCAAGTTACCATCTCACTGGGCCTTTTCCTTTCCAGGCATCTGTTGTACACATCAGTGCCCCTCAGGATGAGGAAGAGCTGTCACTCTGGCTGTGCAAACTTTCAGGCTCCCCAGTCCCATTCTATGCTAACAAAGTCCTCCGAAGAGCCTGTCACCTAACAGTTGGAAATCACCAACCTGGTCAGTTGCTGCAGTGCTTGCTAGAGGTTTAATCAGATCTATCCTTGCCGGAAACGTTTTGGTGGCTGTCGCTCCTACAGTGAAATATAAATTTTGGGCTGTAATATGCAAGGTGTACATAAGTTTTACCTGGCCTCACCCTTCATTCTCAGCTCTTAATTCTCCCTTCCATCTCTCTGTGACCCAACAACATGTCTCCTTCAGTTTACTGAGTTTACCATGTCCTGTCCCACATTTAGTCTTACTCTCATCCACCTGAAGTACTGTTCCCCCAAATCTTGGCCAGCCCGATTCATTCTCACCCTTCAAGTCTCAGTGCAAATATCACTGCTGCAAAGAAATCCTCTTACTTCTGCTGAACTTCCTGCCTAAAGCTAGTTATTTCCCTTATGGTAAGAATCATAACATGTGGCTGTGTGGTTGATTTATGTGCCAATATTTTGAGGGATTATCTAATTAGATTACAAACTTTATGAAGCCAGGGAAATTGTTCAACTCACAGCTTTATCTTTTGCGTCTAGACCAGGGACCGGCTCATTATAATGTATTCAAAAACATCCACTGAAGGAGTGAATGAGTGAACGGGCAAATGTGGCTTGATTCTTCTCTCCCTCATTATTTTCTTTTCTCTCTTTTCCTTCTCAGATATTCCTTCTTAGTGTATCATCTCTGCTTCATTATGGGGTGCACCTCCGTTCTCCTTGGCCCTTTCCGCCACACTCAGGTCCTGTCCTTCCCGTGCTCTGGGGGGCTCTGCCAAATGGTTAACTCCACTTAGGGTCTCAGCCTTCCCACACCCAATGGAGCTCACCCTACCAGAAGGACCGAATCAGCTAACTCTGAGGTGAGGAACCTCATGGAGAATATTATAAAGAAAAAGTCATAACTAAAATATATGGGAAATAAAAAATAACTTCTCAAGTCACACAAAATTTTACTTCAAAACACTACAAGTAAATTTTTTACCAAGAAACAGATTTTAAAAAACTAGCCAATGAGATGTTAAAAGGATATGGTTAAGGGCTGGGGATTTAGTTCAGTGGTTCTGCAGCCTGCCTCGCAAGCACAAGGTCCCAAGTTAGATCCTCAGTACCAGGGAAAAAAAGGATATGGTTAAATGCATTGGTTAATAATGTTCCTACTTTAATATCTGTTCTGTGGCCATTAGGCTCTTCACAAGATTAATAGTCATCTACGTCTATAGCACTAATTCTGTAGGAGTCTTTATTTCATTAAAATATGCCAGAAAATTTCTCATTTATTTTACCAGAAATTATATGTAAATCTCATAAGAGGCCATATATTACATCCTTCAAAAATGTCTAGCTTGGGAAAAATTGTTTTTCTCAAAAATAACTCCAAGGTTTACCATAGTAGAAAGGTTTTATCAGTACATGTATGTTGTCCTTTTTCAAGCTGATTGGACTGTTTCATTAATGATGGCGGTAAAGACACAAGCCTCCAGGCCAGAAACAAAGGAATTTATTGGCACTGTCACAGGAAACAACATAAGCACTGGAAAATTTCCCTCAATGCCTCCATCCCTGGTGTCTCCTGAGACCACACAATGGCTAAGGATGGATGCTCTGCCTACAATGGTGTGTGTCACAGTGGAGAAAATCTGAACACACACATGAGGTAAAGGGACTCATGTATACATAGTGTCTGCCAACCTTATCCATTCTTGGTCCTATATTGTAGTAGATTATAGAAATTTGTCTTAAGACAACCTTGCTATTTCACCAGCCATTCTGATTAATCTGATTGGCAGAGGCTGAGTCTAAATATCTTCAATTTGTGTCAAATAACATTTAATTAAATCTTCAGTCGAATTCTAATACTATGAAACATCTGTGATAATTAAATACAGTCATGTCTCCTATGACCCAGATTCAGACAATTATGAGCAGTCCCAGAGTACAGACACCTAGGATACTGTGTGTTATAACTGATGACTCACACAAGGAAATTAAGACTGAAATGCTGATATTTGGTTTTCTTGCATAAAAGAGACAATACACCAACCATCATTCCCCATAGAGAGACATTTTATGTCCCTTTCCCCAGAAATAAGCACACAGCCTTGAAGGGTTTTAATATTGTTTTGGAATTCATGTTAAATTTTATTTACTTTGGAATTACATCACTTTGCTGAACTACATTATCAGTGTTACTGAGTTTTTATAACTTCCGTATGCATTCTTGAACTAATCTAGCATTGTTCAGATGAGAAACATATGTGGTTCTATTAGGAGCAAAGTTTGCTGTCGTTTCCTGTAAAATACGTCCCCACATATATGGAGATTGACTTGGAGCAAATCTTTCTTAATTCTTTTTAATGTAACAGGATTACGTCAAGAGTTTGAATGTTGCCCATGTGGTTCGTCGCCATACTGAGTCCACAAGAGGGCGGCGTCTTCTCAGGTACCTCCAGGAAAGTTTTCAATTGGAGGTGGGGGGAGAGAGAGAGGAAAAAAAAAAGAAGAAGTAGGAAGAGGAGGAGGACAGAAGGAGAAGCAGGAAAGAGAAGAAGGAGAAAAGAAAAAAGTAGGAAGAGGGGGAGGGTGAGTTGGGAGAGGAGAGGGACGGGAGAAGAGGGGAGAGGGAGGAGAAAGCGGAGGGGAGGCACTTGTAGCTGTAGCAGGTGTGGCTAAAAGAATATCTTTCTTCTGATTGGGAGAACAAATTCTTTCATTCTTTTTATGTTTCTTAAAGCAGAAGAACTACAGGTATCTGAAGAAGTATCGCTTGTTTAAGGTTTAACATCTGAATCCTGGGTGAACCAGGGGAGAGAATAATGGAATCCTTCGGTGCTTTACTAGTGGTCCTGTGGCTTCAGTTCATCTGTGAGTTTGTTTATTTGAATGTGAGGTAGTTGTCTATTCTAGGACGGTGGGAAGAAATGTGAGTAGTTTTATTCTCCAAATAAGAGAGTGTGGGAGGCCCATAGAATATAATTTTCATTCTGGACATTAAGCACCTACTCCCCACACAATCTTCTTGTTCTGACCATTGTCTTTTTGCCCAGGGGTGAGCAGCCAGCAGAAGGAGGTGGAGCAGAGTCCTGAGACCCTCAGTGTTCCCGAGGGAGCCATCGCCTCTTTCAACTGCACTTACAAGGACAGTGCTTCTAGAAACTTCCTTTGGTACCGGCAGTATCCCTGGAAAGGTCCCGAGGTGCTGATATTCATGTACTCCAGTGGTGACAAAGAAGAAGGGAGATTTAAAATGCAACTCAACACAGCCAGCCAGCATGTTTCCTTGCACATCCGAGGCTCGCAGCACAGTGACTCTGCCGTCTACCTCTGTGCCGTAAGCACACAGTGCTCCCCAGGCACCTGCAGCCTGCACCCAAACCACAGGGGCCCAGGCAGGCCTGAGGCAGAGCAGACACCACAGGGCAGGGGATTTCTGTACCTGCTCCAGATGCAGTGGGGATTAAGAGCAAGAGTAGAGACTGGGAGAGTATTTTAAAAATTCTGAAAATAAATGACCACCAAGGGGAAACTAGAGACAAAATATTTGTCTTGTGTAAATATTTTCCTGCTCTCAGTTGCCACTCTAATGTTTTTAAAAAAAGTTTTGAGAAATGTGCAAAAGGTGCATATATTTGTTATAAATGTTTGTGCAATTGAAAATCAGTGTACAACCATGAAAATATCAGCATAAACAACAATGCTATAAACACATGAGCCACTTTTAGAGTTTTTCTTCCTCCTTTCTGTTTTAAAATTCAATTACAGTTGACAAAAAGTACACATAGTGCATACATCTTGATGTGTACTCTAGTTTTAAATCACAGCTTCATCAAGATTAGCTTTGTAATGATGTTTATTAATGAAGAGTAATATTTTGATATAATAATGGGTGTCCCTTCACCGTTATTAATGCCCTTTGCCCTTTCCATTCATTTTTCTCAAAATGTCTGATACTCTGCATTGGAAATATAAAGGTTACAAAGGATTCATAAGCGTCTGCTTTCAGAAAGGTTTAAGACACAATTACTTTATAGATCTTCCACTTTATCTCCCACTTGAAACTGCAGCCCCACTCCTAGATTGGATGTGGACACAGTGGGTGGACAGAAGGAAGGACTCCAGTCAGAGAGTGAGAATTGGTAAAAGCAAAAGGCTCAGATGGTCCTAGAGATCAATTATCTGGGATGGTCTATGTTACCGTTTTTTGAATTCAAGCTGAGTAAGTCTCGGAGTTCTTTTCTAGAGCCCGATTCCTGTGCCAGTAGGGTGTGGTGTGGAGATGAGAAGAGTGTCCTCCCCAGATGTAGAGAGAGCCATACACCATCAGGGTATGGGGAAGTAGAACAACTCCAGATACTTTGAGAAGGATCTCCGACAAGGCATCTAGAACAGTTCTAGATATCGAGGCACTTTGTTCTCATAACTAAAGAGCTGCCTGGATCCGCTACAACAGAGCACATGGTGCACGGGGCGGGGAGGCTGCTTCCCCAGTGCTGGTGAGGGGAGCCGGAGACACTGACCATTGTATTGTGTCATCACACGCCTCTCTTTTCTGACTTCTAGGCGAAATGATCATCCCTCCCATTTCCACCAAGGCCAGGAGATTTGTGTGTGAATTGATGAAAATAAGTCCTTAATATGCTTTAGTAAGTATTAAGATGAATTATAAGCATAAAAATTGAAAGTCACACTTATTTGTAAAATGAATGCTACAGCCTATTGGTGATGATGATGTATTATATAGGCTCAGGGTCAGAAAAATTTGGAAATGTGGAAATAAGATTCAGTAATCCAACCCAATGTCAATTTGCTTCACATTCTCAATTTGAAATTTGAAGATTGACAGCAAAGTTTTCCAAATCACAGAAAACAATTGAAGGCAATGAGGAACACAGAAGTTGTGCTGAAGTCTAGTCATGTTACTGGCTCCAAGTTTTTCAGTGCTTTCTGGCAGCATGGAACTGTGGAGGGAACCAAGGTCACGATACTGATATGAACATCTCTCATGGTACCAAATAGGTCATCTGGTCATAGGCTGTAACATTATATATATATATATATAAAATGAAGATTGGTTTTAGAAATGAATGAAATAACATTAACGTAGTTTGAGCTTTTAAAAGGAGAGCTTGAAGTGAAACTCTTTTGTTCATAATTTATGGAGGAAATCACATTGAAAAGAAACCTAAAAAAGCACGGACATAGCTCAGCTGGAGCCTTGGTTCACCTGGATCTCCTTGGGAGCTTCAGGCATGCAGTGCCCCACAAAGTGGATTCTTCCCATCTTGAGGGAGGAGGCCAGACTGTTCCCCTTCTGTGCTTTATAATAAAGTACTGAAGTCACTGGTTATGGTCTCTCTTGGGCTAAGGTATACTCTACTGAACAGTGATGACTCAGGGGAAGAAGTCAGCTTTGTAAAGAAAGGGTTAACTGTGAGACAAAAGCAGGCAGAACTCATAAAATCTGGGTATTTGATTTGCTACACTGGCTTGGGAAAGGGGATTCAGACTGGGTGCCAGTAGTGTGAACTACTACTATGGGATCATCTGGGCACATGTGGAGCAACATTTCTAATTGCTGTATTCTAATTGCTGTCTTGTTGTTTTGGAATGGGGGATCAAACGCAGGACCTTAAGCTTGTGAGGCAAGAGTGGTGCCACTGAGCTAAACCCCTGGGCCTGCTGTATTCCAAATTTTAATTTCTCCATCCACTATATATATTAAAAGAACCTCAATTTCACTACAATGAAATGAACTTCAAATCTACTAAAGGCCAAAAATGATTTCTTCCTTCTATTCTTTTTTTTTGTCTTTTGTACTAGGAATTAAATTCAGGTCCTTGTGCTTTCAAGGCATGTGGCGAAACCACTGAGCTAAATCTCCGGCCCCCACAAACGACTTCTTAGGTAATTTAACATGTGAACAAAATGGAGAAACTATTGATTTTGAAACTAAGTTTAATACAATTTAAAATACATTATACGAAATTTAATTTCCTTTCTTTCAAAGGCTGTACATAATAACTGGAGGATGGAAAGGTATTAGTGAAACTTCTGTACACCTTGGCTGCGCTTAAATATTTCCCCTACCCTCATACTCTCCACTTCTCCTCACTGGCTTGCAGTCCTCTGTGCCTTGGAGGTCAAACATTAGACTGGGACAGAAAGAGGGACAAGGAGGTGGGAGGACAAAAGCAACTTAACACCGCAAACAAAATATTCAAACAGGCATCACTTGGCTCCTGATTAATCCATCAGACGTCTATTTCCGGGCTGATTCCTCCTTTCACATGACTGGGCCCTGGCTAGAGGGAGCACAGGTATAGAGTAGGATTTGTTTTAAAAATATGATCCTCATTTCACTTAAATAAATACAACGAATTATTATTCAAAACTACATGTCAGGAATTTTTGAGAGTTAGTGACCAGGCAATCAATCAGTATATAATTATATTGACTTCGGTTTATATTTTTGACAGAGCTTTACATATTGTAGATAAGTCAGCTTGTGGACTAAATGCCTGAGTTGGGGATTTCGGAGCATGCACAATAAGAACAGCCAGGTGATCTTCCTAGAATCTTTCCAGCATGGTCACTGTACTCTAAATTGTTATTTTAGTAAGAGTTAAACAGTCTAAGTGTATACTAACTCCCCTTTCTAGGTGGTGTCTAACCTATTACAGAGCCACCTTCATTCTCCGTGTATATAAATGTTGGGGTCTATGAACCTACGAAACCCTATTTCCTGTCTGAGGAGCAGTATAAAACCTCCATCAAGTCACTAAATTAGCAGGAAGCCTGAGTCTCTGAATCCAGACACCCAGACAGAAGAAAAGACACTGTGCAGAGAATCATGGGCCCCATGCTGCTCTCCAGCCTGCTGTGGGTGTCCATGGCCGTCATCTACTCTGGTTCAGATGGTCCAAATATGGTCAAGAATATTAAGGATGAAAGGACTGCACACAGGCATCAGATGCTCAACACGGGCTAGATGAGGAAAAGAGGGACAAGGAAAAAAGCAAGCAAACTGTCATTCCAGTTTGGTCTGTTGTTGGGTCCTAAATTAGTCTAAATCTTCCAATATTTTATTACTATGTCAAAGGATCAGCTACATTTTTCTGATTCTTCCTAATAGGACACACTGTGGTCCAAAGAGTGATTCAAGTTCAGCCTGCTATATTGAGGCCAGAGGGGAAAGCAGTCATTCTGAACTGTTCCTATGAAACAAGCGCAAACTTTTATGATTTGTTTTGGTACAAGCAACTTCTCAGTGGAGAGATGGTTCTACTTATTCATCAGTTATAATAACAAAGATGAAAACAGCCACTTTCAAGATGTGATACCGAGTAGCAGATATGCATTCAAAACAATACAAGATCATTACTCATTAGGAAGATGAAAATAAAGCTCCATGTGAATTCCTGTGTCCTTTCAGCACCCTCGAAGGTAATAATGTAGTCTGGAGTTAATGATCCCTAGAGGACAGAGAAAAATAGTAACTAGCTCTAGGGAAAGGGGTGATTAATGTTTCAAACGCTTCCATCATTAAACCCTTATGGAAAGGAGAAAAGACTTTAATTAATGAACAACAGATCTGGACATTGAAAGAATGGAAGGCTTTACCAAAAAAGTTGATATTTATTGAGTTTATTATATATGAGTACTGTTACACATTTCAGAATCATTAGCTCAATTTAAACATTAAAATTCTATGACATGGATTTTTAAAGTTTAGAAAGTGGGACACAATTTTCCCTAATTTGAAGAACAATAATGACTTCCAGTATCGTCATCCAGAAGGCAGCATCTGAGAGGCTCAGAAGGAGCAGAGTTTTGGCTGTGGAGAAGCAAGGGCCCCAGAGCAGGTGGGCGTTGTCTCAGTCATGGTGACACAGAGTTCAACTAGATCACCAAGGGGATTGGAAGTAAAGATGCACTCCTAGGTACACGTGGCCCAAGGATTAATAGACTAAACATCATCAACCATTTAGCAGCGGCGAGTGCCTGAGTCTTCTCTCCTAGGGCTATAAGAGAAGGTATTCCCGAAACACTCAGAGCACACTTTCCTATCAGGGCTTTTGCTCTTTATCTTTGTCCCCTCTGCCTGTGATACCTGTGTGGTATTAAAAATACCTGCTCCAGGGGCTGGGGATTTAGCTCAGTGGTGCTGCGGGACTGCCTTGCAAGCACAAGGATCTGTGTTCCATCCCAGGTACCCAGAAAACCAAAATAAAACAAAACAAAAAAACCAAAACCCACCCACAAAAACCCTACTTCAAATACCTATGTGGCTCATCTTTGCATTTTCTCTATGTCATTAGTCAAATGTCACCACCTTGTAAAGCCTTACTTAAATCTATTTTCCTTCCAAGAGATTATGGATCTAACACATTTCATGTGTCCAGAACTGCAAATGTTCTTGGCCCAAGGGTTGTCATCTTGGGTCCTGTTAAAATGTTTTGTGGTGTTTTGTCTATCGAGGTGATCATGTGATTTTTGGCCTTGGCTCTCTGATATGGTGCATTACATTTATTGATCTGAGTATGTTGAATCACCTCTAATCCCTAGGACGAATTCTCCTTGGTCATGGTGTATAATCTTTTTGATGATTTGTTGCATTCTATTTGCCAGTATCTTATTGAGGATTTTTGCATCTATACTCACTAAGGAGAGGGAGATTGGCCTGTAGTTCTCTTTTTTTTTTTTATTTGATCCTTCTCCTGTTTTGGTATCAGGGTAATACTTGCTTCCAGGAATGAGTTTTGGAGTAGTTTCATTAAAGAGTTTGATTAGACCTATATCTTTATTGTAGAATTTAGCAGTGAATCCATCAGGACCTGGAATTTTTCTTGTTGATAAGCTTATAATTACATCTTCAATGTCATCAATTGATATTTATTTAAAATTTTTATATCTTCTTAATTCAGCTTTGATAATTATCTATGTCTAGGAATCTATTTCTTCTGTGTAATAGCGGTGCAATTTGGCAATACCTAAATCTTGGAAACATCCTGAATGCCCATCAACTGATAAATACATAAAGAGGATGTACTTTTTATACAGTGGAGTACTACTCAGCCATAAAGAAGGATAAATTTGGGATGCTTCTAGGTAAATGGATGCACATTGAGACCATATTTTTAAGTTAAATAAATTGGGCACAAATGTGTAAATACCATATAGTTTCTCTAGTGTGAAAAACTGAAAGTATAAATAAAGACAAAAATGTATAATACATACTGTAAAAATAGGGAGAAAATGTTCAAATGAGAAGGGAAAGTAGGGAGCAGGGAGGGGGAAAGGAAGGGAAAAGAAGAAGGAAGAAATAGAAACAAAGATTTTGTAAATAAGAAGGAGAAGAGGGGTCAAAAGAAGGGTAGGGGAATGCAGAAAAAAGAATTAAGATACATCATGTATAGGTACAAATTCCTGTGATGAATGTGATCACTGTGTATATCTAAAAGGTACCAGTAAACTTAATTAAAATGTTTTGCACCTATTTTACAATATCTACTGAGAAAATGTTCAAGGGGAGAGGTACTAGTGAGGGGGTGAGGGAAAGGAAAGAAGGGAAAGAATGATATGAGAAAAGAAGTAAAAACAAAAACAAAGCTTTTGTAAATAGAGAGGGTGGAAAAACCACATCTTCTTTATCCAGTGTCCAATTGGTGGACATTTGGTCTGTTTGCAAGTTTTAGCTATTACAAACTGTGCTACTATAAACATAGGTGCACATATATCACTGTGGTATGATTCTTTTAATTCTTTGGAAAGATACCCAGCCGGGGAATAGCTGGGTCAAATGGAATCCCTAATCCTAATTCTTTGAGGTATCTCCATATTGATTTCCACAGTGGTTGCATCAGCATTGGAGAGGGGTTCCTTTCTACTCATCCATAAATAATGAGAAACTAGAAACATTTATAGCTAAATGAATGCATATTGAGGCTATACTTTTAAGTGAAATAAATAGGACACACTTGAGTAAATACCAAATAGTTTCTCTGGTGTGAAAAATTAAAAGTGTAAATAAGGTTCAAATAGTACAGGTGGGAGTATGAGAATGGCTAAAGGAGAAGTAGGAAAGGAAGGGGAAAGGAAATAAGGGAAATAAAAAAATGTGAAAAAATGAAAAATGGAAACAAAGTCTTTGTAAATAGGGAAGGGTGAAGTGGGCGAAGGGAGGGCAGGGGTGTGGGGAAAAAATGAGAACCAAGATATGTCATGTAAAGGTGCACGATCCCAATGATAAATGTAACTATTGTTTGCTTTGTACGAATAAACAACGAAAAAAATAGAGAGGGTGGAGGAGTTGAAGGGAGGGAAGGGTAATGGAACCAAGATAAGGTAAGAACCAAGATATTCCATGTACAGGTACGAATTCCCAGTGATGAATGGGGTAATAACGTACACCTAAAATGTACAATAAACATAATGAATAAAAGTTTAAAAAATATTTTGTGGTATTGAACCGGCCTCCTTGCTGCCCCCTAGTGTGCATGCTTGAAACGGTGGCAAAATCTCCTTAACAGTGGGATTTAACCGTGCTGAACCAAGGTCAGGGAACTTCCCCTTGCCTGATGTTCTGGATTAGCTCTTAACCAATATTAAGTATGTTACATTCTGTTCTACTGGGGAGAAATTTACTGATAAATAAAATCTTACCTGTCATCCGATTTCCTCTAGTCACTGCACCCCGTTGTTCCTTCCTGTCATCTACTCACCAGCAGCCTGGAGAAGAGCACTGTCATGGACTCACAGGAGAAGTAACCCAGTGCAAATCAACCTCCAAAGTGTCAGGAAGTGGGATAGAAGAAAATGTTTAAAAAAGACTTGGAACAGCTCGATGGCTTTTCCCAGGCAGTTTTACATGAGTGCCTGTTGTGGGATAAAGCCTCATTTGGTTTATCTTCTGGAAGCAAAGCATGAGTTAAAAGTGTCCTCTATGGCAAAGAAAATAGGATTGTGAATCAGAGCAGATGCTGTGTGTGGGGTGACTTTCTAGGAGGGGCGATAAGTCCAAGGAGTGAGGTGCTGCACAATCTAAGACATCCTTATGCATATCAAGTAGATGGTGCCATGGTGAAGTACATGAAAACTTTGACCCTGTGTTTAGCTCAACGGCAGAGTAAATGCCTAGTGTGTTTATATCTCTAGATTCAACTCCTAATATGGAAAAAAGTACCATAAATCTATTAGGATTGCCTCATCTTAAGCAAATAGCTTAAGAATGAGATGTCAAGGATTCAGACCCACTACTTTCACATATATTTCTGCAGTTCTGGTGGATTTTGCTGTTCTTACATGTGGCATTACAGAAACTCTGTCTTCAATTTCTAGGTCTTCATTTTTTCCTCTTGCTGTTTTCTGCTTCCTTCGCAGCTGCTCAGAAGTACCATTGGGTAAGGAGGTCTTTTTGGGAAAAGACCCCATTTGTAGTTTTTCCATATTCCTATTATTCGATAAGGATTATCCCCAATAGGAAAGGCAATGAGGAAAACACCCCCATGGCTCTTCACATAAATCATGGGTAAGCACTGTACATAGATATCTAGATTATAGATTTATTTTGTTTTTGTTATTGTATTTATTTATTTATTTTTTGATACTAGGGATCAAACTTGGGTCCTTGCCCTTGTGAGGCAGGTGTCAGCACCACCGAGCTAAATCCCCAGCCCTTGGACTCTAGCTTTTAGATTCAAATTTATTCCTGGAGGTTGGGGAAAGGTTTTGGTTTCCATCAAGCATTTCTTGTGTGGTTTAAGATAGTCTATTCATTATCATTACTCACTTCACTGTATAGAAAGGAAGTTTTATGATTTTAAAATGTAGGTAATTTTAAAGAGCACAGAGAGAGAGAACTAACTTTTTTAGTGATTGCCAAGTCCAGTGAATATAATAATTCTACTTTTCCTATGTTCATGAAAGACGATCCTGTCAGCTTTAGAGGTACCCAATGACTTTAGCCTGGTCATGAAATTTTGCAAAGAGAAATGTGAAAAAATTCAGGAAATAATGCCCACAATGCTTGCAGAGGCAAATAAGGCTGCATGATGCCTTTCAGAGTCCCAGCAAGGATGGAGTAAATGTGACTGGGGAGGATATGAAACAACTAGTATTCTTTATGGTACAGATGTGAATACAAGTTACAGAAGATGCATTTTCTGTGATACAGCAATGTTTCTTTCAGGCATATACCAACACAAATTTGCATATGAGAGCAAAAAACATAGAAAATAATTTTCTAGCAATATTCTTTGCAATAGATGAATATTGGACAGAACTTAAGAGAACAACAGACCAATTATAGCAAATCCATATAATGGAATATGGTGCAATGAGGAAAATTATCAAACTACTGCTATATTCAGCAATTTGTATGAATCTCACATACATATTTTTCAGAGAAAGAAGGCAGACACAAAATCATAAGTATTATAGGATTATCTGCATGTTAGGTTGAAAACAGACCAAACAATTTAGAGTATTAGAAGTAAAAATGTCAGTTACCTTTTGTGAATGGATGACTTGTAAAGGCATAGTGAAGAATTCTAGAATTATTTCTTATAATATTACATATTGTGATCTGAGTATATTTCCTTAAGAAAATTCACCAAAGTATGCCCCTTGATTTATGTACTTTATTATTTTTAAACTTTTGTTTAACATGTAATAACAGTATACATTAATGAGGCACAGGGCATTTCAAGCTGTATGTGTTGTACTGATCCAGTTACTGTAATTATAATTTTTACTCTGTCACTTCTTTATGTTTGGGGGTCTCACGCTTCTGTCTTCTCACTTTTCACAAAATATTCCCAAATGAACAAGTGAACAACAGTCATCTTTCTGTGGTGTGGAACACCATAACTTACTATTTCTGTCCATTTCTGGGCAGACACCTGTTATTCTACCTTCCTTCATCTCTCCTCTCTCCTACTCTGCCCAGCCTCTAGTAATATTATATTCTGTTATTATTGTTATATTATAATATGTTCATGTATTGTTTTATATTATTTTACACTATGTAACATTATATGCTATTTTACGTTTAGACTGAACTGACGTTATCACATATGAGATAGTATGTACAATATTGATTTATCTGTATCTGGCTTATTGCATTGAACATAAACTACCTCATTTGATACATTTTGTTATAAATAACACGATTTCAGTTTTCTCTACAGCTGGCTGGGTGATCTTGCCTGTACATATATACCACATTCTCTCTATCTATTCATCAATCAGTGGGCACCTAGATTGATTCCACACTTTAAGTAGCACGAACAGTGTTTCAATAAACATGGGAGTGCAGGTACCCTTTATTATTCTGATTGCATTTATTTTTGATATATTTATCTAGAGGTGGAACAGTGGGGTCTACAGTAGATCTATTTTAGTGTTTTTAAAAGGAAGTCTTCAATCTTTTCTTCAAAATGGCCAAATTAACTTGCCTCACCACCACAGTTTATAAGAGCTCATATCTCTCCAAATCACCAACCACCAGCAATTGTCATTTTCTTTTGGTCTTCCCTCTTCCCAGAGGGGTGATTGCTGGAGATCAAACATGGGGACACTGTACTACTGAGGTGCACCCCCAAACAGTTTTACTTTTAGATTTTATTTTTAGAAAGGGTCTTGTTAAAGTTGCCTAGATGTGATTCCAACTTATTATCCTCCTTTCTCTGCTTCCCTTAGTGCTGGACTTGTGCCACTGCACCCTGCTTTTGTTTAGCTTTTTGATAATTAGGGCAAATTTGAGCTTAGATTTGAGACCTAATCTGAGTGTTCAGATCTAAATGGACTCCTGCAGTAGGTTTAGGCATTGGTCTGGGGTCTATTACTAAGAAATGTAGGATTTTGGAAAATACACTGAGGACAATGCTTGTATAAACATGAACCAAAGAGAATTATTTAAGAATAATCATCAGAAGCTATTTTTACCAAGAAGAGTTTGAAATGCAGGTCCAAGTAATATCTGTTGTGTTGGTTACAATCATGCACTTATATGTAAGAACCCCTCTTTATAACCTCTTGACTCTTATTCATCTTTTGGTATGATTGACACACTGGCTTCATTTTGATTTTGATAGCTTATATTGTTTTTATATACCCTCTTATTCTGGAGGCATTGTTGATTAATCATAGCTTCATTCATTATTGTTTCTTGTTGTTGGAAATCTGTTCTGGTTGTTGGTCTTATCTGGTCCCATGTTGGAAGGAATAGATAATTTAGAGTTAGTACCATAGCCACTTTTAGCCACATTTGAGAAACAAGCAGGTTGCCTAATCAAATGAACAGGAGTAGAATCTTAAAATAAACATATATACTTATTTTTATAAACTTTATCTTCTACAATAGTTTTTTTGGACACATTTGGATCTCCTAGTTTTGCTGCTTTCTTATTTTTTTTTTTTGTAGGGTGAAATCTTTTTATACCAAAAATACCTCTTTATACTAATAACTTTATATTTCCTTCTGTATTTTTGCTTGCTGCTTGCTGGCTTTGCTTGCTTGCTGCTTTCTTTCTCTTATGAGCCCACTAGCTGCTTGGATATTAAAATGTCCTTAGTATGCTTTAATTCTTTGATCTCAGAAAGAGTTTATAGATGGTTACATTTTAATTAGAACTGGCTACCAACAGACCTCCAAGTGACCTTGAGTAGCTTTCTTAGTCTGAGCAGAAAACAGCAGAAGAGAAAGTTAACCATGCAAATGTAGTTTAAGAATCATCTCAAAACCAACTTGTTTATAAGAAACACAGTAACATCACACATCAATCTGACAAAAATATTAAGTTAAACCACAGACTTTAAGGTAAATTTGTCAATCAGTTAATATGATTCTTTTTTCTTTTCCTTTTTTTTTTTTTTAATTACCAAGGGTCAAACTCAGGTCCTTGTGCTTGCAAGGCAGGTGGTGGAACCAGTGAGATAAATTCCTGGTCTTCAGTTAATATGATTTTTAATGGGCCTTCAATGTCTTTTTATGGGTAGTTAGGAAGGTTGTTTTGTCTTTTGGTGTCCTGAGACAGGAGCTTTTCTTAGCTTGTTGTTTGTCCGGACCCAGTATAGGCTGTGTGTAACTCAATATTCATTTTTACTTAATAGTTAGCCTTGTAATTTGACTTATTTTTTATAGCAATGTGAATCATTATAGGGATCGCATAACAATTTCACTATTTTAAAAGTATAGAGTTACATCAATAAGTGTTAGTAGGTACATCAGGGTATGGAGGGGTTTTAGGTTTTCAAGGAGACATATGAAGGCAAGTCTTTGGGGTTTCAAAGGGCCAAACTGGAGTTGTCCATGCTGCAGTGTGTGGGGGTCTCCAGGGAAACAGAAGAGAATGGTAGCCACCAGGAAGATACTGATACCAGTGCCTCCTGAAGGGCCAATTCAAGGGGAAAGTTTCCTAGGCTGGGAAGGACCAAGAATGGTCCAGGGGAGACCTAGAGACTTACCCAACTCCTGGGAGATGACTGCCTGGATTGGAGAGGATGACTTGTGTCATATGGAGGGATGATAATGTCAAGAGCAGCTTTATTCCTTGTTTGATGCTCATAGTGCTGGCCTTCACAGTCTTTCTGTCTTCTTCTAGTACTAGAGTGCTAGTGAGGACAATCTTGTGAGAAGAGGTGATATGTAAAGCAGGACAAAAAGAGAGAGGGATAAGAGCAGGGGTCAAAAAAGCCTGAACATATCACAGAAATCCCAAGTATGGCAGTATCTCTATTTTAATTCTATTTCACTTAGTGTAAATGAGGTCTTACTTCATCAGTACCCTGGCTGTCTTTTGACTAATGCATCTGGGGAAACCTAAGTCCCAAAGGACAGCTTTTGAGATAGAGAAGTCATGATATCTGAATTAAATTTCTTCTCAGTTGGGAAGTAGCTTATGCAAGTGCTATCACATTTTGTTCAAACTCACTGTTACTGTTCCTCAAGGGCATTCATCTCCAGATGACTCAAGATATGGACAACAGACTCCCTCAGAGGAACTGGGTGGCGCTACAGCATGAGAGATAAGGTTGACTTTACAAAAAGAGATTGTGAACAGTGACACGCTCACTCTATTTCTTCCTAGATATCAGGTAAAACAGGTTAGTCACTGCTCTCTCACAGAGACCTGACACAAGGTTAGAGGGAAGAGGAAGAGATAGAGGTGAGTATGAATTTAAACAATGCCCAGACCCAAATTTTCTACCACATTTCCAGCCTGTTTATGTATGTTTCTTGCTGCAGGACCAGTTACCTGTCAGCTCTGAATCCACGGAGAGCGAACTTTCCAGGAGTACACTGGAAAATGTTTCTATGTTCAAGCATAATTGCTACAAGGGCTTGAAAGAGAACATCCTTCATTCTCATTCAGTTTCTCCTTGTTCACTTAGCATTTTGGTTATAAGTTGAAAGGGCAAGAGGAGGGCCAGCAAGTGGTTTTATTTTGCTGCTGTCCCTTCAGTGCCACCATGAACAGGATGGCTGGAGGATTCCCAGCTCTTCCCTTCTGGCCCTAGAAGGGTTGCACTGAAACCCTGACTGTCCTCTGCAGTCAATGTTCCCCCAAATTATTTTGTAAATGTGTTTCACACTTGTTGTACCACACACCCTGAAATTATTCTGATGACCATGGCACTGCACCAGCCATGCTGATTATTCTGACTGACACAGGCTGAGACTAAATAGCTTCCATTTACTTCAAAAACATTTAATTAGAGCTGCTTCAGCAGAATTCTATGTAGTAGCATGAAGACACTCAGTGGAATTAAACACAATCCTATCTTCTATGATCCAAGAGTCAGTCATTTATGAGTAGCAAAGGCTACAGACAGCTGGAAGAATATAACGTATTAGCCATTATGACAGCACAAGGGACCTCAGACTGAAGCAATGATCTTTGATTTGTCAAAAATAGATGAAAAACCAATTATTCTTCCAAATACAGATATTCTACAGCTTCTTTTCCCAGACATAAATAAAGTAACTGAAGGTGATTTTAATTGCATTTAAGCTTTAGTGTTAAACTTTCTTTATACCAATATCACATCCCATCGCTTTAGTTAAGCTGCATTAGCAGTGTTTCTGAGTAGTTGCCTCTTCTATAGGCTTTCATGGATGAACCTAGTACTACTCGGACCCCATGAGAAACATACACATTTCTATCAGTCAGACAGAAAAAAATCATGGACTGATTTGTGTGTTGCCACTTTACAAAAATACATAGAAATATACACAACCTGCACATACATAGGGATTGGTTTGGATGAATATTTCTTAAATTTTAAAATTGACTAAAGAGTCAGAATTTTACTTTTAACTATTCACATAACAAATACCTGCATTTGAAATATTGCTTTTCTCACTATAGAAAGTCCACAAGATGGCAGTGTCTTGTCAGAGGCCTTGAAGACAGCTCTCTAGTACTCTACTCCTTTGGACTCCAGCTTCTGTGGAGGAAACGGGGAGGAGGAAGGGAGAAGAGGAGGTGGGGGAGGGCGAGAGACCGAGAGAGAGGAAGAAAGAAAGAGGCTTGTTTGGTGTAGCAGAGGTTTTAGTGCAAAGAACCTTTATTTGTAATTGAGAGAGCTGATTTTTAAAAACATTTTCTGTGAATCTTCACTGATCTGGGGGGAAAGAATGGTGGAATTCTCCAGTGTTTTGCTAGTGATCCTGTGGCTTCAGTTCATCTGTGAGTTTGGGCATTTCTCTGGGAATATAGAGTATCATATGTGAAATTCTGGTCTATTCTGGGTTCCTGGGGAGAAATTTGGATGCTTGAAAGAATCATTTGTATTCTGGAGAGTAAGCACCCACCACCTAACCAATCCTCCTTGCCTGTTGTCTTTTTGCCCAGGGGTGAGCAGCCAGCAGAAGGAGGTGGAGCAGAGTCCTGAGACCCTCAGTGTTCCCGAGGGAGCCATCGCCTCTTTCAACTGCACTTATAGGGACAGTGGTGCTCAGAACTTGAGGTGGTACCGACAGTATCCCGGGAAAAGCCCTGAGTTTCTGCTTTCTGCCTACTCCAGTGGTGAACAAGAAAAAGGAAGATTCACAGCACAGCTCAACAGAGCCAGCCGGCATGTTTCCCTGAATATCAGAGACTCCCAGCACAGTGACTCTGCCGTCTACCTCTGCGCCGTGAGCACACAGTGCTCCCCAGGCACCTGCAGCCTGCACCCAAACCACAGGGGCCCAGGCAGGCCTGAGGGTATGGGGATGCACAGTGAGTCCAAATTACTTCAAAAAAATGAACTATCTAGGAATCAACTTGAGAAGGATTTCTGAGAGGAGTCCAGAAGAATTCCAGACACGAAAGTGCTTTGTCCTGATGACCAAAGATCTGCAGGGATTTGGTGTATAGTATTGAGGGTGTTTTGGTAAATGTTGCTGATGCAATATGGAGACACTGAATATCATATGCATGTCCCCTTCCCCTGACTCCTAGGCACTGTGGATTTGCCCTGAAACTTATACGAAGTCCAGGAAAAATGTTGTGTTCTGATGGAAATAAGTCCTTATAAGAAGAGTGAAAATAAATCATAGGAAAAAATTAAAAGTCACATTTGTTGTAAAACTGAAATTGTAATGTTAGCCATGATATTTATACAGTGCATAGGATCAGAAAAACTTGGAAGTGAGAAACTAAGATTTCTGTCTGTTATTGTTTACATGGTCACAAACTAAATGGAAACAACTAATCAGGAGTTGGTTACATCCTCCATCTGCAGAAATAAGACTCTCAATGTAGATTTCTACTTTATGAAAGAAAGATCTGGAAGGCAGACAGAATGAGCAGAAAGTTGTACTAGAATCAAGGTACTTAAATTTTAGCCCCACTTTTATTGCATGCATTGTGATATTCCGGCACTCTGGAAAAACCCATGTAGTGTTGGTTTAAATATCTATTTTACACTTAATGGTTCATTAAGTCTTCGATTTTACTATTATTCATGTTTCAAGATTGGCTTCAGGATTAAGTGAAATCATATTATTTTAGGTTGAGTTCCTTAAAAGCAGAGTCTGGCTTGGGAATTCTTTGCCCATATTTTATTGAGGTAAGAGGTTGAAATAGGGCTGTGTTAAACAGGGATGTGGTCCAACTGGAGTCTTACTTCATCCTGATCTGGGGAACTGCAGAACATTTATTGCACCAGAGTTGATCCTTCCCTTCTGGTGGCACGGGGCCAGAATGCTTACCTTGTGTACTCTCATGTACTGAACTCACTGGCTGTATTCTTTATTGGGGTGCAGGTGGACAATGGTAAAAGCTCCATTCTGTAGAAAAGGGGCCAGCTGTGAGCCTAAGGTAGCCAAAACTCACTAGCTGACCCTCGGGTATCCTGGCCTGGGAAAACAAATTTACTCTGATTGCCTAAAGAGTCCTAGTGTTCTATTAATGTTAGAGGATCTATTACTATATTGTAAATTTAATTTCTTAATCTATTTCATGGTGTATATATGTGGTCTAACCTTTCTTACAGTGTTGAAATAGTTCAGATTGAAGCACTGGTTAACAGAAAAGATCTAAATAAATACAAGAAATTATTATTCAAGGGTAAATCAGAATACTTGATAGTAGTGACTAGAGAAGATACATGTATGAATATGTGTATACATATATATATGTTATATATAATATATATAATTATACTAGTATATAGCTATTGCCCCGTTGGCATACATATACAGATATATTATCTATATATTTATTTATATCTATATCTCATGATACTGGGAATTGAACTCAGAGCCTTCACACTGAGTTACATAGGAAGGACCCTCTTTTTTAAAATTCTGAGACAGGGTCTCACTAAATCACTAGCTGCCCAGGCTAGGCTGGAACTTGTGACCCTCCTGCCTTTCCAGAGTGCTAGGATTAAGGACACGCACCAGCATTCCTGACTAGTGTATTGTTGTGTTAATTTCACTGGGAGGAGTGATTCTATGGCGGTGGTGGTGAAAGTAAGGCACGAGTGCCACAGCAGGCTGTTTGTATCACTGAAAGATCTAAAAGGTTCACCATCCCTGTTCCATGCCATTTTCCCTATTTCTTAGATCCACATAGAATGAGTCTGATGATAGTTTCTATGAATAGAAACAGACAGAACGAGATAGTTTTGAATAGCTAATATTATTTTGTTCTTGGTTTGTATTTAAGAATGGCAGACTGTGAGAAATATTGTGCCATGTTTCTCACAAAATTACTCTTGATTGGGCTTGTCCAGTAGTGTGGGCAAGTTGGTATTGATTAATTAATGACAGGTGATCCAAACAGTATAAATTTCTGATTTCACTTACTGATTTTTTTCTTTAGCAACAACCAAAGAATCTCTTTAATGACCCTGACACTCACCTCCACCGGTTCAAGGCCGTAGACTTATATTTAGACTGTCTCAATCTTACCCTATGGATATCGAGCATTTCACAAACTATGGAGGTCTTAGCCATATTCCAGTGTCCAGAATACTGTCTTCCATGACTAATTTTTTAGGGAAATAAATTAGTGTAGTCTATTTTTACTCCTGTTCCTCGTGCATTTCAAGACTAATAGAATGTGATACCCTCACAGGGCCTGGAAGAAAGACCCACATTCTATAGAAATTTCAACCTTGCTTCGCAAAAGAGAAGGGAACACTGAAGCCTTGGTCCGTCTCCGACCTCCAGAGGGCGCTACTGCCCAAGACGACATTTATTTGAGGCTCCTTCATTCCCCTTAGCCGCTACCTCAGGCTGAGCATCCTCACCCGCGTCTGCCTGGGTGCGGACCTGTGACTGAACAAGAGACCAGAAAGCATCCAGACTCCTTAAGGGGTAGATAGCCCTTTTCTAGCTGTTGTTGAAACGTGTGAAAGCGAGGGATGTGTGGAGCCAGCCTCTCCACGCCTAGCCCCAGTGGCTTCTGTGACCTGGTGGTCTACCTCCCATTTGTTCTGCAGCACATCTGCCTCGGCCGTGCTCCTGCTGCTCATCCCTGAGCTTGAGTTTTACCCTGACTGAGTTCATGCCACTCTGCCTCCTTTTCCATTCTGGTTGGATCAGAAGAGACACCTTGTCCTCACTGCGGAGTCCTGATACTTTACCTTACTCAGCACTGACCTTGCAGGAGGAAGCGGGGCACAGTCACATCACACATATATAAATGTATTATATATGTATATAAATATATATGTATATACATGTATTATATGTATATAAATTATATACATATATTATATATGTATATAAATATATATATTTGTAAGGTAGGATTTTAATGGCTGTCTGAAGAATCATGTATGAAACAATGCAACAAGGCTATCCGTGTACTGTAGAGTCAGATGATCCAGTCAAAGGTGGAAGACCTGGAGTTCACTGCAGGGTCCCATTCGTAGCTGGGGGGTCTACTTCAGAAGGCTAAAGAATCTGAGCTGAAAGGCTGAAGAGTCTGAGCTGGAAGTCCAGAGATGAACAACAAAGTGGGGTGAAGGCTGGAGTGCCTCTGATGAAGCTGAAGCAAGTCTTCCTCTTTGTTTTGTCTTTTTCAGACTACAACCCTATTGGTTGGTGCCACTCAGACCAAGGATGGGTCTTCCATCTGCAGCAAATTCATGCAGCCACACCTAGAACTAAGCTAATCCAGCTGGTTGGGCATTTTTTATTTAAGTTGATACAACAGTTGACTATCACAAGTGACCGTGAAGCCCTAGATTGTAATGTTGTCTGATAGCTGTGCTGCTTGAATTCTCACTCCTTTTCTGTTGTGTTTTTATTCCATTTTTTTTATATTTCTGAATTTTAATTTTTATTAGAATACCTTTGCAGTACATAATGTTACATACATGGTGGGGAGATGGTACATGCACATAATACATCTTAATTTTTTATGAGTCACCCCATCTCTTGGTTCTCTTCCTAATTACAAAATAGTTAGATTCTCAATAAGTGCACAGTAGACTCTCAACCTAGAGTGAAGCTTCACTTCTACAGAGGACTATAACACTGATTAAGCCCAAAGCAGGCTGTGATTAAGCCCCACCATTGGCTTATTCATAGAAGTGGGTCTGGCCAAGGTGCCGAGGTCAGAGTAACTCACCCAAATTCTGTTCCCACAACTAAAACCTTCAGGTTAGAAGGACAATGTTCTAATTATAATCATGTATTTTATCTATTCTGTTTCTAATTTGAGAATGCTTTGTCTTGTCCTTTATGAGCCTTGTTTGCATTAATTTTCATAGAAACCACAAGTTGCCTTTACCCCAACTGATGGCCAATAAAAGTCAGGGGCTGGGACTGTCCAGCACCTTTGTTGGTTGCACCTGGCACCCCACTTTCTCTCTTAGTTCTGTCTCTTAGTGTATTTTTTTCTCAGGCCTGCATTACATATTGGACAGGTGGGTACTGGAACCTGACTATGGGGATCTCCGGCACACTTCTAGTATACTGTTATGCTCTACTGCATGATAACAAATTTTAAAGTAAGGTACATGAAATATCTAGATTTCTAATTGTTTAAGTGTTACACATAATAAGCAAATTGACTGTATTTCTTAATGAAATATTGAAAATTAAAGCCCACGCAGTTTTAATCTTTTTGAAGTAGTTTACGCAGTGATTTCCACATCAAAAATTTGAGACAATTGCACCATAAGCAGATATAAACTAAAATAGATGATAGTACTGAAAATTTCTTAGGCATTCCAAAGTGTGAAGTCATACTAACTCGAGACATCACATAAAATCACACATTTAGCAAACTTATTTTTCATTCTTTAAAGCACGTTAACAAAGTTAATAGGAAAATAAACCTCTATTACCAAAGTTCACAATAGGAAGCATTACATTAATTCTCCTGGAGGTATCCAAATCCAGGGGCCATTTTCCTTGACCGTGAAACAATTATACAAAAATTCTCATATATTCAAGATCTTTATATATTTTTGATTTGGTTTGCATAATGAGATTTAAAAATTCCTGTTCCTTTATATGTTGAAAGTTTGTTTAAATTACCATAAGAACACTTGATATAAAATCTTTTGCTTTAACAAGATTGTTAGGCTTCAGTTCTGTACGGTTAACGACTGGCCAAAGTCACTCCACAGAAGGGCAGAACTTTCTCATCTTGTGAAGTGAGGCTTCATACTCCTTGACCTTTATCTCTCCATCAGCCGTATCGCTTAGTTCCTGGACATCACCATTCTAATTCTCTGCCTGTAGAGTGGATTCTATTCTGTCCCTTTGAACTGTGTATGTGAACTTTTCTAATAGCATTTGTTCTCAGCTAATAGTCACTAAACTGTGTGCTATTAAATGTGGAGAAACTCATTTCCATTCTGGTTGAGACTTTGAAGGCTTCCGGAAGTCTGAGTGTGTCTGCTGTATCGGGGTTGTTCTTCGGAAAGAAGTGCAGAGTAAGTTCAACTTGGTAGAAAGGTGGAACACCCCCCCCCCGGGCCCTCTGACAGAGTTTGCCTCCACCAATCAGTAAAAATCACCCCATGCGCTGTGGATGAATGCCTGTGCCTAGTTGTTTCCAGAATGTAATACCCTGATTCCCCAAGGCTTGGAAATGAGGTCTAACCCAGTCTCTGCATTCTTGGTGGTGCTCACACTCGGAAGGAAAAGGAACTTTCATTCTTTCTGCAGGCTGTGAGGCAGTTATTTTAAAGACACCTTCTTCACAGTCTGCAGGGTTTTTTCCTCATCTGCAGTTGGTGTTCTAGGAAGAATAGGTGCCCAGATAATGACTCAGCCTGATGACCTTACCTCCATCTTTGGAGGTGGCAGCTGAGGTGCTGGTCCAGGTGGGGTGCGGCTACTCCTGTTCTATGACCCCAGTGCTCTTCAGCTTTCCCAACCCCAGAAGCCTCCGGAGACACACACCAGGAGCCTGTGCCACAGGGGCCTGCGATCGATGCCCTCCACAGTGACAGGGTCCAGTCACCTTTCGGAGGCCCTCAGCTCCAGAGGATGAGTCGGGCCCCATACTCCCGTGCTGACTGTGTGGTGAGGGCTTTTCCTCCTTAGAGACTGGCCTTGAGTTACCGTTTAGATAAAAACGTCATCAGAGCCAATTAGAGTCACAGTTACCTCAATAATTTTTCCAAATGTTTTCATTATCTATTCTGGTTTAATCAGCTTAAAAAATAAGTACATTTATCATTTCTTTCTAGAGATGACTTACCTTGAAAAAGTTTTATAGTACAACCCACATAGCACATTGTTTTCTAGGCCAGCAGACTGTCCAGGCTTCAGTGGGGCAGTCGCGCCTCTGTGCTGCTCGGCTTCTCGGCTGCACCGGGTGTACTGTCAGCCCCCCCACCCAACACAGGTCCTTTCCAGTTCTGTGCTGATTCACAGCTGTGATCACTGGACTCACTGCAGGATTAGATACTGTTATAAATAGCATTTACTAATGGGTGAAAAGAACTCTAGAGAATATAAGAATAGCATGTTCAAGGACTGAGGCAGAGCTGAGGAAGGAATACACTGGAGCAGGCACAGCTGGACCCCTCCTGCAGGGCTGATTTAGACCTTATTGGGACTGTTGGGACAGTGTATAATGTAGACTCCTGAACAGTGGTGACATTTGCTGAGGAGCCAGAGAAAAAAGCCAGCAAGCAAAAAAGGTCCCTGCCAGTATTCCAACATGATTTACAAGGATTCCACAGGAGTGCTGCTGAATTCCTTGGGCTCTCATGAAAACTTTTCCCATCCCTCTGGTTACTGCTCTTTCACATGAACTTCTCTATGCACGATTGCACATCCAAACAGAGGTGGAATAGCTTCCACTTAACAGGCTAAACTGTCCTTTGACCAATTGAGAAAGTTCTCGTCCTTTGTCCAAAATGGGAATTTCTGGCTATGTTACTCAATTCTAAAATTCAAAGGGAGCTCCACTGAGTGTAGTGCTATATATAAAAATACCCCACTATAATCTCCAGTGTATATGGGGGGAGGAAATGGCAGTATATACAAAGGAACACATACATGTAGCAAGCACAGAGAAAAACAGAAAGCTCCTGCAGTCCTTCCTCCTAGGTTTCGGTCACGTGTGTGCACTGGACTTCCTGTTTCCTACTCACCTGTCCTCAGCTGTAGCATCAATGGGTTGGACTTAACTGCCTGGTGGAGGGACCAAAACCTTACTGCCAAATGGACTGAATTCTCCATAATTCCATATTGCAGAAAATCTTCGAAACTTAGGGCTAGACAATTTTTTGAATGTCACAATAAAGGTACAATTTACAAAAACAAGATATATTGGGCTACTTGATGATAAAACTTTCAGTCATGTGAAAGTTGTACTGAAGAGGGTGAGAGGCAATGTGCTTAGCAAGAGAAAATGCTTGTAATTAGCGTATGATGGAGGCCTTATACCTCAATTAAAGAGTTCTCATTTCTCAATGTGTGAAACAAATAAGCCACTACTGTATTTGAATGATGCCAGTTTCCTGATGTGCATATTGAACTGCACTTCTATATAATATCAGCAATGGATTAAGCTAGTAAAGAGAACATCAGGCTGTATGAACAATTTTAGAGACTTCCTGTGAATCTGTAATAATTCCAAAATAAATGGTTTAAAAAATTTCATCCTCTGCTATCATCATGAGTCTTTCCAGGAAAATCATTAAGAAGCATGAAGATGCCAAGCTCTTTGTAATAAAAGGTAAAGATTTCAAAATTCCAAGTTTTACTCGAATATTAAAATTTTATCATTAGCAATAGCCAGGCTGTTGTTTTCCTGGTTGCTGTCTCACATTTTAAATTTTAAGAAAATATCAAGCAACTATCCAATTTAGATGTCGTATACTCATACTTTGAAGTAAAATTTTGGAGTTCTGTGACAAAGCAGCTCTCACCTCTAATAATACTCCAGTGCTGTACCTGAAACGCTGTTACACAGTTTATTTTTTTATTTTATTTTATTTTATTTTTTTGTTTTTTGAGACAGGGTCTCACTATGTAGTTGAGACTGACCTGTATCTCACTATGTAGCCCAGGCTGGTCTCGAACTCACAGCAATCCTCCTGCCTCAGCCTCCTGAGTGCTGGGATTACAGGTGTGCGCCACCACACCTGGCCATTACACTTAGTTTAATAGAGAGGTGCCTCATGGCATTGCCTACTTCACTACATGGAACATTAAAAAGATGTTCATGTAAGGGGCAAACTAATATTTTTTTTGCCTCATTCTAATGGACATTCTTAGGCAAAACTTTTTTTTTCAAGTACAGTGGTGCTTCAGTTTATGAGCTTGATTCTTTTCCACAACTCTGGTAGCAAACTCAGTTGGACAAGAACAAAATCAAATACAATGGTTAATCCCAGTATCACACATCATAGATCCAGCTGCCCCTGAAAAGCTCCATGAGCACATAAGGCTTTGGGGAACATATAAATACAAACCATAACAGCACTGTTCTCCAACTTTCACACATGAGTTAATTTTGCAAGAAAGGGGATAGATGAAAAGTTCATTTGGGGGAGTGGCTGCAATTTCATCAAGATAGAGATGACACAGCAGCAGAGACAATGGGATTGTCCACCACCTGAAGCCTGAAGCTCAGACAAGAAGCCAGTGGCTGCATAGAAGAGAGGTTCCCTAGAGTGATCTTTTTGTGCTGTTTCTAGCTCAATAGATGAATCAAGTTTCTTGATCTTTACAGGGGATTTTAAGACAAACTAGTTATTCACTAGTTTATTCTTTTTTCTAAATAATAAAATCAGAATCCATTTCTGTTGTTCACCAATTAAAATTCTGATATATATGATCTTATTCCTGCATTAAGCAAAAAAATGTATTTAAGAAAGAAAACTTAGAAGTTATAGTAGTTGTAAGAAACCTAGTGGTGCTTGTCAGGTATCTTGTAAAATGCTAGATTCCAGCATTCTTTCTTCACTTGGTTCTTATTTGAATTAAATTATATCCGGTTTTACTCTAAGCCAGAGCCAACATTCCATAAAATAGAGAAACAAATAGCGGTCCAATCCCTTCTGAGTCATCTTTACACACTGTCCTTTTCTAGAGCACCATTTATTGGCTGGATGATGTTGTTACCACTAGAGGGCAGTGCCGCACCCCTCTGCAGTGTTACCCCCCCCCATGTCTCTCCCTCTCCCTCTCCCCCTCCCTTTCTCTTCCTCCCTCCCTCCCTCGCTCCCCACCCCCATGTTTTCAAAGCAAATTGGCAAGATACGAAAATAAGACTATGAGGCAGGAAGGATATATACAATGGGAACTAACTCTCCGGACTGAAGAGCCTGGCTGTTTCATGCCCCAGAGCTCAGTCTTCTGAGAATCCAACAAAGAAGAATGGAGAGAATCCTGGGAATGTCTTTGGTGATCCTGTGGTTTCAACTGTCCAGTGAGTGGGGTTATTGGTGAGGGAAGCAGGGACACCAAACTTTAACCCCCGTGTGATGAAAGGTTAAATCTTGCTAAATTGGAAACATAATCTGGAAATGCATGGACTGAACTCTACCTCTGCCTGTGCTTCTGCCTAGGTGTGAACAGCCAACAAGGAGAAGAGGTTCTTCAGTCTCTGAGCGTCCAGGAGGGTGAAAATGCCACTCTGAGCTGCAGTTACAAAACCACTATAACCAACCTGCAGTGGTATCGACAGGATGCAGGTGGAGGCCCTGTCCTGCTAATTTTAATTCGAACAAATGAGAGAGAGAAACACAGTGGAAGACTAAGAGCTGCCCTTGACACCTCCAGCAAAAGCAGCTCCCTGTCCATCGCTGCTGCCCGGGCCGCGGACTCTGCTGCTTACTTCTGTGCTACAGATGCACGGTGTGCAGCAGGCACCTGCAGATCCACACAAACCCCGCCAGGGCTGCTTCCTGGAGGCACCGACAGAGGGAGGAGTGGGTGCTTGCTTATGTCTTCCCATGAAGCAGTTTCTGCTGGCAGGGTGAAAGCAGAACCCCTCCACATTTGTGATTCTCCAGCGAAGATTCTTGGACTAGCGCAAAAGGCATGAAACTTGGAATGCGAAACTGAAGTTCCAGGCTCAGCTCCACCATCCTGACTACAGACTCTCAGCTTCTCCATCAGTGTTGCAGCCTTTGATTCTGTCATTTGAAATGAAAGATATGGATCACTGAACACAGAAAACCTCACATTCCAATTCTAGCAGTAAAAAAAAAAAAAAAAAAA
>NW_022900929.1:45841066-45860416 GCF_012274545.1 Fukomys damarensis
AAAAAAAAAAAAAAAAAAAAAAATCCCTGGGCACTTATAGAGGATGAAGAATAGCTGCTAGGTATTAGAAGCTCTTCCCATCCTTAGTGCAACGAAGATCTGAGACACATAGGGACCATGACGATAGCACAGTGGTAGGAGGACAGAAGGCGGGGACAAAATAAACTCAGGCTTCTCCCTGTAGCATAACATGCTTTAATAGACCCACAGTGAGGCCTGATAAAAGCATAAAAGCAGAATGATTACATAAAACACACAAAAAATTACCCACAAAAGATCTAACTAAGTCATCTAGCTTCACTTGCTCTCAGTCGACTTAGGATCATTAATTTTGGAGTCTCATGGCTAGGTAACACGTTACGTTTCCCTCTGACTTCGGTGTACATGCACCTCTGTCTTGTAGGTTATGCTAATAGTTGCCTGGGTTGCTTCTTATGGACCTGAGGCTGCATTTGCTGAGAACACTAACTGTTCACTTGGGCCTGCAGACATCCGATGGGAGACTAAAATGGAGCAAAAGACGTGACATCTGTAGTATGGCTGTTCTCTTTGCTTTCTTAACTGCTAAGTCAGATTCTGCTCAGCTCTACGTGGAGACTTGTTGATTATTATTTGAGTATTGTTATTTCCTGGGCTACATCACAGGATTAATTTGGCCCGTTGCCCACTGGAGCTGGTATCTGTTTCTTTTACCCCACTCTTGTGCTGTTTTAGAAGCTTAAACACTAAAAATCCTACAGCCCCATGGTAAGGCCAGGCCACTTACAAAAGGCAATGACACCAGGTATAAGAATAACACAGTGGTTCCTAAGCAAAGTCGATTGCCTGTTGGCTCACCAAGTACAAGGCTAAGATTGGAATGCTGTATGCAAGGTGATGGAGCTAGATACCCAAAGATTCAGTGGCTTCTAGGGTGCACTGACCATATTTTGGAATTTTGCTCTTGGTCAATAAAAATTACCAGACTTTGTCCCATGCCTAGAAATCAATGAAATCCTGCTGTTTTGTTTGTTCTGTGAGCAGCATCTTGGTCACTCTCTGAATAGATTGCTCCTGTTGTCAGGCAAAGCCCCAACTTTCTTTAAGCCCCCTTTCTCCTCCTCCAATAGAACTTGTGTATGTGTCCTCAGTTGCTGCCCTCAGTCTCAGTTCTACTGTCTCTGGGTCAAAAGATCCTATTGTCCAATATCAGATCCAGGTGGGTCTTTGAGTTGCATAAATGGTTCTTGAACTCTCTCAGTTCCAAGAAACAGTGGCTCAAACTTGCAAACCTTCTGCATAACCCTCCCAGAGTGCTAGGATTACTTCGGTGTGCTCTGAATTTGTATTTTTAATAAGCATCATTTTCATTATTTAGAAAATTGCTGAGCTTTATATCATGGAAAATCTAAACAATATTTTAAGATAAGGAGTGGTTTATTTTTCTTTCACATAAAGAAGCTCCAAAGCAAGCAAGATTTTTTTTTTTTTAGTTTTTTGAGACAGGGTCTCACTATGTAGTTGAGACTGACCTGGAACTCACCATGTAGCCTAGGCTGGTCTCGAACTCACAGCAATCCTCCTGCCTCAGCCTCCTGAGTGCTGGGATTACAAGCATGTGCCACCCAGCAAGCAAGATTGGTAATGAAGGAAGCTTCATTATGTGAGGAGCTGAGGGTCTTTCTAGCTCAGAGTTTCTCTTCCTTGAGGTGTCATTCACCTTGTGAAGAAGTTGCTGAAGATCCTTCCACTTCAAACATCTTCTACTCAGAAAGGAGAGAGACAATAGGTCTCTGCTGGCTAAGTCAATCCACTTAAACTTCACCCAACAACTTCCACTTATATTTCATTTATGGGAGTGTTACCAGATGTCCCACCTTTTCCTATCTGTAACAGAGGCGAGATATCAGAATTAGTAGGTCTTAAAAAATCTGTTTCTGTTGCTACCCACAGCAATACTGGGGATTCACTGGTAAGAAATAGGACAAAATGGGTATTGAATAACCAACTTGTGGTTTCTGACACACCCACAATTCAGGCTATATTAGTAATTACATGATGTATCTGGATTCCAGTCGTTCATTATCTATCTACCTATCTATCCATCTATTTTCTGTATTCCAATTCTTTTGAATTTGCTTCCTAAAAGTCTTCCAAAGAAATCAGTCTACTTCATCATGACACCTTAATTAATAATCTACCCTTGTCCCCCAGCACACACAGTACAGTCCACACCCCTCAGTGTAATTCTTGGTACTCTGTTCTCTGTACCACAGTGAGAGTGACATTGTCAGATTACAGATTTGATGGTGATAGTCAAAGAGATTCTCTTTTGCTCTTAGGATAGAGAAAAATTTCCTAGAGTGATGTCCTAAATCTTGCTCTCCCGGCTTTTTAATGTCAGAGAACATTATCTTTGTATTCTCAGCAAGGATCATCAAATCTCCTTTTCCTCCTTTCCATTCATTAATTTATTTAACATAGTCCTTAATTTTAGTCTCCTCAAAGACTTCTGATAATGTAGTAAAAACCAACAAGAGAATAAGGTTTAGGGAGTTGCAAACAGTTCAGTCCATGGATGTATGGCCGGTAGATGAAGAAATCCTGGGGGAGTATCAAGTTCAGGAAAACTACAGGCTAGCAGTCAAGGAGAACAGCAGGTCCCTTGTTTTATAAAAAACAGAGAAACAGCTATACCTGTGGATTTAGCACTGCTATGTTGGTGCTAAAACAGAATAGTGGGGTAGTTGCAATAGGAATCATATAACCTCAAAGTCTAAAATATTTTGCTACATGACCCCTTAAAGAAAGACCAAGCACCTACATGAAGAATGCTCTCGGCTTAGTTGTATCCCTCCAAAAAACAGTCTGCTGAATCTCAGCCACTCGCACTGTCAGCTTCCTGTCTAGGACTAATGATCGTGTTGCTATTCTGTGAATGATATTTATTCAAAGTGACTAAGATGCTCTATTTCTTGGTTTTCCCTCACCCCTTCAGAACTAGAGGCTACCCCTCTTTTAATGTCAAAGTAACATAGCATTTACTACTTCTAAGAGGGATCCAGGGAAACTATGACCCTGAGCTGCACTCACTAAACCAGCCTTCTACATATCCTGTTTTGGCACATATGGTTTCAAAACAGCCTGAGCCACTCTGAGAAGCTCATCCAAAGATCAAGTGATGGGCAGGCAAAGTTTCAAGGCCAATCATGCTGGGTAACAGCTTTGTCCACTCAAAGAAAAGCAAGGACTAGAATGGAGGGATGTCTGCACGGAGGCTCACACATCAGGGTCTCAGCACAACAGGAGGGTTTTCCTAACCCTCTGCAGCGCTGGAATTCTCCCTGCTGTCCTTTTGTCTCCTGCCATGTCTCAGGGCTTGGCAGGTGTGCCAGCAGGTTTTAGGGCCTGATGCTGCTCTGATTTCTGGCTTTAAAAGTATAAAAGAAATTACAAAATGTAATTTTATTGAACCTGGGGTAGCAAGAGCCCCTAAAATAAAAGCATGGTGGATTTCATGGTAAATCTGTCTGGGACTTCACAGAGGTCACCTTTGTCTTTGAGACTGAAATACTATAGTAGCCTTAGCTTGTCTTTATATTGGTAGATTCTGAAACCCCAATTCTTCATTTTTACACAGCAATCAAGACAGTTCAACATAATGTAAAAGAATGCTTTTACCTTACTAATTTTAAAATAACACTTATCAAGATGTAATTTACATGCCATATCTTTCTCCCTTTTAGGATATTCAGAAAACCATCTCGTCTTCACCACTAATCACAGAATATTAGGTCAATGAAATTACCCTGTATGAGATTGTAAAGATGGATTGCACGTTTGTCTAAACTCTTAAACACTCAGTATAACGAGTAACTCCTAATGTACACTTTGGACTCTGGGTGACAACGAAGAATTCTTGCAGCTTTATCAGTCACAACAAATTTATCTTCTGGTGCAGGATGTTCATAATGGGGAAAGCTATTCACACAGGGGGCAGGAAGTAGATGGGAAATCACTACTTTGTGATCAGCTTCTCATTTGTGTTGTGAATTTAAACCTGCTCTAAAATCAGAGTTCATAGGAAAAAAAAACCAGTGAGAATATCCCTAGCTCTAATATTTAAAATATTTATTAATCAAGAAAAAGAATTATTTTTTTGTGATTCCAATCAGTATAAATGAATTATCTTCATGGACCTATATATTTAGATGGGAGAGATACAAGTTTTGTTAGCTTGAGATAACAAGGATTTTACTGAATGTGGTGCCAGGGACAAATGCCAGTGGAACTTGATTGCTACTGGCTACTAGTGATATTTTTAACAATTATGATATTGTTCTGAGTAATGTCCTTGTTACATATTAGGTATTTTCTATTCCAATTTCTACCGTTATTAGTGTGAGTGGTTTGAAGGAGCAGAAGGATTTTTCAGGAACATATGTGTTGTGTCATGATAGAACTTCCTCTATCTATAAAATATTCCAAATTAATTTTGTTTACACACATGCATACATGCACACACAGTGTGGGAACACATCCATGTATTTCTTTTTTTCCTGATGTTACTTGACATGGCACATGCTTTGAGATGTTGTGACTTAGGAGACATAATATGAACTAATTTGTTAGCAAAATATTTTTCATGTAACTTTTGCTGAATTCTATGACTAACAAGACAGGAACAAAAGCAGAGACTAAAGCTTTTACATTCTTGTTAGAGAATCAAATCTCTGTGGTTACTTTTCAGCTTGGTTCTGTCTGGAGAAAAGGAGGCACATATAAAACCACAGGGTGAATGACGAAGTTCTCCCACGTACTTACAAAAATTCACAAGAAATTGTACGTCTCGCATTCTTCCTTTTTCTACCAAAGAAGAAAGAGCTGAGTGTGATTCCATTTTAAAAGTCACCACTTTCAGTCCACTAAGTTATACTGAGACACAACGAGCTTCTCTGCACAGGAAGTGTCACAGGTCACAGGCGAACTTGTCCCATATCTGCCAACTGCATTTCCTGTTGGGGCAGATGCTCCACACAGGCCAATAACATTCTTTTGTCTCTTGAGCACAAGATAGGACAAAATTAAGATCAGGATTTGACACAGAACTGAGCATTTCATTAGCGGGAAGAGCTACCACTATGCTGTTTGCCAGCCTGCTTGGGGCAGCCGTCACCTCCATCTGCCTTGGTAAGGGTGTCCACAAGCACTGCTCAGCCTCTCCCACCCCTGAAGTTCACAGGGAGAGCAAACTGTTGGCTGAGAAAGCTGCTCAGAGGGAGAGATAACGGGCAATAGAACTAGAGTGCTGGGGTCTAAACTGTTCCATGCTTGATCCACCTATGCTTGTAAGTAAAGGATCGTCTTATTATCCCGACTCTCTTTCTTGCAGGAACCAGCATGGCCCAGAAAGTATCTCAAGCTCAAACTGCAGTTTCAGGGCTGGAGAAGGAGGCTGTGACCATGGACTGTGTGTATGAAACCAGTGATTCTGCTTATTCCTTATTCTGGTACAAACAACCAGCGAGTGGGGAAATGATTTTCCTTATTCGTCAGGACTCTTACAGTGAACACAATGCAACGGAGGGCCGGTATTCTCTGAGTTTTCAGAAGGCAGCCAGGTCCATCAGGCTCACCATCACAGCCTCCCAGCTCCTGGACTCAGCAGTGTACTTCTGTGCTCTGAGAGAGGGCACAGTGAGCAGAGGCCTGTAGGAGCTCTACAAAAACCTCAACAAGAGACAGGGCCCCAGGAGTGACTTCAGCCCAGACAGGGAGGAGCACAAGCATCATGACTGTATTCTAAACCATAAATTTTACAAGAGTTCAACAGTTAAAGTTCATTTATTTAGGATAAATAATTTTAATCAGAAAATCATTCCTTGATTCAGCTGATTTTAGTCAAGTGATTTTAGTGCTTGTACATTGCCCCTCAGAGCCTGTGTAAGACAATATCATAGTTGTCTGGAGTTACAAAAACCTTGTGCTTCAAAAAGGTTTATGTAAGCGCACAGCTACCCATTTTCTTATTCCTGTAGTACAATTGTGATGGCTCCTCTTAATTGTAATCAATTTGATTGGTTTAAGAAATACACATAAAGTTAGTAAAGCACATTTCTGGGTTTGTCTGGGTGGGTCACAAGGGTGTTACTTTGGGTGTTATATATGGATCGTAATACCATCCTATCTGGCACTATTTGTATGCTTTCCTTCCACTGTGAGCTGAGCAGTTTCCCAGCCACCCTGACCTGAGCTGTTTCCCCCACGACATCCTTACACCTTCTATGTTTCTGCCTTGGAGCATGCTGATCATAGATTGAAGTCCCTAAAACTATAAGTCAAATTAAACTTCTCTTCATTTAGGTTTGGGTGTCAGTAACTGTCCCAGGATGGGAAAGCTAATACAGAAATTTGGCACCAGAGAAGCCGAGCCATTGCTGTGACTGTCTCTGACCATATGGCTTAAGAGTGGGAAATGGTTTATGAAGGAGGTTGGAGATGCAGGCTGGAGCAACTTGGAATGCTGTAAGCAGTCCTGATGGGTGATTCTGGTTGGTTCTCAGAAAACAATAATGCTGACAGGAATGTAGACAGTAAAGGCTGGGTTCAGGAGGTTTCTTTTGGGAGGACTCCGCTGGCAACTGTGTGTGCGTGTTATACTCTTGCAAAATATAAGTCTACATTTCCCCATGTGCTAAGACCTTGTGGGAAACTGAAATCAAGGCGTCATTCTCAGCTTTGAGACTCTGTGTGCAATTTCTCTATCCCATTCTCGTTCCCCTCACCAAGTGCTGTTAAGACTTCAGAGAACTGAGTACCGCTATGATGTGAATATAGGTTTGTCCCCACTAGAACTCATGTTGAGGCTTGGCTTTCAATGTGACAGTGATGGGAGATGGTGCCTTTTAGACATTCAGAGCACTGGGCCTGGGCTTGATTAACATTCTCCTTAGAGGACTGTGTCAGGAGCAATTCTACATAACTTTGGGGAAAAATTATGATTAGGGCCTAGTTTTCCTGTCTACAGGCCAGCTGCAGACGTGTTGAGACATAATTCTGTCTTTGCTTCCTGTCACAGCTAAAACTTCAAGGGTCCCAGATGCTGTGACACTCCACAGCAGGAATGCACCAGCTGGAGACATCCTGGGAGGAACCAAATCTTCATCTGCATAGTTCCTTATTGTTCTAGGATTTCCACTGACCCCTGAGTCACCTGTTGCATTTGTTTTCTTCTGATGTACTGAATAAAGTTGTGGTAAGCTTGGGGGATTAGTCTTTGCTGCTCAGAGCAGCGTTGATCAGGCCCAAAGCTCAGCTTCTCCTCAAAGTCTCATTTTTCCTATCTTTCCAGAATAATGAATTAATTCTCCCTGTGCTGTCGTGGCTCACGGGAGACTAGGACTTACTGCAGAGGTTCTAGTAACATCCCCTTTCCCTGTTCCCTACAAGACTGGGGTTGCTCTTTCCATAGTGAAGTAGACTGGACTTGATCTCTCTAGAATGAGTTGGGTTTCATGAGCTGGAATAAGTAACCAAGCGTGGGCTGTTGCGAAGCAAATTGGGCTTCCTCAAAATCCTCTCTTGCTTCCTCATTGGACAAGCTCTGCCTTGGATAAAGTTTCCTCTATGAAGTGAAATGACTGGGATGAGTGAGCAAAGAGGGATAACTCAGGTTGTGGACTGGAGGAGAGGAGAGAACTTTCTATGCAGATGGACCCTTTCTACCCACAGGAACCTCAATGACAGGTACAAGGAAAACGTCTCATACTATTCCACAGAAAAGTTGTGCCAGGGAGTATTTGGGAATTTAGAGATCTCTGCATGGAGAAAATGCTGTATGTAATTATTAAATATTATCCAAATTATAGTTGTGAATCTATAGAACAGATGTTTAGTGCTTTCTTCATTGAGTACTATTTGATTCTGTTTATCTACCTTCTCAAGCTATTTTACAATAGTCTCTCTTATGAAACATTTTTCTCTCTATAGTATCTTTTACATGCTGTAAACTGTCATCTGAAAACATTAAATGAAAAATTCCAGAAATGGAGAATTCATAAGATTCACATTCCATGACATCTTGAGCACTGTGATGAAATCTTGAATCAGTCCTTTATTCAGTATATCCATAGTGACAACTACTCATTTCTCAGTCCTTAGCCTTTTTTTTTGTAGTCAGTTTAGGGCTAGTTTTACAGCCCTAACTCAAACTGGACATGTTACAACTGCAATGCACAAGCATTTAGGTAAAATGGAAAAGGCACCTTTGTGGGTAGAAGACTTGAACATGCAACTTGTTCTATTAGATGGCAAAGTATTACACCAGAAAACATCATGCCTGCCTTATACACAAATGTTCCCATAGGACTGTATGTATAAGAAAAGTATGCATAGAGTTCAGTGCTCTCTGTGTTAAGTGCAGATTTTAGGAAATATTTTTTGTGAATTAGCATGACTGATACTGAGGGTGACAAGGCTCGGTGAAATATTTAAAAAACCCACCAGTGGGCGCTGCTTTCTCATACATGGCTCACATTTGCAGTTGGCGGGTGATTCTACAGCCTTATCTTTGTAATCACAAGTCAGCCTACCACAGGGGCTCTTGCCTCTGACTAAGATGTTTCTAGAAGATCCCGGTAGAGTTGAGCCCTTTAAGATTTTGTGTAATGCAAGGAATGAGGACCATTTCCCTTTACCAACATGTCTCCTGTCACCTGCTCAGTATTTCTGATTCTCCTGATGTTCGGTAAGTAATATTTGATCATTAACATTAATTAATTTTCTTACAATTGTGATAATCTTTGTCCTTCTTCCAAACATAAACAAATATGTTGCTGTTCTTGTTCTTCTCGGTGACCCAAACAGAAGACTCAGTGACCCAAAGAGAAGACTCAGTGACCCAAATGGAAGGCCGTGTTACTCTCACCGAGGGAGACCCTCTGATACTGAACTGCACTTACCAGACGATTTATCCAGGTCCTGTCCTTTTCTGGTATGTCCAGTATGTTGACAGAGGCCCTCGGCTCCTCCTGAAGAGTGCAACAGAAAACCAGCGGGCAGAGAATCAAGGGTTTGAGGCCACGCTTGTCAAGAGCCCCAGCTCCTTCCACCTGCAGAAACCCTCACTTCAGCTGGCGGATTCTGCCCTGTACTATTGTGCCCTGGGGACACAGTGAGGGGAGCTGTAGGGGGAGCCTAACATAAATCCAGAGGGTGCAGGAGGCTGAGCAGAGCAGCCCTGGAAGGGGAAGGTTGTTTCCTTCTCTACCTAGGCAATATTCAATCAGTTTCCCCAACAGCATAAGCCATTCTCAGGCCGAGTTTCTAGAAAACTTGGAGGTCCCAAGTTACTCTGGAGTAAAATGGGGTGGAGGATGCATTAAACAGATCTCAGGTTTTGATCACCAGAAGTTTTAGTGTTTAGCTAGGAAGGCTTCTCTCTCCTTCAGACTTGAAAATCTCTCACAGCAAATGTTTCCAGGAAAACCATGGCATACATAGGGTTATTTTCTACCAAGATGACCTATGGTGTTTTGTGATTTGAAATCTCCAGGGATTGTGTGTTCTTCATGCAAACATTTATGAGCCATGAAAGAGACACAGAGTCTGTCTTAATTATCCTGCTTCAGCCTCTACAACAAAGTTAGACTCTGCCTCTCCTTAGGCTCTGCTGGAGAATGTTCAAGCCAACTCCCCACCAACCTTTCACTTCTTGAAACTGCTCGGGAAACAGCTGTAGGAGGATCCTCAGTCTGAGACACTGAAGGACAGCTCTCTCTGGGGCTCTCACTACACAGGTGGTGAGAGTCAGAGCAGTTGGGAAAAGCTGTGTTACTGAGTCCTTCTTTATGCCCAGGGTCCTCTGCTATCATCCTGACTTAAATGACAACCACCTGGGGTTCAGCTTGAGGTTTTTTTGAGAATTCATTTGAAATAGGAGAAAGAAGACCAGGGACTCTGGCCATCTCAATTATCTTAATAAAATGTTAGTTTAAACTCAAATACCCAATAGTCTTAGATATTTCTCTGTAAAACAAGAAAGATCTGAATAAAAAGACCATAGATGCCTCTCACAAGGAAGACCCATTTTTGTCTGCCATTTACTGGCAAGGGAGAAAAATGGAAAAATCTAATCCTGTGTCTCTAAACTCCAAAATTAACCTGTAGCAGCACATAGACAATCAAATGTCTCACTTGAACACTGGTCAAACTGTAGACCACAGAATAAATCCCAAGTTCTAATATGAAACAATGGAGATTTTTCTTTGAATTTTATCATCAGTTTTCATTTTATTTATTTTTAATTGAGTTTATTGGTACATTTTAGGTACATAGTACAGTTACATTCACTACTGGGTTCTTATTCCTTTACTTGACAGGTCTTGGTTCTCATTTTTTCCCTTTGTCCCTGCCCTCCCTTCATCCCCTCCTCCCCTCCCCATTTATAAACACTTTATTTACATTTTTTTCTTTTTCTCATATTTTTTCATTTCCCTTATTACCTTTCCCCTACTCTTCCCACTTTCCCTCCACCTTTAGCCCTTTTCTTCCTATTTCACATGGTCAATTATCTCATTAGGATCTTATGTACTATTATAGTTTTCACACCACTGTATCATAGGTTTTTATAAATGTAGTTGCTCTGTGGGCTGAGGATTTAATTAAAATGCAAGGAAAGATAACAGGATTTTCCCCCCTTTGCTGTTTTTTTTTTTTCTTACCCAAATCCACGTCTCCTTCCTCTTGGAAGTGTAGTAGTAGTCCACAGTAATTAACACCCTGTGATCTGAATTACCCAGCTTCATCTGCTTGTTGGCATTTTGCTTGATTTAGCTTTTGTATAGATCTTTGGGTGGAAAAGAGAGTGGTTGAATCTTTCTTTACTCCTCACCTGCTGAAAAGAAACGGTTCTGACACTGACTGCATCCCATGAGAAATCTCTCTTCTACAGCGCCAGCTTCTCATGAGTCTGTCTTTACCCTTTCCCCCTTCGGATTGAGGGTCTTCATGATTCTCCACTCTCAGTAGGCATTGCTGAGTGCTTCAGCATCCTTCGCTGGTTCCCTGACCCCACTCACCCCTTTCAATATGACTTTCTTTGAATTCTCTTCATTTTCCTGGCTGGGCAATGCCTTTTCTTTCTTATCTGCACCCTGAATGGTGCAGGTGAGAGCGACTTCTTGTTCTTGTTCCTGTTCACCTATGGGTCTCTCATTATTCTCTTTGCGTCCTTGTCCTCAGCTACTTCTGTCTTATAGAATTTTTAATTGGATTTTGTCTCTCTTTGTGCTGTGATCCCGACTCTTACTTTCCTCACCCACATGGCCCTGGCATGTTCTCTACTGTGATACAAGATCTCAAATGCTGCGGAATTGCATAGGCCTTGTCCACCCTGCATCTACTTTGCACACTTCCATGGCTGATAAGGTGCATTTCCAAGGGATGTGTGTCTAGATGAGTATGTCTTAATACTATTAATTGCTTCTGGCAGCAGCTTTTCCCTATTCCTCTCTAGCAATCACAGAAAACAGATTTTTTCAATGTTATGAGCCTGATGTTTTCTAGTATGTATGCACATATATTATATACATTATATATACACTATATGCATATATCCTATTATATTATAGAATAATATATGTTGGAATACATTAGAGCATATTAGAATGTATAAAAGTATATCTACTTATATATTCTCATAGGTACATGTGGGATATATTGGTAGGTGTATACTTTAAATTATAAGAAATTGTTAAATTAAATTTAACAATAAACAAGAAATAAGTAATTATAACACTATAATCTATAATCAAAACATCCATAATCAAAACATCCCTAATCAAAACACTTTAATAAATTCCATAGACAGACTGCTTGGTACCTCTGAAAATATTGTAACATAAATGAGACAGCTGTTTCCTTTCTAAAAATCTTGTTTAATAAAAATATCCTAATGCTGTGAGTTGTACTCCAAATCCTAGCCAAAATGACTCCATCTTGCAGCAAGCCTATGCCAGGTGCTGAGGCTCAGTGTCACAACATAGCACAAGGTCATCCACCATCAAGGATAAATAGAGCTTGCTGAAACTGTCAACGTTTCTTTATTAGAATGGCTGTGAACAGAGTACACAATTTCCCAAGGGTCCTTCTTACTTTTGATCTTGCTTTTCTGTTTTAAATTGTGCCCTATAAAACTAGTAGCCTAGCACAAGGTGTTTGGCATCATTGCTGGTGCTGCAGCCTGTAAATCTCCATTGTTCTGTAAGCCTTAATAAACACATTCACTCACCAAGCCAGAGTTGAGTTGTCCTTTACACAGTGGGCTCTTTCTCACATCAGAGGCAGACATTGCTCTTACATCTTTCCAGTACATTCGTGAAACATCAGTTACCCAGTATTCTCAGATATAAAAGGAGGTGGGTGGAACAGTGGATTAGTGCATATAATTTTTGGAGGTTGAGAAGTCACACAGTTTTCTGTCTGCAACTGGTAACCCAAGAAAATTGGTTAGGTAGGTGTTGTCCCAAGACCCAAGAACCATGAGTGAAATGTCTAAGGGCAATGGGAGATAGATGTTCCAGCTCAACTAGGGAGAGTGGAACCAGCCTTGCTCTAACTTCAGTTCTATTCAGGTCCCCCATGGATTGTATGAGGCTCACCCATATTGGGAAAGGCGGGTCTTCTCTACTCAGCTTATGGATTCATATGCTCATTCCTTCCAGAAGGGCCCTCACAGAGAGCCGGAAGTAATGGTTTACCAGCTCTCAGGGTATCTCTTAGCCTAGTCAACCTAACACATAAAATTAACCATAATAGCCTCCTATCTGGAGAAACTCAGACCAAACAACAACAAGAACAAGAACACTTTATTATTTTACTATCTATGGCTCTTAACTCATACCAAAAATGTGAAATATATTATGGAATAATAATAACCAAAATTTTTTGATTAAATTTCTTAGGCACTATTATATACCCAGCGTATGTCCCAGTACTTGACTACTTCAATTCTGCCTTGTGGTTAAGTCCTACTATCATTTTGAAAGAAAACAGAATTAGCAAGTCCTGTGTGGTTAATCTTAGAAGAGAAATTTGAAACTTTCATTGATGTAAAATACAGCTGTCTTCACAGTTGCACAGGTTGGAGGGAGAGAAAAGAAAGGGGAAGGGAAAAGGGATTTAAAAGGAATTTATGTGGCTCGAGGATAACCTGCACTGGTCCGCCTTCTGCTTTCCTGGAAAGGATGACTTTACCTCATTTGATGAGACTATTTCACGTTTTTGTTGTTGTTGTTTGTTTGCTTGCTTTTGTGTTTGCAGTCTAAAAAAAAAAGGAATTAAATTATGTGTTTGGTATATGTGTCAACTCCCCACAAATAATGTTATCATTATATAATGCAAATATGTACTAATAAAAACTAAAACTAAACATGCACACATACACACAACAGTTTTCTGGGTTTAAATATGAGGATATTCTTTTCTGATGCTCCCCTAGACTTTGATTAGTACAGTTGAGATATTTCTCTTTGGAGAAGCCTTTCCCCTTCCTCCTCACAATTCCAAGGATTGCCAGAAGATGTTTCTCTGCTAATCCAGGAATAAACTTTCTCTCTTCTCTCCCCACCAGGCTCGACCCAGATTCTCAGCAGGTCTTGGTGGGGGAGGGGCTTCTTGCACAGAGGCTGTGGAACACTCAGTCTGGGTGTGGCAGGGTCCTCAGTGGAGCTGATTGGCTGCAGGACAAAAGCAGTTCTAGAAAGTAGTCCTGACCCTACCCTCCAGAGGTGAAATACATCTACCTGTCACAATCAGGCAAAGCATCATGAAGAGGCTCTTGGGATCTCTGCTCTGGCTTTTGTGCACTCAGGTTTGCTGTAAGTTGGACTGTCCCAAATTTGAGAAAACTGAAAGTATTTTGCTTCAAAAGAGGAGGGGGAAAGGAGCTCACAAATCTTGCAAACTTTCTTCCCTCTCATGATCTATGGGGGCATTTTCAGGGATGTGTAGGTGCAGTAGTGACATCACCTGTGACTGTTTCTCCATTCCTACTCAGGTGTGACAGGGGTGCAGGTGGAGCAGAGTCCTCCAGCCCTCATCCTCCAGGAGGGAGCCAGTTCCACGTTGTGGTGCAATTTTTCTTCCACTGCGCAAAACATTCAGTGGTTTCGCCAAGATCCCGGGAGACGCCTCGTCAACCTGTTCTACATTCCTTCAGGGACAAAGCAGAATGGAAGATTAGAGGCCACGACAGTCCCTAAGGAACGCCACAGCTCATTGCACATCTCCTCTTCGCAGCCCACAGACTCAGCCACTTATTTCTGTGCCATGGCCCACAGTGCTCCCCAGGCACCTGCAGCTGCTACACAAACCCTCAGCTGGACTAGCCCCGTGCCAGCCACAAGCACAGCTGTAGCATTTCTAACCTACGTGGATAAAGCTTCAAGCGCACATACTTTTGGGCCCTATAGGTTAGAGACTATGGGTTTTATCTTCCCTTCTCAAATTATAAATCCCACATTGCAGAAATCTAATTTAGAAGGGTAGTTTCTGACAAGAGGGCTGAATCAGACTACACTGTGCAGGCTTTCCAAAAAAGTAAAAATCAAAACTAATAATAATTTTTAAAAAACATGCCATTTGGATAAAGTAGTTACTGGCAGTGATGCAGATTAGCTGGGTGTCTCAAGCACATTTGGGTCTGCATCCCCACGGCACATGTCCCTGTGTGGAAGGGCAAAGTATTTGCAGCTTATCCATCCAGGGCAACAGAGAAAAGGAAAAGCGCACTGGATGCTCATAGATGATGAAGAGATGTGGTGGGAAATGTTAAAGGGTATGTTCCATCCAGCTAAGACGCATTCACAGTCTTGCAGCTTGCTGTGTGGGCTCGGACCTGATGTGCTCCATAGAGCAGCCCCTGGATGCTGGAGGAGACTACAAGGTCGACTTGCCTTACAGTATCGCTCAAGTCTTCTGTTTCCTTACAGTTATTCTGTGCAGTTTTCCTATTACTGACACTGAAATGCTGAAATCTCAGGTTTTGCTGATGTATTTTGGGCACTGTTGTTAGGTGAATATATAACCGTTGTGTTTTCCTAATTGATTGGCTCTTTTGTATTATTATAAATAGTCCCCATTTATATCTAGTTACTTTTTTGTCTCAAAGTATGTATGTTTTGTCCAGTGATAGTAAAAAATTCCACTGTGCTATTGTTAACATGATATAACTTTTTCTACCCATTTAATTTATTTATATCTGCTATAAATTGCATCTGGAATGTTCTTGAAATAATCATATGTCAAAGGCTTAGTCTCCAGCTTAGCACAATGGGAAAACAGGGCCTCGTGGGAGAACTTGGTTCACAGGGGATATAACCTTGAGAGGGATGGTGTGACCCTAGGTTCTTCTCTTTACTTCCTGGATGCCATGAAGTGAGCAGCTTCCTCTGTCCTTCACACCCCTCATGGTGTACAGCCTCATAACAGGCAGAGCAATGAGGTTGGTCTGCCATGGACCAAAATCTACAGAACTATGAGGAAAACTAAACTTAAATTTATTGTCACAGGTATTTTGTTATAGTGAGAGAAAACAGGCTAACACAACACAGGACTCATAATGTCAAAAAAGATTAAGTTTTGTATTCCTTAACTTCATAAATTCTAATTTCTATTAAGAAAGCAGGGTTATTTTTAAATGGGACAAGTTTGTAATAAATTTTGGCTATGCAAAATAAAAAATCAGTTTTCTCAAAGTCTCACTTTCTTATCACTCAGGATAATGTAAGGGATGCTAAGAGTAATGGAGAGGCATTGTCAGTGGATAGATCTACACCATTGTCACCATTTCCTGAGAACACTTTTCTCATTGACTATGCCTTGTACCATTTTGAAATTTAATTGAACGTGTATATGTGAACTTATTTTTATAACTCCTTCTTTTTAATTTGCTACAATATCTTTCTGAACTACATGTCTTATTTTTACCAATACCAGATTCATTGTGTTACTGTTCTTTATAATAACCCTTGGTCGGATGAATTATCTAATACTGTTTGTTTGGGTTACTAAATATATTTGCATTTCGATAAAAATTATAGACTCAGTTCATTAATTTATACAAAACAGAATTTTGATTGATCTTTAATTTATAAAGGAATTTGGGAAAATTAAAGCTAGTATATCTTCTAATTCATCAGCATGAACTATCTTTCTGATAATTAAGCTTTTAGGAACTTTTGTCACCATCTCTTTTAACTTTTTTCAGCAGAGGCCTTAGACATTTTAAGAAAACAAAACAGTGAGCAGTAATTAAGAGAAACTATTTGAAATACATACAATTTTAAAAGTATTTTTGTATATAAAATGTAAAGAGATCTTACAACTCAATAAATGACAATAAATTTTAAAATGAACAAAATATTTGTTCATACACTTCATAAAAGAAAATATACTAACAAAATATAACCTATGAGAGAAATCCAGCCATTCACTTATTTTTAAGTTTTTTTGAAGTTCAATGAAAGCAAACCAATGTCATTTGTCTAGTAATGGCTTCTTTCATGTTGCAGTGTCAGGGCTTAGGAGTTGAAAAGAGTATGAATGATACTGAAAGCTAAAGACATTTACTATTCTACCCTGTGTGGAAAAACTGTTTGAACATATGCTATATAATAGTTATAAGGGAATTGCAAATAAATACCACAATAAGCTTCCACAGAACACCCATTATGTTGGCAAAACATGACACTATCAAGTATTGACAAAGGAAGAGAACCACTATTTAAGTTAGAGTCTATGTAAAGGCATGTTCTCTTCAATGTCCACTGTTCTCTTCATGTTCTCTTCAAATCCCACTGATCTGACTGGGATATAGGGGAAGGAGATCATGTAGTCTGAGAGCCACTGTCTACCTATAAAGGTACCCTGGGTCATGTGTGATGCCTACTTCACATTTCAGAGGCCCTGTTTTCTCCTGGTAAGGCCAGCACAGGATTTCTATGCTCTCTGGGTACCTCCAAGTGCTTGTGGTAATAGTGAAAGATGGACAAAAACCCAGGAGTTCCACAGGAAATAGCATCCTGCTGCAGAGGTCCTGCTGAGAAGCACATTAGCAGGTCCCAGACAAAAGGGAAGCAGCTGTGATTAATATTAGAACAATTAACTCAAAATAAAATGTCCTTCTATCTCATCTGGAAAAAGTTACCAGGAGCAACATTTTTCTAATACATTCTCAGTCTTCAATTTTTACCTTAAAATAGATTATATAGAACGTGTTTAAAATTGTTGAAAATTAAAGATGCTCACAGCACAAACTTGTGTCCAGGTATCAAGAATCATGATGAGCCTCATTTCCTTGGGCATTCTCTTAGGTTTTGGGTCAGTTAGAATCAGAGAAAACCAAAAGTTATTTAGACTAAGAAATAATAAGGATCAGACCTCATGCAAATGCTGATGCTGAATGAGGGGTCTCTGCAAAGCCAGTATCTTTCCATTTGGTATTAAGCCTGAGTTGACTGGGTGAAATGCAGCTCGACTCAACTTTGGGAGAGATGGGGGATCAGGACAAGCCCTTTGAGAATTTGTTAATCACAAGGACTTAGTGGGACTCATGAGGATAACTGGAACCTAAAGGGACAAACTGAAATTGGTCTGTCCCTTCAGCTTTCTTTGGGGGATGACCTGTAGGAGAAGCAGAGCTGCCTGCCATTGTGCTACACATGAACTTGGCCCAGGACAAAGAGAAACTGAAAGAAACGTGGTGGGGCATGAAGGAGCTGTGAACCAACAGTCTGAGGATCTGGCAGGCCAAGCAAGTAGCTGCACAGTAGAGAGCTCGCTTAGCGTCATGCACAAGGACCTGGGTTTGTTCCTCCACATTGAGAAAAGAATTTTAAAAAGGTTGAGTTGGCCTATCAGCAGCAACATAAGTGAGCTGCCCCCGTGCCTGGAACTTTGAACCTTCAGAGTAAATACGATTTCCATTACAGCCACCTGGCAAATCTCACACAGTTTCTCTGACAACCAATCCTGACCCCATACAATACAGCATATTCTGAGAAGTATATTTCCAGATAGTCAAGTTGAGTCACTTCAAATCCATCACGTCAACCTGACATCCATATGCACCTGTGACAACACATAGCGTTCAAAGCAAAACAAGACTGAGCTCATTCTTCCTGCTAATGTGATGCAGCCATTGTTCCCTCAACCAAAATCATACTAACACTCTCACCCAAAGAGGCTACAAAGCCTCTTGTCCGTCACATCCTCATTGGTATCCTGTACCACAAGTTCTGAGATTAAAGGAGACATAAGAACAGCTCTCATTGGCAGTTTTTGCTACCACGTGATGTTCATATCAAAATGAAAAATAAATGACATAACTATTGTAGTTCTTGTTTCTTTTTCTTTTTTTTTTTTAATTTTCATACCGGGTATAGAACTTGGGTCCTTGTGCTTTTGAGGCAGGCAGTAGAACCACTGAGCTAAATCTCCAGCTCTGTAGCTCTTGTTTCTATGCCATAATTATAGTTGGCAGCTATTTTTTCTAATATGCTCCAGTTAAAGTAAATATCTTAGTTGGAAGCTAGCAACTCCACTCACTTACACACTAGATTTTTTTTGTAAGAGAAGCTCCTTAGTCTGCCATAATGTTGAATGAAGAGTTCCATTAGTCCACCACTATAGTTTCAGCAGATATATTCCTAGCATAGAAGAAAAAGTCCATATTCTGGTATCTATTTAAAGAAAAACACCACAAAAAGAAACAAAATACTAAGCTGGCAACAGGCAGAAAAATGTCATTGGAGACCCTGTAGTTAGGTTTTAGTTTCCAGCCCAGTATATGACACAGGCCTGAGGAAAAAATGAAAACAAAACTAAAAGAACTAAGAGAGAAAGCGGGGAGCCAGGATGACCAATGCCGATGCAACTAACAAAGGCACTGGCCAGTTCAAGGCACCAATTTTTATTGGTAATCAATTGAGGTGAAGGTGAGCTACCTGCAAGAGGAGAATGACACGTGGTTTTTTAATGGAAATGATTGTAAAGGCTCTTAAAGGACAAGACCAAAAGCATTCTTGAATTAGGAACAAAATAGACAGAATATATGGTTGTAATTAGAACATTGCTCTTCTAGTAAGATTTTAGTTGTGGGGATGGAATTTGGGTGTGAGTTACTCTGACCCCGGCATGGAGGCTTCTGCCAGACTCACTTCTATAAGCAAGCCGATTGTGGGGTTTGCACTTCACAGCCTGCTTTGGGCATAATCGATATTACAGTCTCCCAGAGGTCATTATATTAATCAGCTTTCTCACTGCTGAGACATGAAGCCCAACATGACACATTTTTTTTTTTTTTTTTTTTTT
>NW_022900929.1:45860615-45910830 GCF_012274545.1 Fukomys damarensis
TTTTTTTTTTTTTTTTTTTTTTTTTTGGTACCGGGGATTGAACTCGGGTCCTTGTGCTTTCAAGGCAGGCCCCAGAACCACTGAGCTAAATCCCCGGCCCTACCATGATACAAATTTTAAAAGGAGAGGTTTAATTTAGTTCACACTTTCAGGGAATTTGGTTCATGGTTAGCAGGCTCCAAGGCAGGGATGGCAATGGCTTCTTGGTGGAGGAAAGCAGCTTAGTTCGTTCACAGCAGTCAGAAAGCAGAACAGGGGAGCAGCCCTGGAGATGAAGGAAGCAGGGACCGAATACAGTAACCAAGGCCATGCACGCTCCATGACCTACCCAGACACACCCAGAAGTGTGCTGCTCCTCCAGTGCCCTGGGTGGATTCCAAGCCCATTTAAGTTAATATTCTGCCGTAACCACAGTGATATACCACACTCTGTTAAGTGCCATTACAAATGATTCCTGGCTTATCATCAGAAGCAAGGAAAGTCAACAGGACAAAGCATTTTAAAAGTTGTTCAAGAAAACCAAACACTGAAACTTGTTTTGTACAGGAGACTGAACTAGTTTTTGCACGGGACTGAATTCCCAACTCATTTTTATTTTTTGCCATGCTGGCTTCGAAATTGGGACCCTCTTACTTCAGCCTACCAGAATGCCAAGATTACAGGAGTATGTCACCCAACCTAGCAAAGATTAAACATTAAAACCAGCTGCCTATCAACGTGAAATATATCTTCCACAGTCATTGTTAAAAAAAAATCACTATTAAGGGTTGGGAATCTAGCTCGGTGGTGCTGCCTCCTGCCTCACAAGCACAAGATCCTGAATTTGATCCCTGGTACAAAAAAAAAAAAAAGATAAAAAAGTCAGTGCATAGGTTTAAAAACTATATTAGCAGTGCATACTTCTGAAAAAGACCTCAAACACACGATATACAGGAAAATTATGTAAATCAATAAGAAAATAAAAAATGGCAAAAACTTAGCTACTTCAGAAATACGATATACATGAGGCAATAAGCGTGGAAAAGGGCACTTGGTATCATTACACATTAGGGAAAATAAAATAAATCCATTTGAGAGTTTCCTCTATATTGTCTCAGTACCCTGAGTGTAGTAGTAGGGTCAGTAGGAAATGACCCAATAAGATGAGGGGTGTGTGTGACTATTTTCAGGCAAAGGAATGATTAATTTTTCTAGAAGATTAAGTCACTAAACCTATGTGAAGAGAAGAAAGAGCAATAATGGGCCACAGAATTGAATACTGAAGCAAAGGTCAGTTTTTACTAAAAAAAGAAAGTTGATACTTATTGCGCATAATACATACGAAGCCCTGTATTATACATTTCAGAACCACATAATTTACATATAATTTATAATAGAATACTGAGGTATAGGTTTTATTTTCCCATTTATAAATGTTTGGGAAATGACACCCAACTCTCCCAAATTCTGAAGAGCATTTCTGACTTGTATTTTCAGTGAGGGTGCAGCATCAGAGAAGATCCTAAGGAGCAGGGTTCTGGCTACCGAGAAGCAATGTCACCAGAGCAGGGTGGCTGATATCTCAGTGATGGTGACATTTTTCCCAAACCCAGGTATAAATTTCATAAAGATCAATGGATTTAAAAAAACAACAAACCAGTTATCAGCTCTGAATGCATTAAGCAGTTTCTTCAAAACAAGTGTGCTGGGAAGTGTAAGTGTCTAAGGAGAAGATATTCCTGAAACACTCTGAGCGTGTTTGCATACAGAAACATTTGTCCTTTCCCTTCCCCTTTCTGTCTTTCATGCTTTCCCTCAAATATCTGGGTGGTGCACCATGGTATTTCCTACTTTTATACTGAAATGCCACCATCTTGTAAAACATGTCTAAATCTATTTTTCTTCCTTGAGAATCTCCTTGTGTCCAAAACTGAAGCAGCTGTTGGCTGAAGTGTTGCCACTGGGTCCCCAGCTAGAATATATGATATTCATGCTAGCCTACCTGTTGTCCTCTATTGCTCCTAGGTTAAATAAATCAGGGTGAATAGAGCAGCCATTGCCCAACCAAGGTCAGTGAACATCACGCTGTACTAATTATGTAGAAGAGGATCCAGAAGGACTGGCTGGTTGTTGATCTGTTACCCTGCCAGGTAGGAAGGTGACTAAGTTTGAAATGACAACTACAGTATATGGAGTGATTTGGGCTGGAGAATACTATCCACCTTACAATAAAGTTTGGCTTTGTTGGACAAGGTGGGAAAAATTTTCCTTGCTAAGTGAACTGTATCTATGTTTCTACCCTTTGCTGTGTAATAGAAATATCCTGAGAAGTGAGAGCCAGACTCATTGATGGGGGGAAATAAGCTATTTTAAGGTACCTTTCCATGTTTTATTATAGTTCCCAATCTCCCAATGTAACATCACAATGCACTGATTTTTCATTAACAGTTAAGAAACATAACGAATCACAAATTCCAGGATAGTCCATGAAATCACTGTATAAGTTACAAAATATATCTCTGAAGAATATGGTGAGCTTTAATTTGCGAATATTTTCCACTGCAATATCACAGTCTCCCAGCTCCACCGTGTTTTGTCATCAGGTAGAAAACCTAACATAGGGAAGTTATTATATTAGATGACTTACATATATGTCCTTATTTCATTTTTATTGGAACTCTTCAGAGTGAAATTATAATTCCCATTCAGAGATAGTGAGGGATGGAAACTCAATCTGACTTAGGTGTCTCGAGGCGGGGCCTTTGGGAGTTGATTAAGATCAGATGAGGTGATCAAGGTAGAACTCATTTGAATGAATATTGAGAGGGAGAGAGACCAGAGAATACACACACCTGCACTGTCTCTCGCCATGACACTCGGTGCCACCTCAGATTTCCTTTATAATGAGCCTGTTCTGTGGAAGTGTATTATTTCAAGACAGATTAAGTCAGGGAGGCACTACAATAAGTGCTTTAGATCCCAGACCTCAGCTGGATTTATTTGAGCTCTCTTGGGTAGAAATTCTATGCTTCAGTCATTTCACTCCTGTCACGTGAGTATTGAAAACATGAAATGTGTTCAGTATGAGCTAGAAATTAAATGTTAATTTAACCTAAATGTAAGGATGCCTATGTAGCTAGTAACTACCAAAAAGGACAGCTGACTTTTGAGGATGGTAAGGATGAACACCCTCAAGGTATAGGAGGCCAACTCAAAGATTAATGGGAGGTTATAATACCGGGTTGTAAGTACTATGGTAAGTCTGATTAAAGTTCTGTGAGAGCCTGTAGCTTTCCTCTAAATTAATTTTTACACTCAGCTACCAGTTTTCACTACATAATATAATAACAGAACATATCAGATAGACTAGGAAGCTATCCTGCCCCAGTGTTTTGCTTTATGGAAAAATTCATACAGGAAATGATATCAAATGATAAGACTTTTCTTATATCAATGGGTCTCCCATCACTGGGACATGTGCAAGTAAAATAATAGGACAATAAATAACAGTGGTAAATTGAATAATTTCCAAGGGAAACCTAGGTGACAAAGCAAAACATGTATTTTTTAAAATTTTCCATTTGAGGAGATTTCTCATCTAACAATAACTTGTGAGTTTCTTCACATTTATTGAAATATACAACACAATGCATTGCATAAGCACATGTACAAACACAAAGTTCATGGCACAGCTAGATTCTTGATGACAATAGAAATAGCAAAGAAGCAAGACTTTCTGTTTCTTCTTCATTTTTTTTTTTTTTTTTCCAGTACCGGGGATTGAACTCAGGACCTTGCTTGCAGGGCAGGCACGGTCACTGAGCTAAATACCTGGCTTTCTGTTTCTTTTTGATTACCCTTGTTTTAAATAGAAGGATCTATTTTAGAAGGCAAATCATTAATTCCTGAACAATATCAATGTCAATAAACTCTTTCCAAACATTGACACACATACCTACCAACCTAAATTTGAAATCAACTTTAAAGGAAATTGGTTAACAAATGAGCAATTTTCAATAATAGTCACCAGAGGGCAGCATCTGCAAGCACAGACTCTCAGAGTGGGTGGGCAAAAGAGACTCTCAAATTGAAGATACTGTACTGTATTTCTCTTCCTTTCCAACACACACACACAAAGTTTGCAAGGTAGACAATAACTGTTTGGAACTGAAGGCAGCTTTTCCGGGGAAATCCACTTAGGAGCAGTTGTAGTCAGCAGCTCTTTGTTGAGAAGAAGAAGCAGGGATGCAGCTCATCGCACCGCTGTTGATATTATGGATGCAGTTGCTACGTGAGATCCAGACTCCTTGGTTGTTTCCAGAAACTTAGTATAGTAGAAAATTATCTAAAGGCAGAAAATGGGCTTTCTGTGTTTGTTTGAGAAGCGATAATTGAATGAGAAGGGAGGAAGGGAGAAAGGAGAAAAATAGGCATGAAAAATAAGAAAGACCAAGACCGCTGTCGCTTAAGAATAGCAATCTAATCTATTTTATATGATGCCTTCCATTGTTTTTCTGTACAGAAATGAATGGGCAACAGGTAAAGCAATTTCCTCAATTCCAGCACATCTGGGAAGGAGAGAACTTCACCACATACTGCAATTCCTCGGGCATCTTAGTCAACTTACAGTGGTATAAGCAGAAGCCTGGAGGCCGTCCTGTCCTCCTGATGATCTTAACGAAGGGCGGAGAAGGGAAGAAACAGGAAAGGCTGACAGCTCGATATGGAGAAAAAAGGAAGGACAGCTCCCTGCACATCACAGCCACCCAGACAACCGATGCAGGGACCTATTTCTGCGCCGTGGCACAGTGCTCCCCAGGCACCTGCTGCTGATACCCAAACCCTTCCCTGAGAACCCAGAAAGAGCTTCTCATCTCTGCTCTTGTTTCAGAAGCTAGAGAAAGCTGGACTCACACTGTCTGCAAAGAGACAATGCATCTCTTCCCACTGCCATAGGAATGTGTGTAGAAATTTACTCACTGAGGCATGAAGGTTAGTAGATTTAATTTTGAATGCTCCATTCTTAGTGTTCTTCTACAGAGGTGTCACGGGGAATTCTAGCTATTTGCAGGAAGAATCAGTGGATTTTGAAAAGTAAAGATACAAATTTTCAAATAAAGGGTCTGAGAGCATCTTTCAATGGTGCCAAAGGTTCCCAAGCAGTTGATTGAAGATTTCAGCACTAGAGGAAAGGATTTTTGAAAGGTTTCTCCTTAAAGAAGTCATAAAGATAATAAATAAATAAGTAAAAGTTTGAAGGGATAATTTTTTTTTACCTTTTTCTATACTTTAATTACCCTTATCGCACTACTACGGCATCTGCTTTACATACATATATCTTTAACTTCATTTTCAATTTTTCAGCAATTCAAATACATAATATCATCTTGAGAGTACGAAGAACAAAACATGGAGGAAGACTGAGAAAAACAGGTTCCAGTGGTCTCTAGTAATTCTACAGACTTTCCTTTAGTGTTTTCTAGTGAAATTTTAAAACGTCCTGCCCCGGCTTTGCAAGAGTAGAGCTGCCTGGAAAGAGAGGCAATGAAAAGAATGGACCCATTCTTTAAAAAAAGTTAAGAAGGAAGTCCTGGAAAAACAATATATTTAGAAATTAAATATAAGGACCTGCCCCCTTTGATCAGAATATGCATATCCAAATAGGTGCTAAAGGAAGAAATTATATCCTCACAATTGTCCATTAACAAACAAAATTAGATAGGTAAGTTAATAATAACCCCTAAGGTGGAGAACTCTTCCCAGCACTGTAAAAGGAATGGCGGGGCAGAGGAAAAGGAAGAGCAGCAACTTGCTTTTAAGATACTCTTGCTGGTGGATGTCAAAGCCTGGGGCAAAACTTGACAGAAATAAAACTGTGACTCCCCAGCTTCCTTCATAACTGACAATATATGTAGTAGCAGCTTTCTGCTGAAGAGTCGGATGGACTGGAAAAGAAATGTTTATGGAAGGGGGTCAGATACCCAGGCAGCAAGGCAATGTGGGTACTGAATGAGATTTAAGTGCTTTCAACCTCTGTGCTCTACTGACCAGGCTAAAAACTCTAAACTCTTCAATGTTAAGTTAAATAAAAGGTTGGCTACGAATGAATGCTGTGCTTCCAATGCAGCAACCAGGAGGAGCTGCAAGAAATTCCACACTTCTATAATTTAGAAAGCACAGTCCTTTAGGCCTCCTCCACCCTAAAAACACCCACTGCTCAAAGATGCTGCACTATTCAACAAACAGCAAAGAACAGTGGCATTGCTGCCAACACAACCCTCTCATCTCAGGAGGAGACATGTAAACACCCAAGAGGGTAATGGAGCTACGCCCAGCACTGGATGTTCACTATTCGCCAAACAGGGAAAGCCTGAAGGAGGCTGAAGAGAAGAGACCCAGGACACACAGCTTTCTCCAAACCCACCTCTATCCATACTCTCTCTCTATATATTCTTTTGTTTTGTTTTTGAGACAGTATCTTGCTATGTAGTTCAGGTTGGCCTTGAAGTCACTCTGTAGCCCAGGTTGAAGGGATAAATATTTTTAACCCAATTTAAGCATTATGCAGTATATAACTATATCAAACATTGCTTAGAACCTCATTGATTCAATAAAAAATTATTATAGCTCACCTGGGTTCAACTGGAGACTGGCTCTGGATAACTGGGCTCCTCTCTCACTGCTCTGTCCCTGTGGCCCTGCATGTGATCTCTTCTCATGCCTCTCTCTCATGAAAGCTGCTGTACATACAAAAAGGGCTCAGGGAATCTAAAAGTGTTAAAGTGGAACTGATAGGCCATTTTAATTTTCAAGCCAATAATTGCCATGATGTTAGTTTTGCTTCATTTTGTTTACTGAAGTGAGCCATTTGGGGAAAAAATGAGAATCAAGATCTTTCACGTAAGGTTACAAGATCCCAATGATAAATACAACTGTATTGTATACTTAAAAAGTACCAATAGATTCAATAAAATAACAGTAACAATAAAAATAAATAAAGTGAGCCATAGAGCAAGACTGCATTCAGTTTGGAAGAGATTACATGAGGACATGAGTTTCACTGGGGGTAACTTTGGATACTTCCTATTACAAATATTAGGGTACACACATTGCCTATGACAAGCAGATACTCCAGTGCCAACAGAGCACAATGCCCACTCTGTGCCTATCAAAGCCATGTGAATTTGAACTCTCAAATGTCACTCATTTCCATTTCTTATAGCTATTCTTGCTACTGTCCTAGTATAGGTATTTAGCATGCTTTTGAATGACTGTAGTTATCTACTAATTTTCTTCCTACCTCTCATCTTACTCCTTGAGTCCAACATTAAAGTAAGATAGTTACAGCTGAATAACCAAGTAAAAGTTTTTATATCTTTTTCATGAAATTTTTTGTAGTTTTGGACATCATTATGATGACAGTGTGATAATGTGTGGAACTAATTCAACACATTAAAATAAAAGCAGTATTGAATTATTTGTAAAACTGAATGAAATCGCATGTATTACACAAAGAAAAGTGCACATGGGAAAACACACACCTACAGTATTTAAGTTAATTTTTAAGAGTACCTTAACTATGGTAAGTTTTCCATCCGTTATAAAATTTCTAAGATATCACAGAGTTTTGATATAAAGACATTATTTTTCTCTAAGAAGGACATTTTATTGAGAAACACTTACATATATACAATTCAGCCACAAGTGCACATCTTTTTTCCAAATTTTCAATTCACATAGTGCCAGTATGTCCATATCCATATGTATACCTTTTTATAGTACTGTACGTAGCTAAATTCATGTATGCACTGTAGAGCTCAAATTAGGGTAAGCAGCATTTCAATTTTCTCTGATACTTGCCACCTCTGTGTGCTGTAAATATTTAGACTCTACTTAGTTAATTTGAAGTCCACCATAAATCTTTACAGACTATAGTTTTTCTACTTTACAACAGAGCACTGTTTAATTTCTCCTATTAACTGTTTTGGTCAGCACTGTACTTTCACTTTCTCCTTCTGTTAGTCAGCTTCATATCACTGTGAAATAACATTTGATATAAACAACTTCGATGATTAAAGGTTTATTTTGACTCATGGTTTCAGAAGGTTTCAGTCCATTTCCAACTACCTTAATTGGTTTTAGTGCTATGGTTACGAAGAAACAGCATGATAGAAAAGCATGGCAGAAGAAAGGAGAGAGAGAGAGAGAGAGAGAAAGAGGAGACAAGAGCAATACCTTCAATGAAACATACCCGATGACCTATTTCCTCCAATTGGGCCTAATTAGCTATGAAGCCATCAGTGCATTAATACATCGATATAGTTCATGCCCACATGATCCAGTCACCTCTGTGAGCTTCACTGTGAAACATTACTATTTTGGGGGTCAAGCCTTCAACACATGAGCCTTTTGGAGACATTTTAGACCTAAACCACAGCATCTTCTCAGTCTCTGGTGACCACTATTTCACTCTCTTCTGAAATAAATTTGCTATCATAACTCAGTAAGAACATGCGATGTTTGCCTTCCTGTGCCTGGCTTATTTTGCATAGCGTGATGTCCTCTAGTTTCTTTTACTTTTCTGAAAATGGCAGAATTTCGTTCCTTTTTAGTGGTTTGATGGTAATCATTTATGGACACTTTGATTCCAATACTTGATATTGTGAAAAGTACTGTACTAAATATTGAGTATAGGGATCTCTTAGATAAAATTATTTCATTCGTGCTGGATAAAAACCCAGTGAAAGGACTGAAGAAAAAAGTTTTTTTTTTTTATCCTGCTATACCATTTCACCCCAATACAGGTCCTCTCAAAATATTCTGTTTCCTTTTCTTCAAGTCTTTCCCACTTCTTAGTTTTTCCTATTTTTAAAATTTAATGTATTTTATCAGTACTTCAAAGTAGAAGGTAAATCACAAGCACTGCAGAAAAGAGGATCATTCTAACCACCTAAGTAATTCCGGTAAGAACTAAAATCATCCTTAGTAGCTGAGAAAGGAATCATTTCATTTGTCAAAATATCTGCCAAAAATAACCTCTGAAAGCTAAAAATTATCAGTATAATTATGATTTAGTTTAGATTTTTGTATCAAATTTAAGCAGAGCATAGCCTAATATTTTATGGTTTTCTTAATTGATTATTTCATTATTATATTCTTATAAAAATTAAGTTTATCATTTTCTTATTAAATACATATGATTAGCTCTTGTTCTTTGACATTGTCATTTTCATCCGATGCCATGCACCAAAACAATAACTGGATTCAATTTTAACTGGACTTTAGAGTTGGAGTTTATTGGCTTCTTTCTTTCTCCAAAATTCCCCTGCCATGTGGGAAAGCAAATGAAGGGCCATTAACATGGTAGTAAAAAGAATTTTACCAAGATCAGAATGAAAAAAGAAAGGACTTTTTCTTTCCTTTTTTCAGATCAAAGAACACAGTCAAAAAGGAGGAATGCAAATTCCCAAAAGAGGAATCACAGTGTCAGGGTGAGAGATTGGGTTTTTTTTTTTTATATAAATATTTGAGTTGTAAGAAAAAAGGTTTAGGCAGCAAACCTGGATATCTCAAGAAATTTTTATCTGGGTCGTGTAGTTCTTGCTGCTCTTTTAGGAACACCTGTGTTGTATGTTAAAGTGGAAAATGAAGACTATTTACCATAGTGTTACAAAAGCCCCTTTAGATTCAGATAAGGATATCTATACAAACCAACTTCTTGAGAGAAGGTAGGTAAGGGTTCATTTGGAGGAAAGAAAGGGACTATTGTGGCTTGGATCTAAAGCGTCCCCTCAAAGTCTTATGTTCTTGGAAAATGTTTGGATCTGTGGGGCTCAATATTTATCAGTTAATTCATCACTGATAAGACCCTTTGCTGAATGTGCTTTTAGGATGTAGGATTTGGTTGGAGATGGGTCACTGGGGAATATAACATAGAAAAATATATTTTATTCCCAGGTTTTCCTTTCCTTTTCTGCTTCCTGGTTGCCTTAGGTTTAGCAATGTTTTACTACTACCAATGTTTTCTTTCTAGGAGCCAACCAACCATGGACTGAGTCCTCAAAAACCTGTAAGACAAAATAAACTTCTCACAAGTTGTGTGCCAGATATTTTATCCTAACAAAGGAAAATCTGCTAATACATAAAACTTTTATGAAGAGTGCAGTCACTGTTATGACACTACCTACACAGACTATTCAGAAGCCTTTGAAACTGTTTTCATGAGAAATTTGAAAAACTTTGGAGATGCAGGCTAAAGACCTCCTAGGATGCCATAATTAGAAGTTGATTGACAATCCTAGTTAGAGGTCAGAAGACAATGATGCTGATAGAAATGTAGACATTAAAGGCCAGGCTTCTGACTTTTCAGTTGGGAACTAGGAAAGCTTCATTGGCATTTCACCTAGTGGCAATGTATTTTACATTCTAGCAGACAATTGTCTTCATTTTGCTAATGTGCTAAGATTTTGCAAAAGACTGAAATTGAGGATAGTATATTAATTAATCTGGTAAAAAAATTTAATGACAACCCAGTATTCATACTATGGCCTGGGTTTTGCTGACTTCTATTAACAAATCTTTAGTGAGAATCAAGAGAAAAAGGCATAAGTGAATGATTTTTAAAAATTTGCAGTTTCACCAGAAAGTGTCTAAAAAGTTGGAGCCCATGAAAGCATGGTTACTGAAAAGAGTAGCATTAAAGGAAGACAACTACATTGCCTCAGGACAACGGAAAAGAAGGAATTTGAGAAATTGGCCAGATACAAGCTACATAGACTCAAGGGTATAAAGAGGAAAACGATGTTGAAAGACATTGCTTTGAGAAGAAAGCCACAGGGAGCCCAGCATATTCAGGGTTGCCTAGGGAAGTGTTTCCTAGGACTCAAACATCCAGGCAAACAAATGACATAGTAGCCGCTAGTACAAGAGAGCGTGCTACTAACCGGCAACAGATCTCGGCATCATATACCTGGTGATGGCTTTTCAATCATGCAGAATGCAAGAGCTGTGAGGTCATGGAGGCTTCACGCAGATTCAAAAGAAGGCCTGGGAGGCCGGGTAGTGTGCCTCTGAGATGGCAATGTATGAAGCCATGATGGTGACCCTGAAAGTGCAGTGGAGACCGCGGAAAGTCAGAGATCCTGAAAATGTGGAACTTCTACTCAGGGAAACTGTGGGGAACGAGGAGAGCTACCCCGCAAGAGATAGCCCATGTGGGCTGCAACTGCTTTGCAAGGCCATAGGAGTCAAGCTCCCCAGTCCTTTGGAGCTTACATCTCACCTCCATCAGCCCTCCGTGGTGGACATAGAACTATAGGACTTAGTGAGATTTGTTTTGGTCTGATTTGTGCCTATATTATCCTGTTACCTCCCTTACGGAATGGAAATTTTGTTTTGCTTTGTTTTATGGGGGCTCACAAGTAAGAGTTTATCTTGACTCTCAGAGGAGCCTTTGGCCTTTGGAATTTTCAGCAATGCTGAACCTGTTAAGAATTTAGCACCTTTTAGAGATGGACTGAATGCGATTTTTCATAATGAGATGGACATGAGCCATCTAAAGACTACAGCCAGAATATTATGACTCATGTTTAGAAGGTAATTGGATCATCAGGATGCTATGACCATCAGTGAATTTGTCAGTGGATGAATTTAGTAGCAGAAAGTGCTCTTAGGACATCATCCAGCAACTAAGACCATGTCCTAGAAAAGTGTATTCTGGCTCCTCCCCTTCCTCTCTGCATCCAACTGCTTTGGTGTAAGCAGTGTTTCTCTGCCATGCCATTCTGCTTTGGAGTCAAACAGCCATAGATTGAATCATCTGAAAATCCCTCTGCATTTAAATTGTGTGTGTCAGGTTTTTTTTCCATTGATGAAATATTTGAGCAACAGAATAATTTATATATTTTTTATATTGTGAGGTTTCAAGGCAGTGCTAGTAGAGTGCTCAAGGGCACCCACGATTACTCAGCAGTCTGTGCCATGAGAAAGCAGTGTCTGCCTACCCAGTATTGAACAGAATTTAAAAAAATTTTTTTCCTTATTTTCACATCTTTTCATCCCTGAATTTCTGTTCAGAAATAATCCTTTATCATTAAAAGTATCTGTCCTTTCATTTAATGTTTCCTGATTGAAAATATTTTTTTCAAATTCTTCTTTATAAATTGAACAATTAAGGACTAATTTTTACAGAATGGTGATCCTACCACTCTTTCTACCTTTAGATCTTTCCATTAATAAATCTGTTTCTGCACTCACTAAGTAGTAAAAGGACGAGAAAACCAGTAGGAATTGAGAACACAGGATAATCATGGCAGGTTTTTTTCTTTTTACTTAAACTCCCCACTAATAGTAACCGTGCTAAAAGTATTTATTGAGTATTCTAATATATTCAGAACTGTAACTTTTGAGCATATTTGAAAGACTAGTTAAAGTAATTCATCCAAAAGAGATGTCTAATTTTTTTTTCCCGCAGAATTCCATGAACCTCATGATACATTGATGACTTTTAACTTGCCACTGGAAGTACATAAATAATAATTTTGCGAGAGGCAAAGCATACAGGTATACAAATAAGGAACACAGGAAATAATTCAGCCTGGGCACAAAGAATGGAAAAGTTCTGAAAATAATTCATTTTACTTTCTAGAATAAGAGTTTAGAAATCTGTAATCAATGAAATGAAGAAAGTGGTAGCTGTAAAACATAAAGTAAAAACCCCAAAATAGAGAAAAGACTTAGATGAAAGCTAGCAGAATGAGATGGCAATAGAGACAACTAATAAAAAAATATTGTGATAAAAGGTAATATTGAAGTAGTGTTAAAAACCAAATTGGAGGACGTGTAAACTGCTTAGCAAGGCTAAATGATGGAATGCTTAGTAAATGGCACTCAGTACCTTGTCATATGGAAAATGTGTAGATTGGCCTTCAGCTGACACCAAAAGCAAGTGGCAGTTTAATTGGAGAGCAGATATGATCATAAGGATAAAATATAAATCTGTTAGAAGAAAATACCATTATCCATTACTTTTTATTAGCTAATTATTTCTTAAAATACAAAATGTCTTAAGTATCAACATTAAACTACACTAAAATTAACATGAAAGTAGAGTCTATAGATTTAAAAAGCTAACTGGTAAGCAGAAGGTATTTGCAACATATGCCATTGTCAAAGGGCCTTTTTGATTTTTAAAAGGAGACCTTCTTCACACCAGTAAGAAAAGAAGAAAACTAGTGAACAGGGCAAATGGCTGAAGCAGGCTCTTTATAAGAGAAGACATAAAACAGGCTGAATAAACACCTCCTTTCTATAAAGTACAAAGTAAAATTTCAGGTGTTTTCCTCATAGTTTTTCTTTCTTGTTTTGGAGCTATTTAACAAAGAATGCAGGGTTGGGGATTTAGCTCAGTGGCACCATGCCTGTCTCATAAACTCAAGATCATGTGTTCGATCCACAAAACAAAACAAAACAAAAACCAAAAAAAAAAAAAAAAAAAAAAAAAAAAAAAGAAAAAAAACAAACACTTTTAAAAAAAAAAAAAAAAAAAAAAAAAAAAAAAAAAAAAAAAAAAAAAAAAAAAAAGAAGCAGAAGAAGCAGCATCTTTTAAAAAACACAAGTTTGTTTTGTGGTCAGTGTTGATTCTCTATTAAAGCACCACTGATGAGAAATGTGATAATCTCTATTTTCCTACATCTGAGATATAAATAAATTACTTTGACCCTTGATATATGGTACAAAGGATGTAGATGATGGGTGTTTTAGATTATTAAGAAAGTTGAAAATATATTGAATAGAAAATGATGGTACTAGCATCTTATTATTCAGAACAAGGATATGTGATAGTTGAAATTTGTAGAAATATGTATGAAGGACATACACAGTTTTATCAAGGACATTACTAACTAAGCCTCTCTTAGTAAGAAAGAAGACGATTTGCCATTTGTAGGGGGGAAAAACAGTATCAGTTATAGCTTTAAATGATAAAGGGCATTGAGGCATATTATGTCCATACAGTTTGTGAACCAACACTCTGGACATTGTTGATATAACCCCGGAGTCAAGGATATGCTTCTAATTTGGCATAATAGTGAGTGAATCTTAATAAAAATGAGTTTTCAGATTTTGCAGGCTGATAAATGAAAGAGAGAAGTGTGTGGATTGATGACATTGAAAAGCAACTTAGGAGTGACTGATGTAGGAGATCATATTAGACAAAGAAGGAAGAGAAGAGAGTGGCTGTCAAGGAAAAAGAGTGGAGGCATCAATACTAAATTATGAATAGATATCAAAGCAAGAAAGGAGATCCACAGTCAGTCTAAGTAAGTATCCAAGACCTCCATTACAGAGTCACGTACTACATCTTAGGCAGTGGGTGCAGTGGCAGCCCAGAGCCAGGGATGGTTTTCTAGGTGTACCCTCTGCTGCCAGGGGTTTCAATGTGATGTAGTGATCTTTTCCTTTAGCGTTTTTATCTGCAAATAAAAATATTTGAAGACACCTTTTTTTCTGTGTTTGCTGGGAGAAGAATTATGCCTTTTCAGAAAGCCTAAAACTTGTTGATATTTACAACATCTGCAAGGAAATCTCAGCACCAATAACTTTACTACAATCAAGTTTCTCCCTACTAGGACCTTGGGAAGCACTTTTAGTCCTATAGAATTGACTCCTTCCTGATAATAATCATTCATCAGGGGATCTGACTCTATTTTCTCATTTTCAAAACTGACTTGTCTTTTGTTCTCCTTTGAAAAAATTTAACCTTAGCTTCCAAATTCACATTTTACTCAAAGCAAAATATTGATGTATGGTTCAGTGGTACAGTGATTTCCTAGCAAGTGTGAGGCCCTGGGATTGATCACCAACATTACAAAAACTCACATAAAAAAGTCACATTTAATAGCTTCTGTGAGGTTTCCTTCCATATGTCTCAATGCAGTTGAGAAATGCAATTCTTAGTGTAGGGCAATTTTCTTTCCCTTGTGCTCCTTATTCCTCCACAGCTAAAACACCCTGGATTTATAGGTAGCAAATTTATACATTTTGCTACAAGTAAAATTGAGGCATTATTTCTGTAGCTTTGAGATTCTGACCTTATTTTCCCCTACATTTTTGGTATTATCATCTTCACACTGCATATATTGAAGGGTCTAACAAACAAAGCTCAGGAATTTCGTATACTGAATACGATACAACTTAAGTATTAGCCTGGACCATTTAGCAAAAAGCCTGAACTCAGCAATTTTACAGATCATGAGTTAGAATCCCCTTGGCCATTAACTTCCATTCCCACACTCTGGAAAGATCTTGTGATAATTCTCCAATCAGATGCTGCTCCACCTAAAATATTACATCTGGACTAAATCCACCCACACTTACCTTCTCACGTGCAGATCCTTACACTGCATTTATTCTTTGAATATCTATTATCACTTATATGTCACATCTAATCCACAAAGATATCTGGCAGTCCTTACCTGACAATTTAACCCATGATCTAGCTACTGCTACATCCCAACATCCCTTTATCTCATTTTCCAGAGGTTTCTTCTATAGTCCTACCAATAACTTAATTCCTTAGCTTTTTACTTTTAATCTTTTGTCATCAAGCACATTATTCTTGTTCCCATTCTGTGTCATAGCAGTGATTGTATTAATTCCCATCATTCACAAATACCTTCCTTATAATGTCTACCTTGTCTGGTAAAGAGGGTTTAAAGTAATCACAGAAGTGTATAGGCTGGTGTTATTGAAAAGCATTACCGTCAACATTAACTAGACCTGAAATGTTGCCAGGCGAGTACTTGTCTTCTCTTTAATCATTTATCACTGCCATTTCTTACAGGGGCTATTTCACAATTTCTCACATAACTCAAATTTCCTAGCCCATAGTCATTTCCAGTAAGTCTTTTGAGAGACACTTAACTCTATTTATAAGAAATAACAAATTCCATTAGAAAATGATAGATGAGTAAAACTTCTTCCTTCATACCCCAAAGAATTACTTAAATATAAACAGATCCTTTCCTTCTTTATTTCAATAAAACTAGAAGTATCTGCTCCTCCTATCAAACGATAGGTCTGTGATCATCTTTCAGTTCTATCTGTCTTCTCTGATCTCTGAACAGTGTCTTATAGGTTCTTTCCAAAAGCTTATAAATTTTTCCCAAGTGTTTCAAAACTTCATCTTTTTGATACTATATATTTTCTTGCTTTTTATATAATCCCCAAATTCCTAAAACTATTTAAATTTTTCTTCTTGGTTTCATCTCTTTGCATCATTCAAGTACACTTCATCTTCTGTGGGAAAAAAAATCATGACCTTTGTGTTGTTAAAAGATCAAAAGATATTGAAAAGTAATCTTTCTGTTAGACATTTCTTCAGCACTTGCTCTGTTGATCATTCATTTCTTCTTAGAACTCCTTTTCTCTTCTAAGAATCCAAGCCACTTCTGGATTGTTGCTTCACTTTCTAGACTATGCTCGGAGATTTCTTTAGTCCTTCCTCCTCCTGTCATCCCTGCAGTGTTGGGTCTCTTAAAAAATTTCTTCAGTCTCTATTCTCTTCTGAGTTTTCTCTGAGCATTTGTCTTTGTCAAATTTCACCTTCTCTTTTATAATAGCTCTACACACAGTTGAAGAGGAACTGAGTTTGGAGTGGAAAAATGTTAGGTCCTGAAACTAATGTGTTCTTGGGCAAATTATCTCTATAAATGTTTGGTTTTTCTTTCCCACCCATTAAGTAAGAAAGATGTCTGTTCTAAAAGGCTACAGTGAAAAACTTATAATAGTTATCATTGGCCAATACTGTGGATTCTCAACTCATATTAGTGAGACAAACTCCAGTTCTCTCTCTGTGATCTTGGACAAATTACATTATTTCTTCCATACTTCAGTTTTCTTATTTTTTAAATGAGCATGATAATATTATTTACCTCATATGACTTTATAATGTTATTTTGTTCACAAGTATAAAATACTCTCAAAAATCAGATCCTTGAAAACATTTTCATCATTTAGTATGAAAACCTTGAGCCTCGATTTGTTTCTATACTCGACCACCAGGAGGCAATGTTGCCTAGATGGAAATGTCTGTTAAGAAAAATTCTGTGTCATCCTTAGAAGGTTGTTTTTATCTTCCAGGGTACTGTGTACACATTCTGAGCAGGATAGAGACCAGAATAGTCATTGTTGAGACAGCATCTCTTACTGTTAGTCTCTAGGCTGTGCAGAAACCAGGAACAATTGAATCTCAGTTTTTGCCATTACAGGGACTCACATTCCTTCTTCGGAGGGGCATCTCCCTGACAAGCACTCTCAGCCTCCCTTCAGACTCGCCATGTTCTCAGTGACCTTCCTCCTCCTTGGAATGCCTTTCACCCTAAGTAAGTAATGGTGTATTTCCTGTTCCTGCCTCCATGAAGAAATGTCTTCTCTTCCTGAAGAGAGACACTGCGTCATTGCAGGTAGGTCAGTCCCGGTCTCACTGATGCAGACTTGGTGTTGCAGGAGGAAGTGGAGCCCAGTCAGTGGCCCAGCCTGACCGTCACGTCACTGTCTCTGAAGGAGCCCCCGTGCTGCTGAGGTGCAACTATACCTATGGTGCAACACCTTCTCTCTTCTGGTACTTCCAGCCACCTGGCCAAGGCCTCCAGCTTCTCCTCAAGTACATGGCAGGGCCATCCCTGGTTACAGGAATCAGAGATTTCAAAGCTGAGTTTAAGAAGAGTGAAACCTCCTTTCACCTGGAGAAAGCCTCAGCCCAGGGGAATGATGCAGCCATGTACTTCTGTGCTGTGAGTGGCACAGTGCCTGAGACTGCAGGGGGAGCCTAACACAAACCCCCAGAAATATGGGACTCTCTGAAACTCAAAGGCAAAACCTGACCTGTTTTAAGCAAGATCTCTCACTTGAGGAAAGTGAGCAGGTGGAGCAGCAGAGACATTGGAAATGTTTGACTCCTGCAAAGAATCAAAACTTCTTCAAGTTCTTTCTTTCACAACTAATTCAAGTCAGACAAGACATAGAATAGAGAGACTCATGTGGATGTTCTGTCTGGGTGAAGACTCTAGATTCTAGGTCAGGGTATTAATTCAGTGTAACTTGACTTTTTTCCACTCACCTCCATAATGCTCCTTTTGCTACCTTTTACTTTTGGACTGATAAACAACTCCATCCAGGATCTCTGGCTATAATATCAGAATTATTTTTAACTCATTCCTTCCCCTCACTACTATAATCTAATCCATCAAGTTATCCAGTAGTCCTTACCTTACAAATTAACCCATGGCCTAGTTACTGCCCTTCTAAATGTTCTCCATGCTTGTTGCCCAACACTGCATTCTAATACAGCAGGCCTTGAAGTACCAGTGAGGTAACTCCCCTCATAAAATTATTGCAATAGTCTCTGATTTCTCTCAGAGTAAAACCTAAGTCCATATAAAGGCCGATGAGCCATGATCTGCCTCTAATTACATGTTTAAAAAACTGACAAAAGCAAACAACTGTCGGCTATGAGTTCTGCAAGTACTGAAGATGTCCTATAATAATTATAGTACAGTTAAAATTTTTTTCAAATAAGGAGAAATTGAGAGAGAATTCATTATGAGTAGACTTGTTCTACAAGAAATAGAGAAGGCACACATTCATGATAAAAATCCTACAGAAGATAGGAATAGATAGTGTTTATCTTAACCCAATAAAAGCCATCTATGAAAAACCAATGGCCGCTATCATACTAAATGTTAAAAAAACTGAAATACTTCATGCTAAAATCAGGAAAAGAGAAGTATGTCCACTCTAATCACTCCTCTTCAATATAGTTTTGGAAACTTTAGCCAGAGCAATTAGACAAGAGAAAGAAATAAAAGTAATAAAGATAGGAAACAAAGAAGTTAAATTAGCATTATTTGGTGATGGCATAAAACTCTATATAAATGATCCCAAGAATTCCACCAAAAGTCTTCTAGACTTAATTACCAAATTCAGTAAAGTACCTGGATACAAAGTCAACACACAAAAATCAATAGCCTTTCTGTACACAAACAAAGAGGCACTGAGAGTGGAACTGAAGAAAAAACTCCTTTCAATATAGGATTCAAAAAAATGAAATACCTAGGAATCAACCTAATGAAATAAATCAAAGATGTCTATTCTGAAAACTACAGCACTTTGAAAAAAGGGATCAAAGAAGATATCAGAAAATGGAAAGACATCCCCTTGTTCCTGGGTAGAAAGAATCAATATAGTGAAAATGACCATACTTCTAAAACTGCTATATAGGTTCAATGTAATCTCAATGGCAATCCCACCAGCATACTTCACAGACCTTGAGAAAACAATACAAAAACACATTTGGGACAAGAAGAGAATAGCAAAAGCAATTTTAGGCATTAAAGAGAAGGTAGAGACATCACAATCCCCAACTTGAAAGTATACCACAAAGTTACTCTGATAGAAACAGCATGGTACTGGCAAAGAAACAGACCTGAGAACCAGTAGAACAGATTAGAAGATGCAAAAACAACTCCAGAAAAGTTTAGCCACCTCATCTTTGACAAAGGAGCCAAGCACCCTCACTGTAGGAAAGGTGGCCTCTTTAATAAATGGTGCTGGAAAAATTGTGTTTTGACTTGCCAAAGATTAAAACTAGACCTATATCTCTCACCATGCACTAAACTAAAATTGAATTGGATCAAAGATCTAAATATTAAAACAGAAACAGTAAACCAGCTGTAAGAGAGATTAGGTAGAACTCTTGAAGACATTGGTGTAGGAAAAGATTTTATGACCAGAACCTCAGTTACATGTGAAGTAGCACAATGAATCAACAACTTGGATTTCATCTTATTAAAAAGCCTCTGTGCAGCAAGAAAAAACACCAACAGAGTGAGGAGACAACCCACAATGTGGAGAAAAAATTTTTCCAGGTATTCTTTAGACAAAGATCTACTACCTAGAATATATAAAGAATTTTTAAAAAGTCAGACCTTCCAAATATAAAGACCCAATCCCAAAATGGGCATCAGAAATGAACAGACATTTCTCAGACAAAGAAGTAGAAATAGCAAATAAACATGAAAAACTGTTCAACATCACTGGTCATTAAAGAGATGCAAATTAAAACAATGCTGAGTTTCCACCTCAGTCCAGAAAGAATGGCTCCTATCATGAAATCAACCAATAATAAATCCTGGAGGGATTGTAGGGAAGAAGGAACCCTTCTCCACTGTTGGTGGGAGTGCAGACTGGTTCAAGCACTGTGGAAATCAATATAGAGATCTCTCAAAAGCTTGGATTAGAGGTCCCATTTGACCCAGCTACTTTCTTGCTAAGTATCTTCCCACAAAAATTAAAGGAATGATACCACAACAATCCATGTGCACCCATGTTTATAGAGGCACAGTTTGTAATAGCTAAAACTTGGAAAGAGCCCAATTGCCCATTAACTGGAGTCTGGATAAACAAGTTTTTTTTGTTTTTGTTTTTTTTGTATAAAATGGAGTACTACTCAGTTATAAAGAGCTAGAAACTAGAGACATTTATAGCTAAATGAATGCGCATTGAGGCCATACTCTTCAGTGAAATAAATAGGGCACACGTGTAAATATAGAATAGTTCCTCTTGTGTGAGAAACTGCAAGTGTAAATGAGGATTAAAATAGATAATAGATAATGTGAAATAGGAAGAAAAGGAGCAAAGGGGAAGGGGAATTGGGGTAGAGGACGGGAAATAAGGGAAAGAAATAAATATGAGAAAAGGAAAAAAAGAAAACAGTCTTTGTAAATAGGGGAAAGTAGGGGAAATGTAATAGGGGAATTTAAATAGGGGAATGGGGAAAAAAGTAAAACCCAAGATATATTTTGTAAAAGTACAACTTCCCAATGATGAATGTCATGTATGTCTAAAATGTACCAGCAAACTTAATGAATTAAAAAAAAAAGAAAGAAAGGATGAAGACTGTTTAACCTGAAGTAAAATGATACCCCCCAAAATTTGCAACTCCAAGAATAAAGGAAGAACAACAGAAATAATAAATATAAAATATCATAAATTATTTTAATTCTTTTTAAAAAAAGTAGAATTGTTGTATAAAAACTACTCTATACAATCTGATGGTCTTAGATATATGCTTTCACCCTTGTAACCACCACAATCAAGGAAATGGACAGTGTGCATCATACGTTTCTTGTGGGGTTTTTTTTCCTTTTTTTTTTTTTTGGTGCAGCTGTTGTAAGTGCACTTAACCTGTGATCTATTTTTTAACAATATTTAAGTGTTTCATACTGTGTTGTTAACTGTAAGCATTGTGTTGCACAGAAGAGTTCTAGAAATTACTCTTGTAGTATACAGTACAGTTACATTCATTACTGGGATCTTGTATCTTTACATGACAGGTCTTGGTTATCATTTTTTCCCCTTGTCCCTGCCCTCCCTTCACCCCCTCTTCCCCTCCCCATTTACAAACACTGTATTTCCATTTTTTCATTTTCTCCTCTTTGTTTCCTTTCCTTTATTTCCTTTCCCCTACCCTTCCCACTTTCCCTACACCTTTAGCCCTTTTCTTCCTATTTCACATAGTCAATTATCTCATTAGGATCTTATGCACCATTATAGTTTATTCACACCAGAGAAACTATTTGGTATTTACACGTTTGTGACTTATTTATTTCACTTAGGAGTATATCCTCAATATGTATCCATTTTCCTATGAATGAATCTAATTTCTCATTCTTTGTGGCTGAGTAGTATTCTATTTTATAGAAAAACCACATCTTCCTTACTTAAAATGTGGTTTTATATACACAATGGAGCTTCAGTCAGTTCTAAGAAAGAATGGAATTCTGTCATTTTCAGGAAAATGGGTGGATTTCAGACCATCATTTTGATTGAAATAAGCTAGATACAGAAAGACAAGTGTCAAATATTTTAATATGTGGAATCCAAAAAAAATGACAGGAAAGTAGATGGGAGTTTATTTTTTATTAGTCAAGATAAAGGGAATAATAGGGAGAGGTACACAGGCCAGTAATAAAGGGTATGGGTATGAAGAGAAAATGTAATATGTACTGGAATTCCTCAGATTGTAAAACTTGGGGGAGAGAGGGTAATGGATGAAAGGATTGAAATGATTGTATGAATCCTTCAAAATTATCCATTAATATGTATCACCAATAAAAGAGTGGAAGAAACAAAAAAATCTCTTTTCTCAGAAATCTTTGTTTATTTATTACTCTCAAACCACAGAATACTAGAACAGTCACTAACAGAAAATTAAAAGTTAGCTGCAGTAGGCACTGCCAACAGGTGCCTCCGGATGATCAACACCATTTTTGGAAAACACTTTTTTCTCTCTCACAGGATTATTTTGCATATTTCTTAAAAATTAATTGAACATGTATGCATTTCTGAATCTGCTTTTGTAATAATTCTTTTTCTACTTTGATATAGTACATCTATAACTTACATCTCTTATTTTCACCAATATCAAACTCTTTGCATTTCTGTACTATACAGTAAGTGTATAGATTGAATTCTCCAATTTTAATTCAAAAAATTTGGATTATTTGAACATCTTTTACTTTCTATATAACTATAGAATTGTTTCTCCAATTTATATGAATAATTAGAATTTTGACAGATAGTTCATTTAATTTGTGGAAGAATTCAGGAATTTTAAAGCTACTGAGTATTCTTAATCATTAACATAACATATGTTTCCATTTATTAAACTTTCTTCAATTTTTATGAGCAGTGCTTAGAACTATTCTGGACAGAGGTCATGGACATATTTAATAATATAAAAAGGCAACCCAATAAGTAGGGAGACTATTTGAAACACACGTGTTGTTCAAAGGAGATATATATAAAAGAGCTCTTACAACTCAATAAAAATTATATATACATATATATATACACATCTACATTTTTTTTAGTACCAGGGATCAAATTCAAGTCCTTGTGCTTGCGAGATAGGTACCAGACCACTAAGCTAAATCACTGGCAAAATGAACAAAATATTTGAGCATAATTTCCATAAAAGAAAATAGATAAACATGAAAAGATGCTCTTTGTTTGAGTTCCACAAAATGTGGCCTGTGGGCTTTTGTCATGTTGCAATGGTAGAGATGAGTTGCTTGCAACAAAAAATGAAGGACCTTCGAAGCTCAAAATTCAGAGTTGACTATTTGACCCTCTCTGAAAAATTTTTGTCGATGCATGTTTTATATCACATTCATGAGAACAGTGCAAGTGAAATTCACAATAAGATACCACTACACAACCATTATGTGTGAAGGTAAAAAACAAAAAAAGATGACCATCGAGTGTTCTGGCTCTAATTTAGAGATTACATAAGGGCACGTGCCTCTCAGTGTGAAGTTCTCACCCTGATCTGACAGGGATAAAGGAGGAAGGGAAACACGTGGAATCAGCAGTAACTCAGCCTGAGGTCCAGTGTGTGCCTCTGAAGAGCCCACAGGGCAAGTGAAACGCATATTTCCCATTTTGGTAACCCCCCTTTATCCTGGTCCATAGAGCACCGAAAGCAGAATCCAGACCCCACTGAGAAACATCTCAGTCCAGGGCAAAAAATGTTTCTAGCTGACCTCAACAGGGCAAAATCTCCTTTCATCTCAAATAATTATTGGCCCAAGGAGATTCAACCACTCCTTACTTCAGTGATGCAGGGTGGCTGAACCTAAGCAGTTTTTATGCCCATCATCAGATGAATGGATATCAGGAAAATGTTGTATACACAGTGGAGTACTACTCAGCCATAAAGGATAAATTTGAGTCATTTGAAGAAAATTAATGGACCTTGAGTTCATAACGCTAAGTGAAACAAACCAGATACAGATTATATATCACACGGTTTCTCTTATATAAGAAACCCCAACTATAAATAATTTAAAGAGAGAAATAAGAGAAAGATGTTAGAGGGTCTGGATATGGAGGACAAGGAGAAGTAGAAAGGAACAAGATGCAATATGTATATGTACAAACACCCCACAATAAGTATATTTATTATGTATCATAAACATAAACAAGTACACAATTGAAAACATGCATAAAATAAAATCCACTGATACAAAACTAAGTCACAGGCAATTGTTCACAGGAGATTGTAATCACCTTATTCAGCCACAAAGGGGCAGTGCTGCTTCAGATTAGATTGAAGTCACACATCTTCACCCAGCGTGAGTCTCTCTTTAAAATGTAGAAAATTATTCTTTCCTACTCTGCTTCAATTTATCTTTATATCATATGTTAATTCATATATGTATCTATCCATCTACTTAAATAATGTCTCAGCTCAAAGGATTGAAAAATAAGACTTTGGAAGGGAACACTTCTCTGAAGATACAGGATATTCCACAAGGTCAGGGCACAAAAATTTTCTGATGTGAATACTAAATGACCTCACTCAGGTGCCACGGAAGCTGCAGCCACACTGATTTAACTGAGTTAGAATTTTCTTCTGCATTCTTTTTACTGCAAAATCCTTTCGTGGTTTGAAGCATACTTCACGCATTTTTTTCTATCAAGACTTTAGTGATGTGGTCCAGACAGGCTTCATCTCTCTTTCTTGCTCATGTTTTCTAAGCACTCAGCTCTCTAACAGATTTTACCTTACTGTCCGTGAATACTGGCTCCAGAATGTGGACTGGGATTCGTCTTTCACGAGTGAGATCCGGATACTGCCTGTATAGCAGCATTTGGTGACTACCCGGTACGTATTCATCAGTCCCTCCTTGTCCTCAGGTTCACTTGCTAGATAGTGAGGTGATTGCAGCAGGTCATGGTCCTAAAATATTAAATGGAAAATTCAGAAGTAATTCGCAAGTTTTAAATTATACATTGTTCTCAGGACATGGTAAAATCTCCTGCCATCCTTCTCTCCTTGTCCTGGGACATAAATTGTCACTGTGAATAGGGTAGATTTGCTGTGTGCTAGGTGCTCATTGTCCACTTTGTAGCCGTCTCATTATCAGAATGACTGTCCACAGTGTTTGTTTAAATGATCCTAATTTTACTTCATAAAGGACCCCAAATGCAAAAGTAGAGGTGCTGGCAATGTGGATATGGTAAAGAGTGAATGGCTTCCTTTAGGTGAAAAAATGAAAATTATAGTGTAAGTATAGGAAAACATAGTACAATATAGGGTTTTATTATATCTGGTGGGTCTGGGCTGTAGGAGTTCCCAGATTCACCCCAAGCTAGCTAGGTCCCCCCGCCCACTCTGATGTAGAAAAAGGAAGAGGAGCCAGAAATCCAGTGCAAAGTAAAAGTAATTTTATTGTATGTATTGCAAGAAGAATCAGTATGAAGCCACTCTGGGGGGAGTTGGGGCAGACAGGGCTGAGATGCCACTGTGTCTGCAGTGGGAGACCTGTATTATTGAGTAGGGATCCTGTCTCCACCCTCATGAGGGTGGACACTTGATGGATTGGACATTGGGCTTGTTGCTAGGGGTTTGGTCTTGCAGGCTGATAGGGGAATCTGGGGAGGCACGGCAACCTGCACAAGGAGGAACAGTGTTGTCTACACAGAGGCAGCTGTCAACACCACAACCCATCAGCCTCAAACCATAAAGCTGCTTGAAAACGGCTGCTCACAGCTACGTGGAGGTGGCATTTTCTACCCTCTAAAAAGGGCCTGCTTCTGTCCTGCAGTTTTACTCTATTTGTGGTTTCAGACATTTACTTGAAGTCTTGAAAAGTGACAATCACAAATAAGGGAGGATATGCTATACTGAATGCATGTCCAGAGGGAGAAGAAAACACATAAAAACCTTAAGCAGTTAAAAAAAAACTTCCTAGTTGATATTGCTGTAAAATGGGATTTGATACATTGAGGAACATGTATCATTTCTCTTTTTGGATTATGATGGTGTTTTCTATCGATTGGATTTGAGATGATATATATTATATATACAACAAAATCCATTCTGCACTTCATAAAAACAGCCTTCATTGTGTCATTTTAATTTTTATAATTTATAACTGAAACTATACCTCCTTTTTGGGTTGCTTTAGAATTTATCGATTTTTGTCCCTATGCTCTAATGGTGTGAATTTCTAAAGCAAAATCAATTCTTTATATTTTCCTATTTCATCCATGAGAATAAAGAAAATATTCAATGTCTATTCAAACTCAGGTTGAGAGCTACTAAAAATGTTATGTTTCGGAACAGCCAAATCTTAATATCTTCCAAGATGGGCAGAATGTTCTCTTCCTCTCTTTTTAGAAGGTCAGAGCTTCTCCAGAACAGATTGTTCCAGGATATTCTATTTTTTTCATCAGACATATTCTTTGAAATAGTTAACTTACTTGATGTGTCATTTATAAAAACTACAAAGAAATTTGCATTGACTTAATTACATTCTATCATTTTTTAAAGTCATGGGAAATATGAGCAAACCTAAAAGATTGTGGTAAAACTGAAATTCCAGGAGGACAAAGAAGAAAAAGAGAATATATATTCCACAACCCCGGATTATAATGGGATATAATGCTAATCGTGTCCTGTCAATCAGCTTTAAGATTTATAATAAAAGTGAAATGCCCTTATTTATGCTAATCTTTTGGCTTCATGGGATTCCTTCTCTTCCATTATTGTAAAATAAGGGATTTCAATGGACACAACTGCTACAACATATGAGTTTTAATATTCTAGAAATTAGAAAGCAAATGCAGAAAGAGATTAGTAGAGAAAAATTTTAAACTGATACTTATCCAGATAGCCAGAGTGGATGTTTTTTATTTTATTTTATTTTAAAAGACTAAATTCAGCCCAAATTGGAAAGTGCTCCCTGTGACAGAAATAGCTTTAAGTGAAAACACCTGTGAAAGGGTGGGGCCTGTTGAAAGAGCTAATGTGAGTGTGGGTTTAGAGTCAGAGCTCCAGTGGTCTGAGGAAACCAGAAGACTACGCAAATTTGTGCTGAGCTCTGGCTGCAGGAGGAATGGACAAGATCCTTGGAGTATCAGTTCTAATTCTAGGACTTCATCTAGCACGTGAGTTGTAGAGGAGAAACCACAGGAAATAGTATTAAATTGAGGGAGTGACAAGATGGGAGAACAGACAAAAGCATGCAAGTAAAATCTTTAAAAGGGAAATCCAGTTTTAGGGCCTAATGACTATGTTTTTAAATCTTTCTAAGCAGGGGTGAGCAGCCAGCAGAAGGAGAAAAGTGACCAGCAACAGGTGAAACAAAATCCTCAGTTTCTGACAGTCCAGGAAAGAGAGATTTCAATTCTGAACTGTACATATGAGAACAGTGCATTTGACTACTTCCCATGGTACCGGCAACTCCCTGGTAAAGGTCTTGAATTATTGACATATGTACGATCAGTTATGAATGAAAAGGAAGATGGAAAATTCAAAGTTTTCTTCAGTAAAAGTTCCAAAGAGCTCTCCTTGCATATCAGGGATTCTCAGCCTGGAGACTCAGCCACCTACTTCTGTGCAGCGAGCACACAGTGCTCTCCAGGCATGCAGCCTGCTCCATGGTACCGGCAACTCCCTGGTAAAGGTCTTGAATTATTGACATATGTACGATCAGTTATGAATGAAAAGGAAGATGGAAAATTCAAAGTTTTCTTCAGTAAAAGTTCCAAAGAGCTCTCCTTGCATATCAGGGATTCTCAGCCTGGAGACTCAGCCACCTACTTCTGTGCAGCGAGCACACAGTGCTCTCCAGGCACCTGCAGCCTGCGACCAAACCTGCCCTAGTTGCCCCAGCAAAACCTGCCTGAGATATAGGCTGCCAGGGATGTGAATTAGTTTTCATTTACACAAATAGTTAATAAAGTAAATGTATAACCTCAGTAGTGTGGCAGTATAGTGAGGATGTTATTAAAGTAAATACAATAAACTTACCTTCATGAATGGTCAGACTATAACAATGAAATGTTTTGAGATTGTCATAAACACCGTAACACTTGTGTGGCAACTGGGATTTTTACACATTGCTAGTAGAGTGCAAATTCTCACAACTCCAGGGGAAAAATAACTTAGCAGTTTTTTGTAAAATGATCTTACTTTAAGAACAGAGATTCCACTCCTAGATGTTTATTAAAAATGAAAACATCTATCTATACAAGGACTTTTGCTCTTAGCAATCTTAGCCATAAATAGCCTCACATTGACAAACTGGAAATGATCCAAATATTGATCACCTGGTGAATAAAACAAACTGTGCTTTATTCCCATAATGCTATGCTGAACAGCAATAAAATGGGTTAAACTGACAATAGAAGTAACCCACGATAGATCTAAAAGATTTTATGCTCCACTGGATGAATGGGTAAATAGACTGTGCTGCTCCAATGCCATGGGTGATTATTAAACAAGGAACAGTTTGTAGTAAAAACAACAAATTTGATGAAGTTTAAGGTCAGTATGCTGGGTGAAACAACTCGTTATCAAACATGACATAATGCACAGTTTAACTTATATTCTTCAGTTGGCAACATTATAGGGATTTTAACAGGTTGGTGGTTATGGCGGGGGAAGGTGTGTGCAGGGAGGCTTTTGTGGGTGAAGGAACATTTCCATGTCACTTACAGTGGTGGTTACACTTAGCTGTCATGTGACGAATTGTCATAAAACTATGCATACATTCTCACAATTGTACACAAAATTGATGATTCAGAATAATGTCGGTACAACAATGTGTAATAATATATAAACATAAAGTTATTCACTTTGGGATGAATTGGCATGTATTTGGTTAAGAATTTTGACATGATAATGCAACCTGTTAACAATGAATAAAACTAGATGTGCAAGAGATATCTACATGATTTTTTAATTTCTGGCATTCTAAAATTATTTAAAAATAAAAAGTAATATAAGGATCAAAATGTATAATCGATAATGTGAAATAGGAAGAAAATGTCTAAAGGGGTAGGGAAAAGGAAAGACAGGAAAGGAAAAAATATGAGAAAAGAAAAAAAATGAAACAAAGTCTCTGAAATAGGGAGGGATGGAGAGGTTGAAGAGAGGGCAGGGGAATGGGGAAAATATAAGGACTGAGATACATCATGTAAAGGTAAAAATTTCCAATGAATGTAACTGTATTGTATACATAAAGTGTACCCATAAACTTAATGAAAAAAATAAAAAATAATCATAGGAAACAGTCAGATTCTTAAGCATTGCTAGGTCAAAGTTACTGGGCAATAAATTCTGCAGATTCATATAAAACCAAACATACATCTACCATAACTCAACACCTCCACTTCTACTCATTTACCCAAAAGAGTTGCAAACATAATTTCATGAAGAGATCTGTATGAGAATACTCATAGAACCTTCATTTATAATAGCAACAAAGTAGAGGAAATGTCCACAGACATTAAATCAATTATACTATAAAATTCAATAGAATATTAATCAGCTATAAAATAGGCCGAACCACTTATACTTATAACAAAGGGAATAAACCTCCAGTATATTATGTGTAACACAGTAGCCAGACCTAAAATGATTGAAACTGATTCCATTCATATGATATTCTAAAATAGGCAAACTGACCCACAACGAAACAAATCAGAACCATGGTTACATTGTGAGTTGGAAGTTTTATGGGTGAGGTGCAAGGGATTATGTTGGAGTGAAGGGAGGAAACTTTCTAGTTTATAAGGCTGTTTGCCATTTTCAAATTTCCTTTAAATATACTTTTCTTACCATTAATTGCATACATAATTTGTACTAGAATAAAAAGTAAAAAGGAGAAATAAATCAAATAGGAAACAAAACTAAAGCAATAAAATGACTAATGCTATATAGAACAATTTTGAAGAAACAAAACATATATACTTGATAATGTTGATAATGGAAAAAATAGAATAGTTGAAAAATGCGTTAAGCTAAATGACTGTGTCTACAGCTTTCCATATTGGAAATATCTATGAGCATGTTACCTTACATAGCAGAATCATTTTCTAAGGCTTCCACAGCAAAGTACCACAGACTGGGTGGCTAATAATATCAGAAGTTTACTCCTCTTAGTCCTGGAGGCCACTCACTGCAGTTAAGCTGTTGGCAGGTCTGGGTCCACTCTGAAGGCTGTCAGGAGGATCTCCTCTGAACTCTCTCCTATCTTTCGTAGTCTTGTGCTTGTAGATGGTCACATCTTCTCTGTGTCACCTTTAAGTGTCACCTCTCTGTGTCCCAGCCTCTTCACATTACATTCTTTTCATAAACCTGGCCGTATTGGAGTAGAAACTGAGCCTACTCCAGTATAACTTTAACTAGTTGCACCTGTGACAACCATATTTCCAAATAAGATCATGGTCCAAAGTTCTAGAAATTCAACATATGAATTTAGGGGACAAAATTTAAGAGAATAGCTTATGAGTAAAGGGAATTTGCAGATCTGGTTAATATAAAGCTCTAGAGTTTGAGAGTTTATCTTGAATCATCATGGTGGATCAAAATTATAGATAGATACAGGACAAAAATGCGGTAAGATGTGGAAATGAAGAAAGCCTCTAAATGCTAGTAGGACAAGAAAGCTGATTATTCCCCACAGACACCAAAAGGAAGCAGACTGGCTGTACACTAGTGAAAACGATGTTTGGACTTGTGATCTCCAGAATTCTAAGAGGAACATTTATATTGGCTTGAGATACCATTTGTGTAACTTATTGAAGCAAAATAAGAAACTACTAAAAACAGTAACAGAAAACACTGAAAAATAAATATATCCGAAATAGCTATTAAAATGCTAAGATAAAATTATGAACAATTTTCAATAAATTTAGCGATTTTAAGAAAATAAACAATTTTAAAGAAAAAAACAAGTCTAAACCTAATGTAAAATAAAAAACTAAATAGATTTATAACCATTAAATTTACTTCACATGTGTATAAGCACACGCACACACACACACACACACACACACACACGAGCGAAATGGCCATTCAGCATGAAATACATCTGAAAATCTTTCCCAGTCTAAAAATTCATAAAAAAGATACAAAAAGAGAAAGTGAAAAGAGAAAATAAAATCAATTTGTTCTTAGCATCAGGAGATATGCCACAGAGGTCAGTACATGTATGAAGTTTCTCTGAAATTTAAAGTGCTTCCTTTTCTAGTTTAAAAGTTAGATCAGAAATATGGAATAGTGTTAGAGTCATTTTCATGGGAGTGAGAACTATAAGAATAATACAGAATACAAAGCTCAGGTTGGATGTTACCGCCAGAACACGAGCCACTACCAAGGACTTAGAAGGCAACATTGGGAAGGCCCAGCACTGCAGTAGTGATTCAGCTGCTTCTCACAGAATGTGAGTTTGGAAGACTTTGAAGGCAAATTGAGATTGTCACAGAGTAACTCAGTTATTTCTATTTATGGGCAGAGAAATAAAAATAAATTTTGGGAATTTTGGAGTTTACCATAAACTCCTTTACCAGATCAATTCTCAGCAAGGGAAAGGAAGGGCTATCCATTTAATATTCAAAGAGGAATTATTTTTTGTTTTGTACAATATTTACACTACCAACAGTTTTAAATTTGTTCATGGATAAAACAGCTCTTAGGAGGAGGTTTCGTTTTCCTGAAAACTATAACAAAACCCACAGAATTGCTCCAAACAATGCACACACGTTCATTACAGCAACGTGGTTGAGTACTGAGATTTAGAGGGGCACCAATGACTTCCCCTTCGCAGGACTACTAGAAAACTGAAGCACAAAGTTGCATTAGAAACAAAATGACTTTACTGCTTTCGTTGTTACTCCAGTGCACGGTTGGAGAGATGCCAGAATGTGGGAGCCTGTTCTGATCTCTTTTGTCTGAGAAGACGCTTTGCCTTGGCAAACATTCTAATCGCCAGAATTTGTAGTCCTTGGGGAAGAAGGGAGGTAAGGACTTGTGGTTCATCTCCGTACTGAAGCCAAGGATTAGTCACCATGTTTAAATTTGGTCTCAGATTGGAAGCAAGAGCACAACAAAAATTTAAATGAGCATTCACAATCGCAGGAAGAATTTATGCTCTTTGGCTTCAGACAAGCCTCTCAGATCTTATCATAAATTATTTTACTAAATCTGAATGTTTTCCAGGGTTAATCTCCTTTGAATGCTCCTAAAATATTAATACTTTATCGGATGGCATCATTTCTCAAATCACAAGAATGGACGAAAACAATACTGAGAATCAGGCGGACTTCATAACTTCAGCAAAAAAGCATAATCAAAGTTGACCCACATAAAAACAGGCTTTCAGAGGCACTGGCTCCCTGCTGCTGAGAGACCCTGTACCTGGGCTGTTCGGCACACAGAAGAGCCAGATCAACGGGAGGGAAACCCTGCTACCGTGCTGCTCCCAAGGCTGCTGTAGGCATCCGTGGTCTCCACACACAGAGTGGGAATTGTCCTCTGACTCACAGCCAGAGTAACCCCATCTTATACTGCCCACATGCTCTCAACGCCCGCTGGAGAGGTTGTGTTCCAAACTGCAGCATAATGGCGTCATGAGGCAGATGTGCGGAACCGCTTTTTTAAAACGTTATTTTATCAGTACCTGTTTTTATTACAAAAATTAACGTTCACCTTCCGTAGTGAGTACATGTACCGCCTTGATTCTTTTCTATTCCCCTTCCCATCTCCACCACCTCCTTCCGTCCATCTCCAGATCTCCTTTCCCTATTTTCCTCATTATTATTAATATTATCTATAGTTCATATTTGTGACACATAATGTTTACATTCATTGTGGATGTTTGGCACATGAATATGACGCTTCTTAAATTAAAGTTTTCCTTTCCTCCCTCTCTCCCTCTGATCTCTTGGATCCCTTCCCATTTGCAAAAGATCTAAGAACAGACTGAGAATGGAGTCCATACAACATTTCCCAAGGACCCTTCTTTGCTTTGATTTTGCTGCTGTTTTAATCATACCCTATAAAACCATTAGCCTAGCACAGTGGGGTTGGTGACTTTGGTAGTGCTACAGCCAGCATGTTTTCTACTATTCCACAATGAAGCTTTAATAAACTAATTTCCTTCCTAAGCTGCACTGCCCAAATTGTTCTTTGGTCTGCAGGCCCACTCCCAGTTCAGAGGTAGATGTTTTATGTCTCTCACTTTTATGTCTCTCACTCAGGTACAAATAATTGCAAACTAGGACACTGTCTGCTTCTCAGCACACTGAGGTGAAATAGCACAGGGAAGAGATCTTGAATGTTTTCAGACTCTTCCCTACACCACCGATTGATCTGTTGCTGTACCTGTCTCAAGAACTGGAACTCTACTAGAGTCCTTGGCTATATGTTCTTTCCAAGTTGTTTATTTTCCTTTTGGTCACTTTATATAAATTCATTCATTTAAAAAAATTGAGTAAATGAAAGATCATTTGCCATGTTTCTTACAATCATGTAACAGCATACAAAAATTCAGTCATCAATTTCTGTGATATTCACGTGCTGATAAGTACTTGGAAAATATATAGATATATGTATCACATTTTGTATGAGCAGATTATATTATTGTGTGACAGAAAGACCCACCATGATTTTCATAAGGTTATTTAACAAATAAAAACATTTTAATAGACAAATAAGGTTTACTACTTCATGTTTTTGTTTGTTTGTTTGTTTTTGTACCAGAAATGGAACTCAGGACCTCGAGCTTTCAAGGCAGGTGTTAGAACCACTGAGCTAAATCTCTGGCCCAAGACTGACTACTTTGAATCAATGGGATAGAAAATGTGATAACAGGACAATTGTATTATACATATTTAAGCATAATTTTCTTGAGGAGGTAATGGGACTGAATGTCATTGTCATCTCAAAATCTAGTCAATAAAATTCAGTATCAGACTTTGAAAGAATAACATTTTATTCCTGTTATAATTTCACAAAACAAACAATAGCTTCTCTTTTTAAAATTATTTTTATTGGTACATTGAGTGTTTACAATATAATGACATTTATTGTTGGAAATTTGTACCTTTACATAATCAATCTTGGTTCTTATTTTTTCCCCATTCCCCTGCCCTCCCTTCAACCCCTCTCTCCTTTACCACTGACAAAGACTTTGTTTCTTATTTTTCATATTAATTTCATTTCCTTCTTTCCTTTCCCCTCCCCCTCCTATTTATCCTTCCCCTTTGTCTCTTTTCTTCCTATTTCACATTATTTATTATACCTTTTAGTAAATAACAGAAGGGATGGCTTTTATCGTTTCATTTTGAAGTAGTTTTTTTAATTGTGAAATTTAAGTAGTTACCAGAACTGAGAGAAAAAGAAAAAAAAAAGATGCAATCATTGTTTTGTATATGCTTGATTTTCACAAGAAAAAAAGCAACAAACAAACAAACAAAGATTATCCAGAGAACAAAAAATAATTGGTAAATTAGCAACCAGTAAGTGGATTGAAAGGAGAATCCTTGGCTCATTATCAAATCTTCTATAAACAGGTCCCAAGTATTTCTCTGCTCAATACCATCAGTATGTGCCAATGAGCTGAACCTGCAATTCCCCTCAGCTATTTTCCTCAAACTAATTACTTTTTCACACCCCCCTTTCAGGTTCAGCTTAACATAACTCTCTGGGAAAGATAAGTAGACAAAGGAACAAGTTGGGGTGAGTCACACTTTTTCTCATGTGTGCACAGACCTTGTGAATTATGAACCTAAGAAACTACATTTCCTGCTCGGGAGATTAGCATAAGAACCAGGAAGTCTTTATATATATTGCCGAGGGCTCAGAGACTGAACTCTGAGGCTGAGGCAGAATGAAACATGCTGTACAGAGACATCCAAGGCACATGCCACCCTCTGACCTGCTGTGGATATTGGTGCTTTTGATCTGTTCTGGTACAGATGATCCAAACAGGCTGAGGCTTTTACAGATAAAATGATCGTATATAGGCAACAGGCTGCTTCACATGAGTTAGAAAAGGAAGGGGAAAGGGAGAAAATAAAGGAAACTGTACTTTAGTTTGGTTTGTCTTTGGGTCCTAAATTAGTCTAATTCTTACAATGCTTAATTCAGCATATCAGATTATCAGCTGTGTTTTCTGACTGCTTGCTTCTACAGGATCCAGTGTGGCCCAGAAACTGACTCAAGTACAGCCAGCCATATCCAGGCCAGAGGGAGAAACAGTCACCCTGGACTGTTCCTATGAGACAAGTTTGAACTCCTACTACCTTTGTTGGTACAAGCAACTTCCCAGTGGAGAGATGATTTTTCTTATTTATCAGTTTTCTTCTGGTTCAACTATAAAGATTGATCGCCATTCTGTCAACTTCCAGAAAGGAATTAAGTCCATCAGCCTTATTATTTCAGCCTTACAATTTGAAGATTCTGCAAAGTACTTCTGTGCTCTCTTTGAGGGCACAGTGTCTGAAGTGATAGTAAGAGCTGAACAAAAACTCAGCAGACTCTTACTGTAAGAGATACAAGCCCTGCTGAGACTGACACCTGCAGATCTCAAAAAAGAAGGGAGCTTTGAGTATTGTGGTTGCTTAACCTATGGTCTAGATCAGATTAAATTCTAAATAAAACCTGCTTCTATTTTATTTGGAAATTGGTATCAGGTGCAATCTTTTTCTTGAACATTCTGCTTTGGATTTTTGAGTTGGAGATAGAGCACACAGAATGAGTGTAGAGTTGGCAAACTTACAGATATAATGTTGAAAATTTGTCCCATAGTATTTTAAAGTGTCACTTTAAAATGCAGCACAGAATTGGGTACAACTCTCTAAAATAGCAATGCAAGGCATTTCCTAAGCCCTTTGGTTCAGCTTTGTGTTAGGTACAATCACAGAGGGAGAACCACCAGGAATGATGTAGGATAAGAGAGTAGTTATAAAGATGAAGCCTCCTGCAATTGCTGGAGCTGGGGGGAGGAGCTTCTGCTTGTCTTTCCATCTTGAACTGAGCATGACTTGGGTGAAGGTCAGCTAGATTCACATTTGGTTGGAACAGTGGGATGAAGACAAGCACGTGGCTAAATGGAGACTTATGAAGATGTAATGGAAACACATGCTGAAAATGGAACTCACATCATCATCATCTCTCATTTATCTCTCATCATCATCATCTGTTTCAGTTAAGAAAACATTGAAAAGAAGCAGTGCAATTTGCCGTTATACTACGTACTTGATCCAAAACAAAGAACGGCTGAAGGAGGAGATGGGGTGAGAGGTGAGGGCGTTGTGTAAACAGGAGGAGGACCTGGCAGACAAGTAGCAGCAGGAGAGAGAGAGCTGCCCAGGCCCTGGAGCCCTGAATCTAAAGAACATATAAATGGCTACTCCATCACACCTACCTCCTACATCTCGTACTATTTCTTTCATGTTCAGTGAACCCAGAGCAGAACAAACCAAAGAAGCAGATTCTGGGAAAAATAACTCCAGAGAGTTAAATCGAGAGCATGTAAAGCTACCACAGTGCTGCCTTCTCAACTTGTCAAACAAACATTCTTTAACAACCTTAAGGGCTGGGGATTTAGTTCAGTGGTGCTGCCTCCTGCCTTGAAAATGCAAAGACCCAAGTTCGACCCCTAGCAGCAAAACACACACAAAAAAACCAAGCTTAAAATTCAAAAACAAGACATTATAACCATCATGCTTTTTGCTAAAATGACACAACCATTCCCTACCCTATTGAATATGTGCAAGCTCTGTCCTCGAAGGGTATACAAAGTCCTTGAGTAGATCTGTGGGTGATGGTCATAACTTTTCTAGCTGAGATAAACTGCCCTATTGATACCCTGTAGCTTAAATACAAAGATAAAATGAGATATAAGATTATGTCTCATTAGCACATCTTATGTTACTACATGCAGGTTACTGGGAGGAGAGAAAACAATAGTTATTATTTACACAAATATATTTGTATTCAAAGAAAATGGAAAATCAGGACTGTTATTGTCCTTGTTTATATAAATGGACATAATAATATAGCTACAATCTTTCCACTCATAATAATCACCCGCATTAACTTCCCATGAAGCAGTCAGGAGCAATGTTATATGGGAAGCCATAAAATTGGATAAAGAATTCTGTACATCCACTACACTGTTTTTGACAGCATGGCTACAGGCAGATAAATAAAGGCAAATCCATATTTCAGCATATTTAAATAAATAAGAACAACAATAATAAAATTTTTTCAACACTCAGAGAAAATCCACACTTTGTATTCCTAGAAACAACATGAAGACTAATGTCTGACTTCCAATTAGGGGCATTAGTTGTCAACAACAAAAAGGCTTTTGTAATGTGCTTAAAGCAAAATGAAAGTTTACACTATCTTTCTATGAATATGACACATATTTTAAATTGGCCTTAATCATGTACACTGGTGCATGCATTTAACTTAAACTACCCAGGAAGTTGAGGCTGAAGAATTGCAAATTCAAGGCTAGCCTGAGGAACATTGCCCACAAGTGAAAGGTTAATGGAGAAGGTAGAAATTTCATTCAGAGCCTAGAAAACTGTTGCATTTTAAGAGATGAGCTTTCTCTGTGTTGTCCAGGTTGGCCTTGAAATTCTGTGCTTGAGGGATCTTCCTGCCTCAATCTCTGGAAGAGCTGGTACTACAGGTGTGCACAAGGGCACCTGGTTCTACAATGCATATTTCTAAAAGGGGATTAAAATGCAGAATGCATCAATCATTTATAAAATCAATAAGAAAAACATCATCATTGAAAATGACAAAAAATTTCACTGCTTCAGTAATGTGATACCCGGTATCAATAAGCATGCAAAGAGGATTTTATATCATCACACATTAGGGAAATGAAAATGAAACCCCTTGTAAGTACTTTACCTGTGTTCTTTTAGCACCCCAAACATAATAGCACAGGTAATGAAGAGGAAATGACAACCAAAGCGTGGAGAAAAATAATGACTACTTCCAGGAAAAGTGATGGTTAAGTCTTCCAGAAGTTTCCAGTACTGAACCCATGTGAAGGGAAAAAAACACAGTCACAGCCATAGACCTAGACCAATGATGGCAAACCTATGGCTTGCATGCTGCAGCAGCCTGTTTGTTATCCTTGAAAGCTCTAAAATATTTACCATCATGAACCTAGACTTTGAAGGAAAGGGATGTTTTACCAAGAAAATCAAGGTCTATATTTATTGAGCTTGCTATATATAAGGAACTGTATTACACATTTCAGAATCATTATTTAATTTAAACATCACAACCCTATAGTATAGATTTTATTGTTACCTTTTTTATATTCAGGACACCAAATATGACTTGTACACAAATTTTCCCATTTCAATACATTTCTTCTGAATCCATCAGTCACTACCCCTGTCTCTAAATTATTACCTAATTGAGGTAATTTTCTCCTCCCTTTCCTCAGTTCTCCTCTTCACCCCCACTTAAACCCAGCCTCTGTTAGCATCAGCCCCAGGGAGGATGTCACGGTAACAGTAGTGGCTTTGGGATTGGTAATGTCAACATATATTTTCCAATACCTATCTTGTCCAAGACTCAGCAGTCTTTTCCCCATTACTTTTAAAGTTCCATTTGTAGAAATATAATATGCACTAATATTTCCAAATATTTCACATACCCAGTGAGGGCTCCCTATGGGTGGAACTGCTTTCAATTCTCAGATGGTGACTCTGACAATCATCTCAATGTTTAAAATGCTGTTCCTTTGCTTTTCATCTATTATTTAAAACGAGGTAAAACACATAATAAATTATGTAAAAGTTGCACGTGTATCTTAATGGAATTTTGCACTTGTCTATGTCCATGTAGGACTGTTTGGGCCTGCATGTTGAGATTTTTCATTACTCAAGAGAGTTTCCATGTGTTACTTCCAATTCAACAGCTCACCTCCCACTCTCCACCTGAGAGCCCCTCTGATGATTTTCATCACCTACCTGTGAAGTTTGTGCGACTGGTGAATCAGACAGGGTCACACTGCTCAAATGTTCAGGCCTGGCTACCTTCACTCACCGTACTCTGCAATGCATTCACCTTGCTGTGCATTTTAGTTGTTGGTTCTTTTTTATTGATGGGCAGAGTTTCTTTGTAGGAATATGCAAATCCATTCCCTCTGAAGCAGACTTTTGGGGTGTTCAGATTATTTACACTTTGATGCCATACCAAAGGAGCTGCTACAAACATCCCAAATGTACCCCCAAATTTGCAAATAGAAACTCTCTCCTACTGTAGCAGGAGCACAGCTCCAGTTTCCTGATAGTCAAATGCAGTTTCATATGCAAGGGTTAGGCGTGTGAAGGAACATTCTCCTGGAGATTGAAAGGTACAGTACAGTAGCTGTCCAAGACCACAAACTGTCCAAACACTAGTGGCAGACACACCTTGTGTTCTTTTTAATATATAAAAGTGAGCTCTGGGGAGGGGCTCTCTTTTTAGGGTGTAAGGATGGTTCTGACCTGTGTACGTATTTGCTCATAATCTCTGTTTATTGCTTTCAAATAAAGGGTCACTATTCAAACATCTTCACTTTTACCATTGTTATTGCAGACCCATGTCACCTTCACACAAAGCACTCAGCACCACATCTTACACTGAGTTACATCCTGTAAAAGAAACTCAAAGTAGTTCTCCCTTCTTGGAGCTCAGGTTGATGGCAGGCACTTATCACAGCATCTGTAGTCCTTTATTGAATTTACAAAGATGTTGATATCCGCTCTACATCACAGGATCTCTGGAGGAAGATATAGTGTGTCATTCACTTTTTATTTCCCCAAATCAACAATATATTGGTTGAACTATATTGAATTATAATGAGTGGTTAATAATTTTTAAGTTCACACATAACAATAAAAAGGACTGTTTTTGCATCACTACATCACAAGCGTGTGTTTTCATAAAAAGGCATGCTCCCATCCACCCCACGGACCCCTCTTGCCTTCAAGATAATCTAGAGGTATAGTGCTGGAAAGAAAAGCTGGGTTGAGATCTTTAAGTCAGCTCAGGAAGGAATGTCCTTCCTTTAGGGTTAAGCCAACCAAGAGACACAAAGGCTCTTAAATTGTAGACTGTCCTGAGGGATCTAGTAGGGAATAGCTGTCAAAAGATTTGAGAAATTTTCTGAGCTTGGAGATGAGGGTCAATAATAGTAAATAGGGGCAAGTGATTGTGTATGAGAAATAACTAAGAAATCATTATCATTTCAGAAACCATTTTTAAAAATCCCTTTCAACTAATAGCTCTGCTTTCTACAACAAGGGATAAGTGACTGAATTGGAGACTTTCTTCCTGTTTCAACTCCTCAGACAATTATAGCTTTCATGGACATAGCTAAGTACACATTGTTACCAAAATACTTATCAGCATCATTATCTATGTACCCAACAAAATTCTGTTTGAAACACAGAATCATATAAAGCAAAAAGGAAGATTGGGAATTTTAAAGAACACAAAGCAGATTTTAAAGAGATTTTATTGCCTAAGATTTCTTTATACCAGAAGAAAACCTAAGCTTATTTCTCAGGTTCACATGATTTCAGAACAATGTAATTGTATCTTTTTTTAGTATTCCCTGTGTCTCTTTCTGCTAGCTAGAAGAAGAAAGTAAAAAGGAAAGCGGGGTCGGGGGAGGGAGAATAGGAGCAGAAATGTAATGAGAAGGGAAAATGTGTGCCTAGGTTTGTTGTGAGCTGGGCTGTCCCCAAAATCACAAAATCTGAAAGGATTTTGCAATTGCAGCATCTGGAAGGGTGGGGAGAACAACACTCATACGTCTTGCGGACTTTCCTCCCTCTTAGGATCCATGGGGCATTTCCAGGCTTGTGTAGGTGTTGCAGTGACACCACTGTGCCTGGTTCTCTAGTCCTACTCAGAGAGGGCTGCAGGTGGAGTTGAGCCCTCCAGCCTTTGTCCTCCAGGAGGGAGCCAGTTCCACTCTGTTGTGCAATTTTTTCCCCCACAGTGTGCAATGTGCAGTGGTGTTGCCTCCCAAATCCTGGTGGATGCCTTATAAACTTGTTCCACGTTCCTTGAAGGAAAAAATAGATTAGAAGACTAAAAGCTAGAACTCTCACTGAAGATCGCCACAGCTCATGGTCCATTTCCTCTTCCCAGACTGGGGATCGAGTCATTTAATTCCTGAGCTGTGGCCCACAGTGTTCCCCAGGAACCAGCAGCTGCTACACAAACCTTGAGCGGGACCGAGTCCCACCCCAGCCTCAGTGACCTCGTGGAGCCACCACCAGCACTGCTGCATTTGCACGGCTGACTGTTTCCCAGCTGTACCGGCGAACAGTGAAACACATACACTTTTAGGCCTCATATCTTTAGGACTATGGACTTTATCTTTCCTTCTCAATAATGCCTTTTGCATTACAGATTTCTAAATTGTAACTAGGAGTAATTGATAAACGGACTGAGTAAAAATTGACATTAATCTACAGTGTACTAGATTCTCAAAAGGTGAAACATATAGAAAAGTTTCAGATAAAGTTATTCTTAATAATTCTGAGGCTTAGTTGTACGCCTTAAGCACATTTGGATCTGGTGTAACTACAGTGAGTCCTCCTGGCTGCCAAATATGGTGTGTGTAACCACCCTACCAGCAGTAGAGAAAAGCAAGTATTCACTGAATGGTTATATAGGAAAAATAGATGTGGGAAAAATTAACATGTATGTTTTATTCATCTTAAGTCCCTTTGATGTTCTGGAGGCTTTTCCTGGTATTACTCTTCCAGATCTCAGAGTGATACACCCGAATAGAAGGCAGCAGATATTTTAAGAAGGGCACAATTTTCATCCATCTGAAGCAACCGGTGGCCCTGTAGGAACACTCAAGCTATTACTTCAGTATCCTGATTGAGTCAGGATTTGCTGAACAAAAACAAAAGACCAAAACTCCTAAGGAAATTGCTCAATGGAACTTCCTCACGTGGTCACAAGAGGGAAATGCTGCTTTAGAGAGCATTAAAGTCTGTCTCTTCTGCACATATTCATCAAGTAGCCAGGTTATCCTCTTAAAATCTAGTAAATTATTCTCTCCCAGTCCACTTCAATTTAAATAGATATCAAATGTATCTGTGCATCTGCCCATCCATCTAACTGAACAGTGTCTGTTGTTTCTCAGTCCATAGGTTTGAAAAATAGAAGCTGTCCTTCAGTCAGGGCCGCGAGAACTTCTCTAATGGGGTTTGCAATTTTCTCACCCATGCCCCGCCTAATAGGCAGCCACACTGCTGAGCCTGCAATTTCCTGACCCATTCATTTTACTAGGAAATCTACTTATTTAAGGCCCAGTTCAAGAGCTTCCTCCCTTAGGATCCTTTTCTGAGTGGGTTGAGAATCAGAGTTCATCTCTCTTTCCTCAAGTGCGGGCTATTCAGAGCTCTGCTAGAATTCCTCTTGCTATCCACGAATACTGGAATTAAGTTGGAGATTGAAAAAATATTTTTCATGAATAAGATCCAAGAACTGCTCATCTTGCAGGCATTTAATGGACACTCAGGATGTATGAGCTTGTACCTCCTATCTTCGGTTTCACTTTTCAGTGATTCAAGTTCCCATAGACAATGATAGTCTGACAATATTAAATAGAAAATTCAGAAATGAACAATTAATAAATTCTAAATTGCATACTCTTCTGAGTAGTATAAGTAAATCCCCTGCCAGCCTGTTCCACCCCAACATGCGATATGGCCCTTTGTCCAGGGTATTCATGCTCTGTGTGCTGTCTGACCAATTTTCTTTTTTTTTTATATAATGCATTTTGATTTTTTTCTCATTGAGTTTATTGGTACCTTTTAGGTATACATTTAGTTCCATTCACCATTGGGATCTTGTACCTTTGCATGACAGGTCTTGGTTCTCATTTTTTTCCCCATTCCCCTGCCCTCCCTCCACGCCCCCCCATTTACAAAAATTTTGTTTCCGTTTTTTTGTTTTCTCATATTTTTTCTTTTCCCTTATTTCCCTTCTTCCACCCTTCCCACTTTCCCTACACCTTTAGCCCTTTTCTTCCTATTTCACATTGTCAATCATACCATTTGGATCTTATTTACACTTTTAGTTTTTCACACCAGAGAAACTATTTAGTATTTACACATGTGTGACCAATTTCCAATTAGTGGCCATCTCATTTAAGAATTACTGTCATGTGTCATAGTGTTTGTGTTCAAGCAATACTTATTTTACTTAATAATTAAGTACCCAGAGTGCAAGAATAGTGTGTTGGCAATGAGTATGCCAAAGAGAAGCCTTGAAATGTTTTCTGTAGGTGAAAAAATGAAAGTTTATTGTGTACATAAGTATAGAAAAAAACATAGTGTATATATAGGGTTTTGTGTAAGTTGAAGTTTCAGACATTCACTGGGTGGGGGTTGATATGTACCTATCACAGATGAGGAGCTTAGGGGAAGGCATACTCTCCCAAATGAATGAATAAATTAAAAGTAAACACATAAACACTTAAACAAAGAATAGAAATTATACCTTTCAATATTGGCATAAAAAGGGATTGAGCAAAAATGCTCTGTTTCCAGGGGCCCAAACCTCATATATCTCCTGAGTGCGTCCTAGGAATGTTTTCCTCCTTTCTTACCTATTAAATCAAAGATCCTCCAGAATGAATTATTTCAGGATTTCCTAATTTTCCTCTGGATATTTTTAGAGATATGAAATGTATTTTCTGAGTAAAAAAGACAAAGAAAATGCCCATAACTTAACTACTTTCTATCATTTCTTAGGGTTTGAATTATGGACACATCAGAAAGAGCAGAATAAAACTGAGGTTCGTGGAGAGCGTAAACCTTTATGCCCTCTTTTTCCTGATCCATGACATTAATTTATAGAGGGATATTATGCCCACTGTATGTCCTCATTGAACATTATTAGTATTTGTAATAATACTGAAATGTCCTTGTAGATGTTAATCTCCTAGATTCATAAGGTTCCATCTAATTGTAAATGACCTGATTTCCAGTGACCTATGCAACTGTTACAGCATATGAGTTTTAATATTCTAGGAGGTGTGAGGAAAGCATACAAGAAGATTAAGAGAGAGAAATTTGAAGTGATGTCTCTCTGTATTTAAGGAGGGGAATTGCAAATGACTATATTTTCAGTAATTCTAAGTGGACAAAATGCAGAAGTGTTTCCTTTGCCACAAAGAGTTTTAAGTGAAAACACTTGTGAAAGGGCAGATCTTGCTGAAAGAATAAAAGTGGGTGTGAGTTAGAGCCAGAGCTCCAGCAGTCTAGGAAGAACAGAAAACCACTTGAGTCTGCACTGAACCCCGGCTTCAGGGGGAATAGCAAGATCCTGGGAGCATCATTTTTAGCTCTAGGACTGGACCTGGCATGTGAGTTGTAGAGGAGAAATCCCAATGTTAAGTTGAAGGAACAATAAAATTGGATTACAGACAAAATCACGCAGGTAGAAACTCATTTGGTTTTACCCTAGTGAAACCGAATCTGGACTTGTGACCTCCATAATTCTAAAGAGAAAATTTTTGTTGTTTTATGACATCATGTTTGCAGTACTTTCTTACAGCAATAATCAGAAACTCACGAAAACAGAAATAAGAAGGACTAATCAGCAGAGATATCTCACGTAGCAACAAAAATTTGTTAAAAAATTGCATGCAATTGATACTAATAAATTTTAAAGCTTTTAGGGAAAGAAAAAATTTAATAGAAAATATATATTGTCCAAATAGCTCAGGAAGAAAAAGAAAAACTAAAAAGGTTTATAAGCATAAAAGTTGATTGGGAATTATAATAGAAATTCCTACAGAGTTTTTAATGAAACAGTACTTTTTAGTTAGTATGTTTTCTCCATGATAAAATTAAGAAAGACACATTACAGGGGTGTACTTCTACAGGTCATAATCAATAAATATTAGAAATGAAGTTTGGAGAAGAAACTGCAATGAAGAAATACAAAAAAATCCAAATAGAAGAAGAATAAAAGGTAATTCAAAGCAGAAGAAAGAGATGTTATTAGTGAAAATGTACAATATAATTATTCGGAGTTATCAAAGGTAAAAGAAATTGCTATGTCATTTTTATCAGATAGACAAAATTAAATATGAAAATATGAAGTGACAAGAAGAATATAGGGAGATGGGGCTATTAGACTTTATAAGATGGAAGTAAACAACTATATAGAGAAAAATATATATAGTCACTTAGGAGGCCAATTTGCTTAAACTGTTTAAAAAAATATAAATCTACAAACCCAGTCATTCCAATTCTGGTGGGCTAAAAATTCAAACATATGAACAAAGTATAATTTATAAGGATGAAACATTATTTTTTAAAAAAATAATCATTGTTGGACAGGGGATTTAGCTCAGTGGCATGGTGTCTGCCTGGCAAATGCAGTTCAATTCCCAGTATCAAAAAATGAATAAATAAAAATAAACATAATCAATCAGCAGTGTGATATAAAAAGTAGTTTATTTAAACCATAACATGCAAAGCTATTTTCAGAAAAGCAGTGGTACTACACACACTTTACGACAATTCTAAGAATATAGTGTTGACCCCAAAAAGCAAATAATGGGATAGTAAATGTCACATGGTTCCATTTATGAAAAATCTCAAAATACAAATAAAATATGTTGCTTTGGATACACAAATACAGAATTTGAAAAGACCTGTAGGGAATCTCCCCAGTAGCAATTCTTTTTTTGCAAGAGAGGCCAAAGAAAAGGGATGAATACTTTTGATGTATCTACTATGTGTGTTCAGAAGGAGAGACACAGGGAGGGAGGATCTAATGAAAACAATATAATTAAAAATCTATATACTGACTTTGCTGGGTGTAAAGGTGTCTATATATAATTTTCTTTATTTTTACATGGGACAATTATGTTTTACATTTAAAATAATTTTTTAAAAGAAAAGCAGCCAGCACAAATTTATACCAGTCCACAGAATGCAGACAGGAACCCTCGTTATCTATAACTTTTCAAGGCACATTGCCACTACACTGCATAAGTGTCAACAGAAATTCCAGAAGAAAAGACTTTAATTTGTGTATGAATTAGAGTTTAGTTAGCTGTGGTAAAGTGCTTTTGTTCTCTCAGTTACTCAGGTGTCTGAGGCACAAGGATCGCTTAAACCCAGGAGCTGTGGGCCAGCGTGGGCAATATCAGGAGTCCCTCAAAAAACAAAACAAAACAAAACAACAACAACAAATGGCACCCACACATGAGTAAAGGATATTCTACATGAAACACAGAACCCAAACGCTACCTTCCATAATCTACAATCTATAATTTGTCACCACAGCAAAAGAGAAAGTGAAAAATAAAATAGTTCGGCAGAAAGCTATGTACCAGAAGAGGTCAGTATATGAATTTCCTCTGTGTCTCAAACATGTGTTCCCTTTCCTATTAGTTTGAAACATAAATCAACAATTTTGTAAAGAATTTATAAAGGATTGGAGTAGCTTTCAGTAGATGTAAATATACACGACTAAAATAGAAGACAGTGTTCAGCATGGAGGTCAGCATCAGAACAGTGGCACTGTCAGTGATGAAGGAGGGAGCCAGAACTCAGATGCTCTGGGAACCTCAGTAGTGATTAGGTGGGTTCACATGGAATGTGACTTTGGGAATTTTACAAAAGAACCCTGGAAAATTTGAAGACAACCTGACATAGACTGATTGAATTATTCTCTATTAGCTTTTTCTATGGGCCAGCCAAGCAAAAGTAATCTTTTGGAATTTTGGAAGCTTACTCTCTAACCAGACAAATTTTCAGCGTAAAGTCGAAGAGAATCATTACTCATTCAATATCCAAAGAGGGATGTTTTTTGGACTGAATTTATACCATCAACAGTGTTGACTATTTTTTCTGATGAAACAGCATTTTGGGAAAAGCTTTATCTTCCTGAAAACTATGACAGGATCCACAGAATAATTCCAGCGTAGGGTCACTCATGGCAGCAAAACACCTAAATACTGGAATTTGGAGGGCTATGAGTCTCTCTGTTCATCTAATTAAATTAATAAAATTAAGCACAGTCTCCTTATAAATATACTTTGCTGCTCCCATTAGCACTATAATACACAGCTGGCAAGATGTCTGAATGTGGAAGCCTCTTTTGATCTCAACTTTCTGAGCAAATGCTCCGGCACTGTGAAGTTTGTTCTTGCCAGGTTTTGAGGTGAGTGGGGAAGAAGACAGGGGGGATTCTGATTTGTCTCTGTTAGGGAAACCAGGGATTGGTCAGTGTTTCACGTTAGGATGAGACTGGAGGAAATCAAAACTTGAGTGTCTGTGAACACAGCACAAATTCATATTTGATTTCAGATATGCCAATCAAATCTTATAAATTAACTTACTAAACTTGGAAATTTTCAGTGATTTATCTCTCATGAGTACTTCCTTAAATATTAGGGTTTATCCTTTACTAGTTAGTATCATTTGTTACTTAAATCACTAGGAAGGACCAAACAATGTTTAGGAAGGAGCAAATTTCCTAACCTAGGTGCCATGGAGAATTCCAATTGACCATCACAAAAATCACACACACCTACCTACTGATGAGGGGTGGAGTGTCAGCAGCACAGAGTAGCCTTTTGAACAGGAGGGAAACCCTGATACCCTGCAGCTCCCCCAGGACACTGTGGACTTCTGTGATCTCCATGTGCTTAGGTGTAAATAATCCCAAGCCAGCACACAGAGGTGAAATACAACAGTGAGGATATCTCCAATACTTGGAAGATCTTCCCAGTACCATTCACTGATATGTTATTCATAACTGCACCAAGAATCAGAACTTTGGTACAGACTTTGTGTGTTTTTCTAGTTGTCTATATTTCTCTTGGTTACATTCTATTAATTCATAAAGTGATGCAATTGTCAAATATAAAGTTAATATCTACATGCTGCACAATCACATAATAGCACTCAAAATTTGAGCCACCCATTGCTGTGGTGATCCTATGCTCTTGAGAGCTTTCAGCATTCAAATAAATAAAAATACAGAATTTGACAAGTGAATCTCAATACTTTCGACCAATGCTGTTGAGTCATTCTTTATGAGAAGGCAATGGGACTGAATATCCTTGTTCTCTCAAAATCTAAGAAGTAAAACTCAGTGTCACTCTTTGAAAGGGTAACATTTTCTTCTGATTAAAATTTCATGAAAAACATAATACCTTTGGAAAGGCATGAGGATTGACTGTATCATTTGATTTAGAACAGTTTTATGAATTATGAATTATAAATATATCTTAGAAATGCGAAGGCAGAAATGCAGTAATTGTATTGCATGAAATATTAGGTGGAAAAGAGTAAATATTTGTTAAACAGTGACCAATAAGTAGAGTGAAGGGAAAGTCAGGGTGTCATAATCAATTTTCCTGAATTATTCTACTGATTAACACTAGTGTGTCTCAAATAGCTCAATGTTCAGCTCCCCTGAGTTCCAAAGCTCCATACTAACTGCCATTCTCAGACTTCCTTGTTAGGTCCAACTACCTGGCGTAGACAAGTAAGTAGAGGAACAGCTTGGTGTGACTGTACTTTTTCTCATCTGTACATAGACTTTGTGGTCTATGTACTCAAGGATCCTCATTTCCTGTTTAGAGGGGCAGCATAGAAACCCTGCAGGTGCTTATCGACATGGCCAGGCATTCAGAGACGAACACACTGCAGAGAAACACAGACTACATGCTGTCCCCCATCATTCTGTGGGTGGCTGTGGCCTTCATCTACTCTGGTATGGTTCACTGCCCTATACTGCTTTACTTGGGCTAGAGGAAAAAGGGATGGGAGAAAAGAAACTCTGACTTTAGTTTGGTTTAATTTAGGATCCTAAATTAGCCTAATTCTTATGAAACTTTTATTCACTACATGAGAGGATCAGCCCTGTTTTCTGGTTGTTTCTACAGGATCCAGTGTGGCCCAGAAAATGACTCAAGTTCAGTCAGCTGAATCAAAGCCAGAAGGGGAAGCAGTCACCCTGGATTGCTCCTATGAGACAACTTTTAGTTCATACTATCTTTATTGGTACAAGCAACTTCCCACCGGAGACATGATTTTTATTATTCATCATCGTTCTTCTGAGTCGAAGACAGCAAAGAGCGGCCGCTATTCTCTCAACTTCCAGAAAGTAGCTAAGTCCATCAGCCTTACCATCTCAGCTTTAGAGATGGGAGATACTGCGAAGTATTTCTGTGCTCTTGGTCAACACAGTGTTTGAAGTGATAGTAAGAGCTGAACAAAAACTCAGGAGCTCTGTAAGAGAAAGGCCCTGCTGTGGCAGCCTCGCTGAGACTAGCACCTGCAGATCCTGCATAAGAAGGGAACATCTGTGCCTCATCTGTGGTCTGGAGAAGAAGAATAAATTCTAAGAAAGACCTGCTTCTGTCTCATTTGGAAACCGGTGCAATATCTTCTTCCTTTTTTAAAAATTTCCTGTTGAGGTGAATAACCCATCTATTGTTTTAATGAAAAATAAAACAGAATTTCATTAATTTATTCATGTTCAAAGGTAAATAAGAGAATAACAATAATTAATACACAGTGCATCAATAATATGTTTCTTCTTGAATTGTTGATCCTAAAGTAGATCATACAGAATGTGTATAAAGGTCCTCTAATGTAAAGTTGCCTCAGTTATTTAATGTGTCACTTTCACTTGAAAGTGCTCACAGCCTAGTTCTAAGTATAATTACCTTGAATAGATGTGAGTATCTTCTGCCTAGCTGTTTTCACTTAGGTTTTGTGTTGGTTACGTACAATCAAAGGAGAACCACCAAAGCTGATGTAGAGTAAGAGAACGATTGTAAGGATTAGACCTCAGGCATGTGTTGGAGCTTGAGGAGGAGTCTCTGCAAAGCCATTGTTGTTGCATCTTATATTGAGCCTGTAATGACAGAAATTCCACAAGACACAGATCTGGCAAGGGGAGCTGGGTGAGGACAGCACATGGATGAACTGTGACTTGTGAGGACGTAGCGGGAGCCCCGAGATCAACTGGAACCTTCAAGGACAAACTAAAATTTGTCTGTCCCTTAGTTCCTTCTATATTAGTTAGTAGATGACCTTCTAAAGAAGCCATGTCCTTTGTCAATATACTACACATAAACTTAGCCCAAGCAGAAGAGAAGCTGAGTTAGAAAATGTGGTGGGACGAGGAGCTAAGTCACCAGGAATAGTAGCCGGAAGGTGAGGCAAAATGTGTGATGGTGTCCCAGGGCCTGGAGCCCTGAGTGTGCGAAGCCTGCAAGAAGTGGCTGCTCTATCACACTGACTTCCCAGTTGTTAAACCTTTGTGTGTGTGTGTGTGTGTGTGTG
>NW_022900929.1:45910959-45946490 GCF_012274545.1 Fukomys damarensis
GAGAGAGAGAGAGAGAGAGAGAGAGAGAGAGAGAGAGAGAGAGAGAGAGAACAACACAGGCAATCAAATTGTGGGAAATATATTCTCAGAGAGCTGGTACAGTACAAGGCTACCACAGTACCTGCTTCCCAAACTTGGCATATCTTCCTCTTTTAACAACACTTAAAAGTTAAAAAGAAACAATAGAACAATCGTGCTTCCTGCTAATGTGACACAGCTATTTGCCGCTCTATCAAAAAGATGAAACCCAGTTGTCAAAGAGCATGCAGTTTTTTTTAAGGCATCCATTTTTTTAAGGCGATGGTCATCTCTTTCTGAGACGTACTCTTTCATTGACATTCTGTAGTTTAATACAGTACTAAGATACAATGAGATATAAGATTCTCTCTCCTTAGCATATCTTATACCACTAAATGCAGATAAAAAGAGGGGAGAGGAAACCATTGCCACTATATACATAGACATTCATTTTAAAATGAAATGCACATTCCATGACTATTACTGTTCTTCATTGCACAAATGGTCACAAAATTGTAGGTCATTTTTATAAATAACTGTTTTACCATCTCATTGCTCATAACAAACACCTGACTGACTGAGCTGACATTTTGTAAAACAAGCTCCTCAGTTTGGACAATGCTGTACAGAATACCAGGAGTCTGAATAAGTAACTGTCAGCCCTCCACACTGTTTCACCTGGAGTGTTACAAGCAGGCAACTGCAAGTCCATATTTGAGTGTTGAAAGCGAAAAATTTCAATAAAATCTTTGCATCATCCAGAGAAAATTCATGCACTGTGTTCTGAGAAACAAATTCAGGATTATGCCTGACTTCTTGTGAGCAGTAGGGATCCACAAGGAAAAGTGTGTAACAAAAAATAAACTCTTAAATTATCTTTCTATGAACACCAAATACGTGTTAAATTGGCCCGATGAAAAACTCTCACTTAAGCCATGCATATTGACGTGTGCCTATAGCTTCAGCGACTCACAGACTTTTAGCCACTTGGGAAGTTGAGGCTGAAGAATTGCAGGTTCAAAGTCAGCAGAGGAAATTTAGCCAGGCTATTTCTCATTAAAAACAAAACACTCACACACAGACACACACACACACTCTTAATGGTGAAAAGCCCATTCAGAGACTGGAAAGCTATATTTGTAGTATGTGTTTCTCTTCCTCATTATTATAATTTTGAGCTATGTAGTTTCACTGTACTATCCAAAGTGTCCTAAAGTTCCTGAGCTGAAGGAATCCTCCTGCCTCCTGCCTCTCGAGTAGCTGGGGGCACAGCCATTTATGAAGACCAGCGACTGTGCAGTGCCTCTTTCTGAAAAAAGACTCAAATGCAGAATATATCAAACATTTGTAAAATCAATGAGACCGCCAATCAAAATGATGAAAACTTAGCTGTTTCAGATATATGAGAATAGCAAATGAGCATAGAAAAAAGGACTTAATATCATTACATCTCAGGAAAATGAAAATAGAAACACCGTGTACATGTTCCATCTTCATTTTATTTTTTAGCACTGTGTGTGAGATAATGTACTCAGGAGAAAATGATCACAAAAGGGTAGCAAAATTTAGTGAGTGCTTCCAGGGAAAGGGCTAACTCAGTTTTCTGAAAGCTCCCTCTTTTAATCCATGCAGAGAGAAGAAAACCCAGGAATGAGCCACACTGAAGGAAAAGTTTTACCAAGAAAATGAAATTTGATATTGAGCTTGCTACATGGGAGACACAATGTTACACATTTTTTTCAGAATCTATTTAATTTTAACATCACGTTCCTATAATACAGATGTCATTGTCCCTATTTTTAATGCTTGGGAAATGAGACGTAACTTTTATTAATTTTGAAGAGCATCTCTGCCTTTGTTGTTGACCAGGCAGCAACATTTGAGAGGTTCCTAAGGATTTGGGGCATAGGCTGGGGCTATAGAAGAACAGTGGACAGAGAGCAAGTGATAGATATGCCCCAGGGATGGGGACACTACTGTGTTAAGCGCAAGCCCAAAAGGAAGAGAAAAAACGATGTCAAACCTAGGTGAAAATTGCCTATTGATCAATAGATTAAAATCAGCTAAGCAGTTACCAATGAACACTTAACTACTTCAGTAATACGATACTAATGCCTTAAGGAGTCTTTCCTGCAGCAGTGTGCTGGGAAGTGTAAGAGGCTGGAGAAGATATCCCTGAGACAGTATAATTGTATTAGGACCTTTGCTCTCGATTTGCCCCCTGTGCCTGTAACGCTTTCCCCCAATATTTGTGTGTTTCACCTCTGCGCTTTATGTCTTCACATGAATGTCGCCATCTTATGAAACCTGTGCCTAAATTTCTTTTCCTTCCTTGAGAATCAGTTTGAAGCACATTCCAGGTATCCAGAATTTTAGCAGTTCTTGGCTGAAATGCTGCCCCCTGGTGTCCTGCTAAAATATTTTGTGACGTTCAAACTGATCTCCCTGCTGTCCTCTAGAGGCCATGAATTAAATTGTGACAGCCTAAGTGGAATATCAGCTGCCATTGCTAAACCAAGGTCAGTGAACTTAGCAGAGCAGTAATGGCACAAGACAGTATTCAGGAGTAAGGATTTAGGGGTGTGGCAGGTTGTTGATCTAATGCTCTCCCAGATGTGAGGATGACTGACTTCGACAAGAAAAACAAAACACGTAAGGTGATTTGGGCTACAAAGTATTTTTTGGAAATAAAAGTCTGGTACGGCTGTGCAAGTCGGGAGGTTTTTCTCTGCTAAGTGAATCTGTGTCTAATTTTCTGCTTTTAGTCTATTATAGAAATATCTGGAGAAAAGCAAGACCTACTAGTGGGGGAAAATGAGCCATTGAAGGGAACATGGAGCGATATTCTATGTTCTACTGAGACTCCAATTTCCACTATACCTGCAGAATGAACTGTCTTCATTAACCGTAAGAAAAATGACAGACTGTGTCTATCTATGATAATACATGAAACTTGCTATATAAATTGCAATGTACATCTCGGAGAATATTGTGAGATTTATCTTGTAGATATACCACACTAAAAGTTCAGATTGTGTCCCAATCCCATAATATGTTATACATCAAATGGATTTGGCTAAGTGCCTGACACAGGAATTATTCTCCCAAATAATTTGAATAGGTGTTCTCATTCTTTGTTGGAGTTCTTCAAGCTGATACCATCTTTACTGAGGGAGCTTGTACAGCAAAGTTATTGGTACTATAAACCAGAGATGGAGTTTTAGATCTATCACTCATTAACTGAATAATGTTGGGCAGATAACTATAATTTTTATGCTTGGTTTCTTCATTCCTTTATGTGGATACTAATAATAGCTACCACAGGGGTTATTATAATAAGTAAATGATATGGTGAATGCCACTGGCAAGACCAGTACCAACAGAATGACAAGTTTCTTAAAGAAAAAGGAATTGAATTCATGTAAAGTTAAATATCTTGCCCAGTGTCACTGGGTAAACATCACGGTATGCAATGGATTTTTAAAATAATCCATTTAGTAAAATTCTCACAAGAAGAATTTGAATTACTAAAAATAATGATTCAAGTTATAATTTTTGTTTGTAAAGGACATTTTAGACTCAGAAAAATTTAAACTCCTGGAAACAAAAAAAAATAAGGAAATAATATTTGTTTATTCATATCTTCACTAATAAAAGTATTGGAATTTATAACACATTTCTGTTGTGTGTCTGCTTAGCTACACAATTAAAACACAATTTACAAAGACGTGAGAATGCTATATGGTTTTTATCTATTCTTTTTCACTTCTATGTATTGTTAGTAGTCCCTGAGGTCAGTCATTTTCCTCTGCCATGCTTGTTCTGATCTGAACATTTTTGCCCAGGAAACCAGCTCAGATTACCTTGGAGGAGCAGTGGAAAAGCCAGGCTCTGGAGGCCTGGGCAAATTTCTCCCCACATCTCTCACCTGAGAACAGTGCAATCTCATTAGAAGTGGGGTCATCCTCTTTCATCTGGTGTTTATTAGCTAAGTTAAAAACAGCATACATTAATATAATCTCTCTTTTGGAAAGCTATGAAAAAAATATTTCATATTTAGAAAAATTTCAATTTCCATTTTAAGAAAAACATGGTGCAAGATCGTTTGACCAAGTAAACAATTAGTACCCCTTATGGTCCTGATTGAGGGGACCACTAAAGCCCAATGGTTTGAGATCTGTGTAAGGCAGGAATCCATGGCAGCTGGTCCAAGATGATTGTCTTGATCCCAAGACCCAGGGGGACAGAAGAGCTACAGCAGGCTGGTGGCACTGAATTCCAGAGTGGGCTCCTGCGACCATCTGCAATGACGGGCCTTGTGGAAAGTTTAGGACAGAGTGACGGGAAAGAACACATGGTCTCCTCACTATTAGCCTTTTAGCCACTTACCAGCTCTGTGAACTTCTGTGACTATTTCTTTACAGCCCCCATAGATTCACCTGTGAGATAAGAGCCCCAAACCCTTCTTCATAGAGCAGTAAAGGTTAAGAGAAGTAATATGTCAGATGTTTGGCCCTAGTGCTGCTAAACTTTGTTGGATTCAAAAAGTAAAACAGAAGATCTGGAAGAAAGTTCATCACAAGTCTGTGACCCATTTTTCAGCTGGCAGAGTTTGGTCTGATCAGAATCCTGGGGAGAGAGACAACCATTCTTTTGGGTTCAAGGGTCAGAGTTGAGGAGCAAAGCTACCTCCCAGGCTGTGAGAGGTAGAAGGAGGACCGATGTCCTGGTTTTTCTCTTCTGGATGCCTGTAGTCCTTTCTGTGGAAGGGACTCTGCGACTTACAGATTTGTTTCCCACCTTCAGCTTTCCTGAGTAAGGTTTCGAATCATCTAATGAGTGTGGCCAGCAGGTATAGGACTGAGTGGTATCTTCCTGGGTTTGGTAACCCTGCTGGTATGAGGTTGGGTGGGATGATATGCTTCAGACACACATGGCCTCCCCCAACTGCTTTAACTACTTCAGCGTTTAGTAGCAGACAAACATCCATTAAATGCAGCTGATACTTTGATGAAAAGAAGCAGCAGAGAGTGATAATCAAAATCGTCAAGTATCCACAAGGAGTGAAATATAGGCTTTCCAGGAACCGGAATCCAGAAACCAAACAATAAAAACTTGAAGAGAAAAAAGTACAGTTCCAAGAATCAGGAGATAACTGATAGGAAAATTAGAAGCTACAAGGATGTTGGATAAATGGACCACAGTGCAGGGAAAAGAATGAAGCAGTCTGGAAGCTTACAGGGGCTACCAGGAAAGGAACCTGTCTCTTCAGACACGAGATAAGCTCTGAGGGTCAGGCGCTCCAGGGAGAAGTACCAGACTGGGCCAGCAGAGCCAGCTCTAGGAAAGGCCAAAGCTGTTGTAAACTGCAAATCAGCATGGGGTTTTACTCCAAAAGTGAGTCCTTCTATACTGCAGGCAAAAGTTAGAGAAGGAATCCAGTGCAGCACCTACCATATTGCCCATGAGTGGGCACCATTTTGGGAAAGTGTTGATTATTAAGATTGAGTCTCAGAACAACTAAAAAACAACTCCAGGGTTCCCAGGGTAGCTTCCCACAGTAACTGGGAAAGAGACAGCCATGGGAGACAGTTGAGAAAAGGGTGCAGGCTAGACAAAGAGCCCCTGAGAAGTTTAAACTCAGGCTGAGAAGGACATGGGTATCCACCTTTTATGGTGAGAAGCTAGGACTGACATGCATTGCTTTCATAGTAAACCGGGTCGGAAAGGGCTGGCATTAAGTAGCTGTGTACTTAAACCCCTCCCTTGCTGTCGACATCCAGCACAGATTACAGGTCTGATGGTTTTCCCCTTCTACCAACATGAGCAAAGACACACTTTGGCTTGGATGATCGTCCAAGCGTGCATAGACAGAGGAGCTTCTGGAGCAAGGGGGCAATTCACAAACTCAGTCTATAAAGCCAGGTGGAATACAACCTTTATTTGCCGGATTCCAAAACTGCAGGTCCTGGAAAACAGCAACTCTGTCAAAGAAAACAGGGAAAAAAATATTTTTTGGTCTCTTTATTCTTCACTGTTGGGCATTTAGGGGATTTTTGTTTTTCCCTTTCTTCCCCTTTTTCCTTTTTTTTTCCTCTTTCTTCATTCTTCTTGTTTTTTATTTATTTTTTCTTTCATTTTCTCTTCAGTTTTCTTCAAATTCTATTAAATTCTTTTTATTCTTTAATATACTCCTTTACTTCACTATTCTCTCCTCTTTTTCAAGAGTAAAGAACCTCAATACTCTACTGTTGAAAAAAGACAAATCAAGTAGAAAAAAAATTCAACAAAGCAATATCAGAGTTGAACCAAACATTCACACAAATGGATTTAATAAATATATTCAACGTATTCTACCCACAACGAGAGGCTGCATATTCTCAGCAGCACTTGGGACTTTTGTCAAAATAACCCATATGCCTGCCCAGAAAGCATACTTAAGTAAATGCAAAAGAATCAAAATTATTCTATATAAATTATCAGATCCCACTACAATGAAATTAGAAATCAATAGCAAAAGAATCTAGATAAATTATGAAAACACATGGAAATTATTAATAATTGAGGGGTAACAAAAGAAGTCAAGGAAGAAATCACACAGTTCTATAATCAAATGACAATGCCAGGACCACGTACTAGAACTTGTGAGACAAAATGAAAGTAGTCCTGGGAAGGAAGTTTATAGCTCTGAATGTCCTCATCGGAAAAACAGACTGAGCTCAAATATAACCTAATTTGGTCTCTGCAAAACAAGACCAATTCAAATCTAAAGCAAGTACAAGGAATAAAATTATAATGATCAGAGTAGAAGTTAGTGAAATTGAAACTAAAAAAATATAATCAAAAGAATAAACAAAGCAGACAAACCCTTAGCCAGTGTTATAAGAAAGTAAAGATCCAAATCAATTCCATTAGTAATGAAAAAGGTAAAATCACAATGAACATCATTAAAATCCATATTATCAGCAATTACTTTGGGAATCTGTACTCTAATAAATTGGGTAATTCAGAAGAAATGGATAGATTCCTAGATACAGGTGAAATACTAAAACTGAACCAAGAAGATGCAAAAATCCTAAATAATCCAATAACTAATAATGAAATTAAAGCAGTAATATAAAAACTAACTAGAAAAAGCTCAGCACCTAATGGATTCACAGCTGAAGTTTATAAGAATTGTGGGTCAGACCTAATGCCAATACTCCTGAAACCTTTAATGAAATTTAAAGGGAAGCAATACTCCCAAAGTCATTCCTGGTAGCAGCATTACCCTGACTCCAAAGGCAGAAAGACTCAATCAAAGAATGAGAACTACTGGCCAATCTCTTTAATAAACATAAATGTAGAAATCCTCAACATGCTTTTCACAAACAGAATGCAGCAAATCATCAAAGATATTATACAACATGACCAACTAGTCTTCATCTCAGGGATTCAAGGATAGTTCAATACAGGCAAATCAACAACACATAAACAGAAGTAAGGACAAAAGTCACATGGTCATCTCAATAAATGCAGAAAAAGCCTTTGACAAATCTAACATCCACTCATGATTAAAAAAATAAAAACAAACCTGAAGAAAATAATAGAGGAAGACCTTACCTCAAACTGATAAAACCTGTTTATCACAAACCTACTGCCATATTAAATGGAGAAAAGCAGCTTTGCTTCTGGAATAAGGAACAAGATAAGGGTGACCACTACCACCACTCCTATTCAAATGCATTCTCAAAACATTAGCTAAAGAAATCAGGGAAGAGAAAGAAACATAAGAGTTATGGATAAGAAAGGAAGACATCAAAATATTATTTGCAGTTGACAGATGTACTATAGAGAAGACCCAAAATATTCCACCAAAAGACTCATAGAATAAAGAGGCAAATTTAGCAGCATATCAGGGTACAAAATCAACACACAAAAGTCAACAGCATTCTTGTACAACAGTAATGAGCTTTTTGATTTTACGCATTACTTTGTGTCCTGCAACTTTGCTGAATATATCAGTTATAATAATCAAAAGAGTATAGATTTTTGGTTTTCATGTATAAAGGATAAAGTCATCTTCAAATTGTGGTTATTTACTTCCTTTCTATTTGTGTGCTTTTTATTTCTTTGGGTTTCTTAATTGCTCTAGCTAAAAAATTTATTTCTAAAAAAGTGACTGGAATGATTATTCTTGTCAGGTACTAGATTAAAGGTTTAGGCTTTTCCCTTTTCAGCATGGTGTTGGCTCTGTGTTACTAATGTAAACCATCTATTATACTGTGGTCTATTTACTTTTACTTGGTTCTTCAGTTCTTTACACACTATTATCTCATATTGTGCAATGCTATTATCGGTTAGCCTTCTTTCATCAGTACACACTTAAGTCTTTTCATGTTTCCTTGATGGTGTGGTGCCCAGAATTGGTTGGGATACCCCAATCATGTTAGAGAAGGCAATAGCAAACTTTTCCTATCTTCTATTGTTGATCTAAATCCACCGAATCTTCATAATCCTACTTGAAATAGACAAAGTCAGTCTTTCTTCATTATCCTAGAAAAAGACCTCATTCTAGATTGTCATTTTGTACACTTCATCAAACACACACGCATGCATGCAGGTGGGCAAACCAGGATCTTGTTCTGTTATCCAGTCTGGTCTCGTGCTCTTAATTAAGATCCAGAAATTTTCTTGCCTCAGCCTCCTTAGAATCTGGGACTCCAGTCACTACACACAGTAGCATTTGATTTTTTTTTAAACCAGGGATGGAACTTGGGACCTTGAGCTTGTGATGCAGGCAGCAGAATCACTAATTCCAGGCCTCCTTGATGCTATTTTTAATGTCAGCATCTAAGGTAATTTTCTCCTGCTTCTATCACATCCTTTGGTGAAAGCTCACTGCCAGCAAGGCCATCCAAAGCTCAGCTGAGGAAAGCTGATCTAACGTATCTGCCTAAAAGATCACAGCACTGCTTTACCAGTCATGTTGTGAGAGCCTCCAAAATCTAATAGTTATATTGTGTGTTCATTTTCTCTAGGGTAAATTACTCTATCATTTTAGAGGCCCTAAATTGCACTGAGAAAAAGATCAATGAAATTGGTTATAGAGGCTGACAAACTACTGATTAGGGAAGAAAAAGCATTCACCTAAAGTTTTCCTTGTATCTCTGAACAGAAGGAAAGCACAGATTAGCTTCCCATGGGGAGTCCTTCATCTGACTCCAGAGGGCGCTGTTGCAAAGCAAGAATCCATTGACAAGGAGCTTTCATCAGGCCTCCCTACAGATTACCTACAGATGACGTAGTCTCCTTCCCTGAGGTCTTTTTTTAAAAAATTTATTTTCCCCTCCATTTCCTTTTTTTAAATTGAGTTTATTGGTACATTTTAGGTATAGAATAGAGTTACATTCACAATTGGGATCTTGTACATTTACATGACAGGTCTAGGTTCTCATTTTTTCCCTTGTCCCTGCCCTCCCTTCACCCCCTCTTCCCCTCCCCCTTTACAAACACTTCATTTCCATTTTTTCATTTTCTCATATTTTTTTCTTTTCCCTTATTACCTTTCCCCTACCCTTCCCACTTTCCCTACACCTTTAGTCCTTTTCTTCCTATTTACATTGCCAATTATCTCATTAGGATCTTGTGTACTATTATAGTTTTTCACACAAGAGAAACTATTCAGGATTTACACATGTGTGACTGAGGTCTTTGAAGATGGGGTGAGCTAGAAGGATCAGAGTTCAGAAACATCCAGAGCACCTTGGTAGTCTTTGTATTTTGCCTAAATATGGTATATGGTTAGCCCAATTTCAGTATACAACACAATTTTAAATTTTGATCCAATCGTATTTATTGTGATTTATGTTTGGATTGCTGTTTTGTTAAGATTCTGTTTTAATGTTTTGATGTTGTTTGAGGCAGTCCTGATGTTTTTTCTTTTTCAGTCTGTCTCCTGTTGCATTTTTCCCTTTAGTGTATTAGAAAGTGTGTAGCATATTCCTGTTCTTACAATATTCTTAAATTATAGATACATTTATACTTATATAATTTTATAGGCACTTCATATTTTTATATGCCAAATACTATTCATTTTTTTGTTTACACCGTGTTTTTCTGTTTTCCTTGTGTACTTCTGTAAAAACCAAGTTTTCAGGTCAAGGTGGGCTCCCTCTGTGCTCCTTGCCCAGAACAGAGCTGCAAAAATTCCATTCTGTATAATTCAATTCTGTATGACAGTCTCCCTGTGTTTCTGTTCCTCTTTTTATGATCTAAAGATGAATTCTTCCTGCTTAAGATAATCAATGCTCTTTAAAAGGAGGAATTGCTTTAGCCAACATAGGTACTAGTCACAGCTTACTTAGGTAGCTACTGCTAATATAGACATTAGTCACTGCTTACATAGGTAGTCTTTGTTCATTATAGAATTTGTTTAAGCAGATGTTCTTTAAAAAGAGGAATTGATTCTGTGAACGTTCCAGTAAGTGCCCTCCCAGTACCCCTCGAATATCCAATAGTAAGTAAGAGCTAAAAATAGGACCTGTAAAAAGGAAGAGTCTCCCTAACCCTATATAATCCTGCTTCAAAGATGGATCCGGGCTCTCGGTCTGAAGCCGCTGTGACAGTGACACCTGAGGGTCCAGGCTCGAGCTTGCAATAAACTCCTCTTGTAATTGCATGGGACCTGACTCCTTGGTGGTCTTTGGGGGCATCATGACTTGGGCATAACACTTCCTTTCTTCTCTTTGGGTGTGCTTTCCCTCTAGCTTTACCTTTAGAATCATCTCATGGTTGGCTGGTGGACTCTATGCAGCAGCTCTATATAAAACAGCAATTTAAGAGTTTATCAAATTAGCCTACAAAGTACAGCTCTACTATGCAAATAGTCGAAGTAATTTAAACAAAAGCCATTTCCACAATAATCAGAATGTGACTTCACTCCCTTGGTGCTCAGAGCCTTTTCCCCTGGTTTTTCTCTTTGCCTGGAGAGCTTCCCACATGCTGAACCCATGGTTCATCCCTTCACTTCCTGTCTCTCTCTCGGATAGACACAGGTACATGGGACTAAAAGGAATTCCTTAAGCAGTTTACTGTTTAAGTTTGTTATGTATCACCGTTAATTAATCACAAACACTTTCAATGTTGATCAACAAATGAAGGGTTGTATAAACTAAACTATCCCCATAATACCATGCAAAGGAAAAGTGGGCCCTATGTGTGATATCAAAAGATCTATAAGATTTTGTTGTGAGGTTTATAAAGCACATCCCAAAAAGGTATGCACAGGATGTGCTACTTTGTATCAAGTAAAGTGCTGCAGAAAGAACACTATTTTCTCTTTTCACACATTTGTTACATGATTGCACATCTACTCTAAGATGATCCATAGCATCACCTTCAAATTGAAAGGGACTAGACTGGTAGGTGGAATCAGTGGGGATTTTGGTCTATATGTAGATTTTATTACTCTCTTTTTTTTTTTTTTTTTTTTTTTTTTTTTTTTTTTTTTTTTTGGTACCGGGGATCAAAGTCGGGTCCTTACACTTGGGAGGCAGGCGGCAGATCCACTGAGCTAAATCCCTGGCCTGATTTTATTACTCTTACTAGCTCATATATACCTAAAATTTTCCTAAAATTAAATCTAATAAAAATTCATAAAAGTCAGGATACATATTTACCTATAGATATAATCATTATGCGCTGCAAACACTTACTGTCTTAGTTACATTTTTGGTTGTTTAGACAAAATGTCTGACCCCCAAAGTTAAAAGTGGACAAATTTGTCTCAGCTCACGGTTGGTAGAGGTTTCATCCATAGTTGGCTGGTTCCAAGGAAGGGTGGTATGGCAGAAGGGCATCTTAGAGGAGAAATTGTCCATGGTGAAGCAGGCGGAGGACAGTGAAGCAACCAAGCGCAGCAGCAGCAAGTCTGCCTTCTTTCTGTTCTTTTATATCCCATCCACACTAGAAGCCTATCGATTGGTGTCACCCATACCCAGTCTGGGGGCTTCCCTTATCCACACTGTTAGTCCCAGGATCACACTTTTAATCCGCATCCACACACCCTAATCCAGCCATCCAACTCCCCATTTATGACTGCATGAGGCTTCAGGGGGAATATTTATTTTTGTTTATTAGTTGTTTTGTTTTGTTTTTTCATTACATTTATTGGTACATTTTTATACAATACAAAGACATTCATCATTGGGAATTTGTATCTTTACATGATATAACTTGGTTCTCATTTTTCCCCATATTCCCCTGCCCTCCATTTCATCCCTCCACTCCTCCCCTATCTACAAAGACTTCATTTCCACTTTTTCATTTTCTCATATTTTTCCTTTCCCCTCCTCCTTCCAGTTTAGATACAAATCATAACATGTATTAATAAAATACATTAAAATTTAAGTAAAAGTTTTTAAAAACCAAAAAGGGTGGGTTGGGGGACATCCACATTCTTCACAAGTTTTTGCTCAGCTATACCATGCACAGTATCTCTCCTGCCTCTGGACCACATAGCTTTTGGTTTTCATTCCTTCCAGATTCTTATTCTTTGATTTTATTATAGCTATATGTAAACTATAGATTCCTCTTTTCTCATTTTATATATTCTTGTTATCAATTCCAAATGAAATGCTCATAAATTTTTATGATTTATTTTGGACTAAAGAAATAAAATAAATAGCGCATGATAATAATTACCAACCTGTTTTTTTGTTTGTTTGTTAGTTTTTGGTACTGGGGATAGAACTCTGGTCCTTGCACTTGCAAGGCAGGCAGCAGAACTGCTGAGCTAAATCCCTGGCCCACCAACCTGTTTTAAAATTGAATTTCTATATCACTGTGGTATGATTCTTTAAATTTTTTTGGAAAGATACCCAGCAGAGTGTTAGCTGGGTCAAATGGAACCTCTAACCCTAGTTCTTTGAGGTATGTCCATATTGACTTCCATAGTGGTTGCACCAGTCTGCACTCCCACCAACAATGCAGAAGGGTTCCTTTCTCCTCACAACCCCACCAGCATTTGTTATTGCTTGATTTCTTGATTGCAGCCATTCTTTCTGGGGTAAGGTAGAATCTCAGCGTTGTTTTCACCTGCATCTCTTGAGTGACCAGTGATGTTGAACATTTTTTCATATGTTTATTTGCTGCTTTTACTTGTCTAAGAAATGTCTGTTTATTTCAGATGCCCATTTTCGAATTAGGTCTTTATTTTTGGGGTTCTGATTTTTTTGACTTCTTTATATATTCTAGATAATAGTCCTTTGTCTGAGGAGCAGCTGGTAAAATTTTTTCCCCACATTGTATGTTGTCTCTTAGCTCTGTTGGTGGATTATTTTGCAGTTCAGAAGCTTTTTAATAAGATGAGTTGTTGATTCTTTGTGCTAGTTCCCGTGCTACTGAGGATTTGTTCATAAAGTCAGTGTCTTCAAGAGGTCTACTTAACGTGTCTTCCAGAAAAGTATCTTTCCAGAAAGTTTAGTAGTTCTATATGTGTTTTATAAATTGTTGTTTTTGTTCCCTGCTGGATACTGAGGCCAGATTCAGAAGGTGTGCACTCTACCACTGAGCTGCATCCCGGACCCTAACAATGCTTCTTTTTTAAAAACCTCCACCCAATTCAGGCATTTCGATTTCTGATCGTTTGCATTTCCTCTATCAGGAAAATTGGGGTTCGTCGGACGTGGCCTGTACTGATAATTTCAATCCACTAGAGGGCACTGTAATGCTTACGGCGTATTCTCACCTGGCAATCCTGTTTGACTTTCCTCTGGTTAAATTGAGCAGAGCTCAGATGTGACTTGTGCTCAGTGACTCTGGGTAGCCTGCTGCCCTAAGAATAAGTTTGGGCACAAGAATTAAGAGCCTGGAGAAAGGCACCCCAGGCACGGGGGCAGGAGCCATGGAGGGGACACTGGGAGCCCTGCTGGGGATTTTGTGGGTGCAGGTTTGCTGTGAGTTGAGGGCCCCCCCCAGGGTCAGGGGCTTGCAGACCCGACAGTGGGAGGCAGGGAAGGGAGGACTGACACATCCCCTTCGGTGTTCTCTGTCCTCACAACCGTTTCCCTGGATATCGTCCAGGTTTGGGAACTGCTGCTCAGTGATTCCCCAGTGCCAACATGTATGTTTTCTTCTCTCTTTCCAAGCAGGGGTGAGAGGGGCAGAGGTGGAGCAGAGCCCTTCGGCCTCGATTGTCCAGGAAGGAACCAACATTAAATTGAGGTGTAACTTTTCTATCACCATAAGGAGTGTGCAGTGGTTCCAGCAAAATCCAGGAGGCAGGCTCGTCAATCTGTTCTTCATGGCTCCTGGGACAAAGAGGAATGGAAGGCTAGAGTCAACATTGAATTCCAAAGACAGACTGAGCACCCTGCAGATTACAGCCTCCGAGCTGGGAGACTCAGGCTTCTACCTCTGTGCAGCAGAGGCACAGTGCTTCCAGGTCCCCTGCAGCCTGGCTCCAAATTGCAGCTGGGCCTGAGCCACAGCTCCTGCCTCAGGGGAACTCACACTGCAGCGTGCACAGCTTTGGGCTCCCTAATTCAGGTTGTGCCACTTTTACTTCTGCTGACACCAGACTTTTCAGTGCAGTCACATCATATGGTTCATACATTTTCTCTTCCAAAAATTATTTTGTAAGAAAAAAAGAGCCACTGATAAAGATGGCAGGGACCAAATCACTGGTGAAGAAGATCCCCTGGTACAGCAAATCAACTGCTTATAAATTACTGTCATGGAAAGACTGGGATAAATGTGCGATTGTCAATAAATTGACAGAGATGAGTTGGTGTCTTGGATACATTACTCTCACTGCTGAGATAAGATACTCGACGCCCAAAGTTAAAGGGGGAAACATTTATTTAGCTCACAGTTTATAGAGGTTTCACTCTATAATCGCTGGCCCCAAGAGAGGCATTGCACAGGAGAAACAGCTCATGGCAGGAAGAAGGTAGAAAACAACAAGGGCTGACCACAGCTCTTTCTATTCCTTATATCTTATCCAGGCTATTTAGGGAGGGCAGCACTCACACCCTTAGTCCTAGTGCTCTGGATCATAGCACTGCACCACAAGTCAATTCCAGCTTCACACACTCTAGATCCAGCCACCTCTGAAAAAGCCCCACCTATGACTGGATGAGGCTTTGGGGGGACATCTAGACACAAGCCATAACAGTTGGTATTCTAGATATTTGTGAATTATTTAATTTTCATGAACTTGCAAGGAGTACATAATATGCATATATATATGTATGTATGTATTTTGATTTTTTTTCACTCTTGGAATCCTTTTTTTTTTTTTTTGAGACAGGGTCTCACTATGCAGTTGAGACAGACCTGGAACTTGTTATGTAGCCCAGGCCGGTCTCAAACTCACAGCGATCCTCCTGCATCAGCCTCCCGAGTGCTGGGATCTCAGGCATATGCCACCACACCCAGCACTCTTGAAATTCTTAAATATAATAAAAAGGACCCTTCCATCATTGTCAATTGCTCTCTCTAGGTGCTTATATATGTGATCTAAGGAGCGACAATATTTCTTCACTTTGCTTAGGAATAAACTGAGAATAATAGAGCAAAAATGTTTTCCTGAGTTCACATGGTTGCTGATAGAGAAGCAACACAGTCAGGATATCTGATATTTGATATCTGATATCAGAGCTTGTACGCTGAGCCAGCCAGAGGAGAAGACCCCACAAGCCAGTGATATCTATTTTTTTCCTCATTGAGTTTATTGGTACATTTTAGGGATACAGTACAGTTACATTCATCATTGGGATCTTGTACCTTTACGTGACATGTCTTGGTTCTCATTTTTTCCCCCTTGTCCCTGCCCTCCCTTCACCCCCTCCTCCCCTCTCCATTTACAAACATTTTATTTCCATTTTTTCTTTTTCTCCTATTTTTTTCTTTCCCTTATTACCTATCTCCTACCCTTCCCACTTCCCCTACACCTTTAGCCCTTTTCTTCCTATTTCACATTGTCAATTATCTCATTAGGATCTCATGTACTATTATAGTTTGTTTACACCCAAGAAACTATTCGGTATTTACATATGTGCAACTTACTTATTTCACTTAGGAGTTTATCCTCAATGTGTGTCCATTTTCCTATGAATGAATCTAATTGCTCATTCTTTATGGCTGAGTAGTACTCCATTTTATAGAAAACCACATCTTCTTTATCCAGTTTCCAACTGATGGACAACTGGGCTGTTTCCAAGTTTTAGCTATTACAAACTGTGCTGCTATAAACATGGGTGTGCATATATCACTGTGATATGATTCTTTTGGAAAGATACCCAGCAGGGTGTTAGCTGGGTCAAATGGAACCTCTAGTCCCAGCTCTTTGAGGTAACTCCATATTGATTTCCATAGTGATTGCACCAGTCTGCACTCCCACCAACAATGCAGAAGGGTTCCTTTCTCCTCACAACCCCACCAGCATTTGTTATTGGTTGATTTCTTGATAGCAGCCATTCTTTCTGGGGTGAGGTAGAATCTCAGTGTTGTTTTCATTTGCATCTCTTGAGTGACCAGTGATGTGGAACATTTTTCATATATTTATTTGCTGCTTTTACTTGTCTGAGAAATGTCTGTTTATTTCAGATGCCCATTTTGGATCGGGTCCTTATATTTGCGGGGGGGCTGATTCTTTTGAGTTCTTTATATATTCTAGATAATAGTCCTCTGTCTGAGGAGCAGCTGGTAAAAAATTTTCCCACATTGTAGGTTGTCTCTTAGTTCTGTTGATGGTTTGCCCGTGATATCTATTGATAAATTTGTACTTGGTGCTCAAATACAACAAGGCAACAATATGCACTGTAGCCTTTTGTGAACAGCACCCTTTACTGAAGAGCTCATTGGATCTTTCCTGTTCTTGATGTTATCACCCTTTGGCCTTCCTTGCATTTTGAGTGAGTCTATGACTCCAGATTTCCCCCCAGTACTTGTAGTATGGGAAAATGACAGAAAGCATACAGCACCACCTTGACAGGCAGACCCAAGGTTTAGACTTGTTTGCACATCCATTGCAGTGCAAATTGAATTTCAGCCTTGCAAGGTCGTTTATGTAAATGCATAGGATTGTCTGGGAGGGAGTGAGATCCTGAGAACTAAGATGAGGACACACAGGCCACTTCGGGGAAGTTGGAAGCAAGTGCAGCTTCCCGGGCATCTGACTTCTAAAGCCCCCATGCTTGGCCCCACACAGGGCCTAAAAACTGACTTATTGTTCTGCTATTGCCGTTGTGACATTCCTAATCAATTCCTCTTTGGACTTGTGCTCTGTAAGTGAAGATTGACCCGGGGATGGAGCATGCACCTGAGCGTATGAGCGACACTGGGCTTCAGGACAGGGTTACATGGGACCTCAGATTCAAGGGCACAGCACCAACTGATGAACTGCACGGTTGGCTGCCCCATCCAAGTGCATGTATGTGCTAGGAACTCGCTGGCAATCTGAGGCACCTAAAAGTGGGTGACAATAAACACTATTAATAGATTATTACAAAATGAAAGCATGTATATGCACCATGTTGGAAATATTCAAATCTTTCTAAAAGTTTAGAAACTCTAGTCCAAAACGGATGTGACACTGCAGAGTGAATTTTACAGGCTTAGAGAATACATATAAATTGAATATGAAGAGGTAGCTTTATGAGGAAAAACACAATTTTGACAAGAACTTTTGAGTGAACCAATTAATAACATAGCAGGCAGATAATTTTAAATTAACTGTCCTTATAATTGACAGTACACAGTGATTGATGTCAAAACAAACATTCTTAATTATATGCAAACCACAAGGCCACATTCAGGTATCAAATTACAGAAGATGTTAGAGGACACAAAACATTATTGTATAAATTCCATTTAAAGCAAAATTCAGACTCACAGAAAGTAGGACTTGTATGAGGGGTGAGTCATCCTAGGATAATTGCACTGGAAACATCAATTCTAGATTTACTAAAATTTATATTTCAAACTACTTTATTAGGTCTTCACTGCTACTATTGTGACAGCAGATAAAATACTCTTAAGATCTTTATTATCTGCTGCATCATTTCTCAAAATCAGAAATTACCAACAATTCTGGTTGCAATCTTGCATTTATCAAGAACATCTGACATCACTTTTTACTATACTGCTTTAAAATTAAGTTGCTAAAAGAGTAACTTTTGAAAATCTAATAAGACCAAAGTAGAAAAGTTTTATGATTAATCAATATATTCTATTCATAAAGTAGTGTTATTTATTTTTCATATAAATTTAGGACATTAATTCTTTTGCAGTTAGTAAGGTTACATGTTAAATATATGTCAGCATAAATCCTACTGTGTCATATAAGCAACAGATTATTTTGTGAAGAGAATTTTATATTTCTTAATAGTGATTGTTCTGGTTTTTGAACAAGAGATCTCAAATTTTTACTTTGCACTAGGACCCACAAACTTTGTAACCAGCCTTGACGGTAATGTTAAACCCCAAGCTACACTTGGATGGAAGGACTTGAATTCAGAAAGCAATCAGAATGTGTGCTGTGCTCGCTTCAGCAGCACATAGACTAAAATTGGAATGATACAGAATGTGTGAGAATGTGCTTTCTGCCTTACAGAGGTATTAATACCTCATCCAACCTCTTCCAGCTTGTGTGTGTTTGTGTGTGCAGTTCACACAAGGAAGATAGTACATGTTATAGATGTAAGAAAGAGATCTTCACAAAGGAGCATTCTGGTTACCAATGGCTCAGCCAGAGAATCCAACCTCACATCACTGCTTATGAAGAACTTCCCATTTAGTAAAGTTGCGTTTTATTCCATTTCACTATGAACTTATTCTTTCCTCAATCCGTCATACTTTAGTGATGTGCCAGGAGGAATGGAAACTTGAGAGAAACTCATCCTGTAAATCCCTAAAACTCTCTAATCCTTTTTACTTCAGCATCCAGCATTGTGCAGAAGGAAACTCAAATCCAGCCAGCAGGGCTGGTGCGGAAGACAAGAGGCTATGATTCTGCGCTGTACCTCTGGCCCCAGGGGTACACATTCCAGTCTCCTCTGGCATGAGAAGCCCAGAAGTGGGGAGCTGGTTTTCCTCACTTGTCAGGACTCTCACAACTAGTAAAATACAATGGAAGGCCTCTACTTATTGCACTATACCATCTCAGGTTCACAAATGGGGAATTCGGGGTGTATTTCTGTGTACTGAGTGAGGCCGCAGGGGAGGACTGTTCCAGGGAGGTGATCCAAATTCCCAGAGTCTGCCTGATACAGCCACCTGCTGTCAGGACTGAGACAGGAAGTGAGAATCCTAGACGGAAGTGGCCAGGGCTGGGGCAACACAGGTATAGTGTTGGAGAGACATCCCCTCTGGACAAACCCCTTTCTGGTTCTTGACCACATCCACAGATGTTAGTAATCAGAAACATCTGTATTCATGAATTTGTGACTTGAAGTTAGAGGCAGAATTTTTGATGGAAGATTGGAAACAAAGTACAGTTACTATAAACAATTTCCCTTTTGGCCATCAGATCCAGCCGAAAATATTGACTAAGGAAATTATAGAAGGAACTGACTGAAAACTCAGTAAAAACCTATATGAATTACTGCATTTTTTGTGTTGATCCATCTAATCAGTATTCATCAAATGAATTGAATGTTACAGATTTTTAAAAACAGTGAAGTACTTGAAATCTCACTGTTAATTTTAAAGACATTATGCTGTTTAATATTATTTAGTGGGCTGGTTTGATGCAGCTTGGTTTGCCGTGAGTAGATAGTAGCCTTTATTACTTTCTAAAGGAATAAAGTAATAATAAAGTGCTTCCTCCACCTCCTTAATGCCTCTAGCATGGAGGAGTTCAGTACTCACAGTGAGGGGTTCCCTGTTCCTAATCAGCCACATCCATACAATGATCCACAATTCACGGCTGTGACAAAGATGTATAATGTGCACCACCACAGAGCTCAACCTTTCCATCTGTAAACAAGTAAACCATCTTTTCTCTTAGAATAATAATCCTTTTAACATATTAAATTTCACCTCCTGTTATAGATTATTTCTACCTGCTTATTATTTCCACTGATCTATTTGTTTCTTTGTATACCACTCTCAGAGGAGTCTCATAGTGAATTGATAAAAATTATGGGATAACAATTGTTTCAGATAAGAAAAGGCCTTGACATTTCTGTTTCCTTTTTAAAATCGTGTTTATTTGTACTATTTAAAGAAATGGTTTGACGGAGGTTTGTTTGAGGTGAAGAAATGGTACTCACACCTACTTTTTAAAGGTGCCTCCTTGGTGATAAACTCTGTCAGAGTGCCTTCCATCGTCTTAGCAGCTCTAGAATGGAAGCCCTCAGTGTTCAAGCCGAAGGTTTGCAGGTGCCTCATCCTTCACATCCACAAACGGGTCAACAGCTGCAACTGCCAGCAACTCTTCTGCAGGATCTCCCAGAAAGAGATACAAACCTATTTTCCGGTAAATAAGAAATGCTCTTGTCCTAAAACAATCAGCATCATTTTCATATATCAAATTCGCCCTATCACTGAAAGATATGTCCACGTGCTTTATTGAGATCCATCAATCAATTAGTTTCATTCTATGCCAAACTCAGAAGGGAATTTTATGGCAAGTACAATCGCTTGTTAGAGCAAATCACTTCACCAGTACTGTTCTTCAAGAATTTTTTGATAGTTCTTGTTCTTTGATTTTTCAACATAAATGTTTAGACATTTTGTTCCATTTTCCTCATAGTCAAAATGCTTTAAGAAAAAAATGAAAAAACAAAGCAAAACAAAAAATGCTTTAAAACTGGAATGTCAAAATTACATTTAATGGATATATTAACAATGCAATATTGATTTTCTATTTTTCCCCCCTCAGGAAAATGCTATTTTTCACAATTCATAGAAACCATTTATTTTCTTCAAATTTTTTCCATTAAGTTTATTGGTGCATTTTAAAGCAAACAATACAGTTACTTTTATCATTTGGATCTTGTACCTTTACATGATATATCTTGGTTCTTATCTTTTCCCCACACCCCTGACCTAACTTCACCCCCTTCACCCTCCCCTATTTACAAAGACTTTGTTACCATTTCTTCCTTTATTCCTATTTTTTCTTTTCCAGTATTTCCTTTCCCCTCCCCTTCTCACTTCCTCTTTAGCCATTTTCTTCCTATTTCACACTATTAATTATACCATTTGAACCTTATTTATACTTTTGGTTTTTGACACAAGAGAAATTATTCAGTATTTACTCACTTGTCCTATTTATTTCACTTAAGCGTATAGTCTCAACGTGCATCCATTTAGCTATAAATGTCTCTAGTTTCTCATTCCTTATGGCTGAGCAGTACTCCATTTTATAGAAAAACCACATCTTCTTTATCCAGACTCCAGTTGATGGGTATTTGGGTTGTTTCTAAGTTTTAACTATTATAAACTGTGCCACTGTAAACATGGGTGAGTATATTTCACTGTGGTATGATTCTTTCAATTCTTTTGGAAAGATACCCACCAAGGGAATAGTGGGGTCAAATGGAACCTCTAATCCTAGTTCTTTGAGGTATCTTCATATTGATTTCCACAGTGGTTGCACTAGTCTTGCATGTCCACCAACAATGGAGAAGGGTTCCTTTCTTCCCACAGCCCTGCCAGCATTTGTTATTGGTTGATTTCTTGATAGCAACCATTCTTTCTGGGGTGAGGTGGAATCTCAGTGTTGTTTTCATCTACTTCAATGACCAATGACGTTGAACATTTTTTCATATATTTATTTGCTGCTCTTACTTATTTGTCTGAAAAATGTCTGTTCATTTCAGAGGCCCATTTTTAAACTGGGTCTTTATATTTGGGGGGGTCTGATCTTTTTTTTTGAGTTCTTTATATATTCTTGATAGTAGTCCTTTGTCTGAGAAGCAGCTGGTAAGATTTTTTCCCCACATTGTAGGTTTTTTTTTAGCTCTGTTCGTGATTTCTCTTGCACTTCAAAAACTTTTTAATACAATGAGATCCAAGTTGTTGATTCTTTGTTCAAGTTCCTATACTGCTGAGGATTTGTTCATAAAGTCTTTTCTTATGCCAATATCTTTGAGAGTTCTACCTAATGTATTTTCCAGTAAGTTTAATGTTTCTGTTTTGATATTTAGATCTTTAATCCACTTGGATTTTAGTTTAGTGCATGGTGAAAGATAGGGATCTAGTTTTTTTTTTGGGGGGGGGTGTACCGGGGATTGAACTCTGGTCCTTGTGCTTGCAAAGCAGGCCACCAAACCGCTGAGCTAAATCCCTGGCCCTATAGGGATCTAGTTTTAATCTTGGCAAGTTGAAAGCCAGTTTTTCCAACACCATTTATTAAAGAGGCTATCTTTCCTCCAGTGAGAATGGTTGGCTCCTTTGTCAAAGATGAGGTAGCTGCAGACAACTGGAGTTGTTTCTGCATCTTCTAATCTATTTCATTGGTCCTTGGGTGTTTTGCTTTGCCAGTACCATGCTGTTTTCAATGACAGTGGCTTTGTAGTTAGTTTCAAGTTGGGAATTTTGATACCCTCTGCCATATCTCTGTTGCCTAGAATTGCTTTTTCTGTTCTAGGTCTCTTCTGGTTCCAAATGAATTTTTGGATTGTTTTCTCAAGTTCTGTAAAATATGCTGTTGGGATTTAAATTGGGATTGCACTGAATCTGTATAGCAATTTTGGATGTATGGTCATTTTCACTATATTGATTCTATCTACCCAGGAGCAAGGGATGTCTTTCCATTTTCTTTTATCTCCTTCTATCTATTTTTTTCAGAGTGCTGTAGTTTTCAGTAGAGAGGTCTTTTGTCTCCTTCATTAGATTGATTCCTAGATATTTCTCTTTTTTTTTGGATGTTATTTTGAAAGGAATTGTTTGTCTAATTTCTCTCTCAGTGAGATTGTTATTTGCTTAAAAGAAGGCTATTGGTTTCTGAGTGTTGACCTTGTATCCAGCTACTCTACTGAATCTGTCAATTAAGTCTAGAAGTCTTTTGGCAGAGTTTGTTGGGTATTCTATGTAGAGTGTCATATCATTAGCAAATAGTGACAGTTAACTTCTTCCTTTCCTATCTTTATTGCTTTTGTTTCTTTCTCTTTTATTTCTTGTCTAATTGTCTTTCTCTTGGCTAATGTTTCCAAAATTATATTGAACAGGAGTGGTGATAATGGACATCCTTGTCTTGTTCCTGATTTTAGCATGAAGGTTTTCATTTTCCACCATTTAGTATGATGTTGACTGTTCATTTTTCATAGATAGCATTTACCAGCTTGATATAAACACCATCAATTACAATTTTCTGCAGGACTTTTTTTTTTTAAAAATCATGAATCGGTGTTGAAATTTGTTGATGCTTTTTCAGCATCTATTGTGATGATCATATGATTTTTGTCCTTGACTCTGTTGACATAGTGTTTTACATTTATTGATTTATGTATGTTGAGCCATCATTGCATTCCTGGGATAAATTCGACTTCATTAGGGTGTATGATCTTCTTGATGGTCTTCTGTATTGTTTGCCAGTATCTTCTTGAGGATTTTTGCATCTATGTTCATTAGAGAGATTGGCCTATAGTTCTCCTTTTTAGTTGGGTCTTCCTTGGTTTTAGAATCAAAGTAACACTTGCTTCCAGAAATGAATTTCAAAGTATTACTTCTCTTTCAATCTCATTGAAGAATTTAAAGAGTATTGGCAATAGTTCTTCTCTAAATGTCTTGTAGAATTCAGCAGTGAAGACATGAGGACATGGGCTTTTCTTTGTTGGTAGTATTTTAATTACCTTTCAGTTTCACTGAATGTAATTGGGTGTTTAGATGTTTTATATCTTCTTTGTTCAACTTTGGAAGTTCACATGTATCTAGGGATCTGTCCATTTCTTTTGTATTTTTCATTTAATTAGAGTACAGGTTTTTGAAGTAGGTATTGATCCTCTGGATTTCTGGTGGGTCTGTTGTTACTTTATCATTTTCATTCCTAATTGCATGGATTTGAGCCTTTTCTTTTCTTTTTCTTTTGATAAGCTTGGCTAAGGGTTTATCGATTTTGTTTATTCTTTCAAAAATGAACTCTTCAATTAATTAATTTTTGTACCATTCTCTTAATCTCCATTGCGTTAATTTTTGCTACGATCTTTACAATTTCTTCCCTGTAAGAGCTTTTGGTATGTCTTGCTCTTCTTTTTTTTTCCTAGTAGCATAAGGTTAAGCATTAGCTTGTTTATTTGAGCTAGCTCTGTTTTCCTAGTATGGGCATTTACTGCTATGAATTGCCCATGTAGAACTGCTTTCATTGTGTCTCATAGATTCCTGTGTGTTGCATTGGAATTATCATTTATTTGTAGAAACTTTCTAATTTCTTCTTTAATTTTCTCTATAACCCAATGTTTGTTCAGCAGGGTGTTATTTTTCATGAGTTTGTGAGGTTCTTGAAGTTTGTTTTGCTATTGATCTTCAATTTAATTGTACCATGGTCTGATAATAAATGGGATAACTTCAATTTCTTTAAATTTATTTAAGCATGTTCTATGAGCTAGTATGTGTTCTCTTTTGGAGAATTACCTGTGGGCAGCCAAAAAATATGTATATTCTGATTTTGTGGTGTGGAACACTCTGTAGACATCTACTAAGTCCATTTGTTCAAAGACTTGGTTCTGTTTTATTATTTTGTTGTGGATTTTTTGTTTAGATGATCTATTTGTGACAGTGAAGTATTGAGGTCCCCCACTACAGTTGTATTACTGCTTATTTTGTTTTTCATATCCATTAATATTTGTTTTGTGTAGTTGGGGGCATTAATATTCCATGCATAAATATGATTGTCATGATTGTTATTTCATCCTCTTGTAGTATTCCCTTTACAAGGATGTAATGGCCTTCTTTGCCTCTCTTAATTAGTTTTGGTTTGAAATCTACTCTGTCTGCAAGTAAGATAGTTACACCTATTTTTTTCTGGGCTCCTGTGACATGGAGAACGTTTTCCATCCTTTTCCTCTCAGTCTGTGAATTTATTTTTGGATTATGTGGGTTTCTTGTATACAGCGCATTGCTGTATTTTGCTTCTTAATCCATTCAGCCAGCCTATTTCCTTTGAGTAGTGAACTGAGGCCATTAACGTTGGTGGTTATAACTGTTATGTATTGGCTTTTCATTGTCATGTTATTTTGCTGTTGTTGATTCTTTTATTTTTTATTTTTCCCTCTCTCCATTTGACTTCTTACCTTGCCTAGTATATTTGCTCGGTTGGCACTTATGGAGTTGTGGCTTTCATTGCCTTTTTCCAGGATATTGTTTAGAAGTGTTTGGAGTTCCAGTTTGGTGTTCATGAAATTTCTCAGGCGTTCTTTGTCATGGAAGTATCTTATTTCTCCATCAACTTTGAAACATAGTTTTGTGGGATACATCAGTTTAGATTGGAGGTTGTTTTCTTTTAGGACTTGAAATACCTCACCCCAGGCTTTCCTTGACTTGAGGGTTTGTGTCGAAAAGTGTGCTGTGATTCTGATGGGCTTTCCTTTGCATGTAATTTATTTCTTTTTTACTAACTGCCTGTAGTATTTTGTTCTTTGGTTGGATTTCTGGGACTTTGATTATTATATGTCTAGGTGTAGATTTTTTTTTTTGACCATGGATATTTGTAGTCCTATATGCTTCACTTACCTGTTTTTAAGAGATCTCTCTTTTCATGGTCACTGACTGCAATCCTATCTTCTATGTCTGAAATTCTATCTTCATGTTTGGTCATTCTGCTGTGAATGCTTTCAGCAGTTTTTAATCTCCTAGATATCTATTTGAATCTGTTTCATGGATATTTTCTTTAATTTTATATAGAGGAGGTTTTTTCTTCTTTTACTTTTATCATCAATTAGATTTCTCTCAAATTATTTTTACATATTTTTTCCATGAGCACAAATTTTCCATGACATTTTCTTTTATTCACTCATACTTACTTGATCTCATGTACAAAAAAAGACTACAATAAATCATTTGGTTTGGTAGCTTGGAATTCCTAATATTCAAAGTATAGATAATTTGCAACATACTCATACTATCTCTTGAAAATTTTTTCTTAAAATGATAATATCTCTAAGAATAAACGAGACAATTTTAGGTAAATGGATGCACTTTGAGAACACAATTTTAACTGAAATAAATTGGACACAAGTTTAAATATCACACTGGATAGATCCTGGAAAGTAAGAAGTAAATGTTCAAATGGGAAGAAAAGCAAGGGAAGTGGGAGGGAGAAAGGAAGGAAAGAAATAGGGATTAAAAATTAAAAAGAATGGAAGGAAAACAATGGGAACAAAGTTTTGTAAATGAGGAGGAGAAGGAGGATTGAAGGCAAGGGAAAGGGAAAAAGAAATTAAGATATATTATGTACCGGTAGAAATTCCCTATGGTGAATGTGATCATATGTATGTGAAAAGTACACCAATAAAAAATTTAAAAGATAGTATCCCCCACAAATGACATTAATGTAGAACACACAAAATATTCTTGTACATGTAGCAGTGATTTCTCAATAAAAGACTTGTGCATATTATTTTAGCTTTATTTAACAGAATCAGTCACTGTTGTAATGTTAGAGACAGTGCTGAAATACAGAAACATGATAACAACATGATTTCTTATTTTATACAATTTCAATTTTATGCCTGTTACTGGATTTCAGGCTGTCTCACAATACACACCCAAGGATATAAAGTCCTGTATTAAAAAGTACAAGACAATTGATACCTTCTGAGAGGCACTAAACAACTAAATGATAACCTGTGTGCAGAGTAACTACTAAAGTACTTTCATGTAAGGTAGCATCCTATGAAAAAAAAAGCCTTAGAAGTTACAGTGGCTATCCAACAAATTGACACAGGCCACATGAAGACCGGACTGTCTGTGTAAATGAGATCAGGGATAACAACATGTTTATGACTTAAGAACAAGACTTTCGGTGGAGGTCAGTCACTGTCCAGCAGGGGGCGCAGCTTCGTAGCACAATCTCATTTCTTTTGTGAATTGTAGGTCTAGGTTCATCATTTCACTGTGACTTCAACAGTTCTTCATGAAAGGAATTAAGATTTTACTTAGGTGACTTCCTAAGGATGAACACTTCCCCCTGCTTAGTGGCTATTGTATTCTTAATAGTTGGTAAGTAAAATGCCTTTTACAAGGTAGACTCCTTTGTCTATGATATCATAAAATCTTTCAATTTCTCTAAGAGTGTATCCCTTATCCCTGACACTGATCTATTTTTTCCCCAGGAAGGACATGTGGACAGTCGGTGACACAGATGAGAGGCCAAGTGAGCACAACAGAAGGAGCTCTTCTGACCATAAACTGTACTTACACAGCCTCAGGATATCCTACTCTTTTCTGGTATGTCCAGTACTCTGGAGAAGGTCCACAGCTCCTCCTAAAAGCCGTGACAGTCAATGAGAAGGGAAGAAACAAAGGATTTGAAGCTACATATGATAAAGCAACCAGCTCCTTCCACTTGGAGAAAGCCTCAGTGCAAGAGTCAGACTCGGCTGTGTACTACTGTGCTCTGAGTGACACAGTGGCAGGAACTGCAGGGGGAGTCAAGCACAAACTCAGCAGCAAAAAAGGGCCTAGCTGTTGGGTGTTTGCTTCTGGAATCCACTGTGGTTTCAGCACAGACTGTACTGAGTAGGTGAGGAGAAATCCTATACATGTCCACAGCAGAACAAAAAATGGACATCCCTCAAGTTGGCTTTTCACCAGTAAAGTTGAAAGCATAGCTTTACAGTAATAGTCCTTTTTGTAGGGCTAAAATGATTTTAAGATAAAAGCCATGAATTTATAAAGATAAGATTTTAAGATAAAAGCCACTGTACTTACATTTTGCAAGGAAAGTCCAGCCCCCGCAAATGGGTCACTCTGGGAGATATTGGTGTCTTATTATTAGAGAGCCAAATGTAACGTCTTAATATTGTCTCTCTAACAGAATGTAGAGCAGATAATAAGGCAGCTACAGCCTCCCAAAAGCCTAGGTTTCTTGATAGAGAAAGAAGGAAAGAGGAAAACAAGACCAACATCAGCTCAGTTGTTAAGAAGGATGCAAATATTTGAAAGAGGCTTTTCTCATGCAAAAAAGGGTTTCTTTGGAGGGAAATCATAAGGTGGACATGGCTGATGTTCAGAAGAAAGGAGGGGCTGGTCAATGGCTTATGCCTATAGTTCCAGCACTTAGAAGGCTGTGGCAGGAGGATCATCATCAGTTTAAGGTCAGCCTGGGCTACATCGTCAGTTCAAGGCCAGCCTGCAGCCAGACTACATACCTTGTCTCAATCCCCACCCCCAGTAAAGAAGGAATCCAAATCACACTTGAATAAATTAATTATGAATAAATGATTAATGCTCCAGGTTAGTTACATAGATTGTATGATTTTTTTTTTTTTTTTGTACCGGGGCTTTGCGATTATGAGGCAGGTAGCGGCACCACTGAGCTAAGTCCCTAGACCAGGATTGTGTGACTTTCTAACACCACCTGAATTGAGTTAGTTTATATGCTCAGTGAAAAGTTAAATGTGCATGTTTTCTTTTATTGCCATGAAACCCCCCTTAAAAAGACACTAAAGATATTGAAAGAGGAATGAACCCACGACGTACAGCAAAGGAGACGATAGCAGTGAGATCAACACAATATTAGAGAAATGACATATGGAGAAATGAAAACTCACGTATACAGACATGGAAGCTTGCATACAGACCAAGTAAAGAAGAAACCTTAATGAGAGAAATGATCACAGAACATCAAATGTATGCAGAACCCTTGCGTGAAGGTGTAGGAATAAAATCACATTATCCTTAAATCATCAAGAAAAGTGGTGCTGTGTGTATGTCTATATGTCTGTCTTCTGTCTCTATCTGCTTGACTGTCTGCTTGCTTGTCTGTCTGTCTGTGTCTTTTGGGAGTATTTGTAATGGAAAGGATGTAAAAAGAGAATCCAGGTAGAAAATATATTACGGACCAACCATTCTGCCCTCCACAACCTGCAAAGCAAGCCGTAATTGCTTGTGAAACCCAGCAGACAATGTGAAATGTCTTTGATGAATTGAGGAGCAGCACATTAAAAAGTAAGAAATTTAAAAAATAAATAAATAAAGTAGAAGAATAGAATAGTCAAATACTTGATATAGGAAAAGTAAACCTTACACTAAAGGAAACCATACTTGTGGCAAAAATTATCCTGTAGAGAAGTTTCACAAACTCATACCGTGAGCAGTGGCGATTTGGTATAATTGCTTCCCCCATATATTTCATTGCTGTGGACCTTTTCAATTATTGTTTATCAGTTACACCTTCTCTTTCTACAATATAATTAATTTAATTATGAATTAGAAGCAATTTCCTTTACCATGTGAAACATTTATATTTTTCTGTATACTATTGCCTACTCACATCTGCCTATTTTTATGGCTGTTGTCTCTGTTCCTCATGTCTACCTGTGATTCACCCATCACATATTTTCAAAACCCCACCACTTTTAAAGATGTAATTTTTAATTTAATTTTTAAATTAATTTTATTGGTACATTTAATGTATACAATAGAATGACATTCATTGTTGGAAATTTGTACCTTCACATAGTCAAACTTGATTCTTCTCTCTTTCCCCATTCTCCTGCCCTCCCTTCAAGCCTTCCACACATCCCTATCTACAAAGACTTTGTTTCCATTATTTTTCATTTTCTTATATTAATTCCATTCCCTTCTTTCCTTTCCCCTACTTGTCCAATTTCCCCTTCCCCTGTGTCCCTTTTCTTCCTATTTCATATTATCTATCACACCTTTCAGTCCTTATTTTCATTTTCAGTTTCTCACACTAGAGAAACCATTTTATGAACAAAACCTCAGTCGCCCATGAACTAGTACAAACAATCAACAAGTGGGATCTCCTCTTATTAAACAGCTTCTGCACAGCAAGAGAAATGACCAACAGTCTGAAGTGATAACCTACAATGTGGGAAAAAATTTTCACTAGCTGTTCCTCAGACAAAAGTCTATTATCTAGAATATATAAAGAACTTTAAAAATCAGACCTCTCAAATTTAAAGACGCAATCCAAAAATGGGCATCTGAAGTGAACAGACATTTCTCAGACAAAGAAGCAGAAGTAGCAAATAAACACAAAAAAAAATGTTCAACATCACTGCTCATTCCAGAAATGCAAACGAAAACAACAGTGAGATTTCACCTCACCCCAGAAAGAATGGCTGCTGTCATGAAATGAACCAAGAACAAATGCTGGTAGGGCTGTGGGGAAAGAGGAACCCTGCTCCACTGCTGGTGGGAGCATAGCCTGGTTCAACTACTGTGGACATCAATATGGAGATACTTCAAAGAACTAAGATTGGAAGTTCCACTTGACCTAGCTATTTCCCTGCTGGGTATATGCCCCAAAGAATTAAAAGAATCATACCACAGTGATATACATGCACCTGTGTTCATAGCAGCACAGTTCATGATAGCTAAATGTTGGAAGCAGTCCAATTGCCCATCCATGGGAGACTGAATAAAGAAAATTTTTTTCTAAAATGGAGTGCTACTCAGCCATAAAAATGAGAAATTAGAGACATTTGTAGCTAAATGGATGCACATTTAGACAACACTCTTAAATGAAATAAATAGGACCCACATGTGTATGGATGTAATTTTTAGAGCAGGTTTAGGTTGTGGCAAAATGGAGATGATGGTACAGAAGTTTTTCACATAACCCCAAATAAGCAATTGTGTGGTCATATAGAGACTATATGAAACTTCTAAACTGTCTCAAAAAGTGGCTGTGACAGTCTGCATTCCCGCAAGAGTAAATTAGAGTGTGTGTTGTTTCGTGTCTTTCCCGGTTCTTTTTGTTGTCATGTTCTCTATTTTGGTGGGTGACCGGTATGCTAGTGGTATCTTTTAATTCACATTTCCCTGATGACACATAACATGGGATATCTTTTCATAATGTTACTTGACATAAGTAGATATCTTTGATAAAATATTTCAAAGCGTTTCACCCAATTTTTTGGTTTTTCTTGCTAAATTTTAGGATTTCTTTGTATTGTTTGGGTAATAGTCTATTGCCAGATGAGTCTTTTGCAATAATTTTTCCTAGCTTGTGGTTTGTCTTCTCATTTACTAGTATTGCCCTTCACAGAACACGAATTTTCAATATGAAGAAAATGCAGTTTATTGATAATTTCTTGTGTGGATATAGCCTTTGGTGTTTTATATAGCAATCATTGTCATGCACGGGTTCATCTAGGATTTCTCCCATTTTTGTCTTCATCGAGATTTGTAATTTTACATTTTAATGACATTAATCTATTCATGAGGGCAGAATTCTTATGACTTAAGATGACTTAGATGTGGCCCCACTTCCCAACACTGTTGTCTTAGAAATTAAGTTTCCAACACATGAGCTTTAGAGGACACATTCAAACTACAGCAGCATGACCAGAACATAACCCACTACTTTGAGCTACAACATCAGCATCCATCCATATTTAACAATGATTTTATTGCAATAAATGTTCACAAAAATATATAAAAGCTATAGCGTGTCTATATTATTTAGGAGTACACAGGTTAAAATGACCATATATTAGATATATTCCACAAAAAGTGTGTATACACTTCAGAAAAAAAAAATAGTCCTAGACGATGTTGTATATAACAGAAAACCTACTAGACTGCTGGGCCGTGGAGAAGAAATTGAAAATGTGTGTGCAGCAATCTCAAAAACCAAGCACCAATTCGCTATACTAATAAATGTCTGGAAGCTCATGGCAATGACTTTGAGCACTTCTTGCAATTGTAGGAGCCAAAGGTAACTTGTATTAATCTCATGATTAAGAAGGTCCTGAACTGGGCCTTTCTAAGTCACTCTTCAGAGATTGGGGTAGCTAAGTCATCTGAGCACATGCAGAGGAATTCAGTTTAAAGGCTCACTAGTAAGACTCTCAGCTCCCTGCAGTGGAAGAATTATGAGCTTGCACTGCAGGAAGCAAACTATTGAAACCCAGACTCCTTATTGAGTCTTAGGTACAGAATGATGGGGCAGCTAGGGAGTTTCATTTGTGATTCTTCTCTTGGCAGCTGTGCTGTGAGTTGGAGGATCTGGAGATTACAAAGAGATCATAGTAATCTTCTCCACTAGTCTAAAAGTTACAGAAAGATAGCTAGAGGTACTATTCTCATGTGTGGGGACCAGAAAGAGTATATGTTCAAAAAGAAGTCAGATGAATGAGTCTCCTCTGTGCAAGAGCCTGCATTTAAACCTTGTTGAGCTCTGCTGCAGCAGAGCCCTTCATTCCTGACTGTCTGGAGGGAAAACCTGCTATTCCTAAGCACATTTCTTCTTAGGGAGAACAAGCCTCAACTTCCACGTATACTGGGAAAGGACTTGGGTCTTTGACTTTCATCCAATCCAGCTAGAAAGAGTCAGTAGACAATAATTTTAAATAACTCCTTGGGAGGAGGAAGTTACAGTGTTTCAAATGACACAGCTTCTCATGCTGCAGATTCAGCCACCTGCATCTGTGCTTTGTGGGCCAGTGTCCCCAACACCTGTGGCAGCCCTGACAACTGGGCCCACAACACAAGCCTGGATGTAGGGGAAAGGCAGGGGTTTTCTTTATGTCTTTATGTCTGCAGGGGATTTTCTTTATAATCTCTGTCCCTAAACAGTGAAGGATGATGCATGTGCTGTGTGTGATGTATCTGAATTAATATGGAATTATTTCCTTTGGTTATTTCCACATTCTACAGTTCTCACTGGTCTGGTCTTTATCTTGTTTGCCCACAGATTCTTCCCATTCCTACCTGTTCTCTAAGAAGACAGATCCTTCTTATCTCAGGATCCAAGTTCAGGAAACACATTTTCTTTCTTTTTTCTTAGTTTTATTGGTACATTTTAGGTATACAATAAAATGAAATTCATCATGGTAATTCGCACCTTTATATAATCCACCTTGGTTTTTATTTTTTCCCCATTCCCCTGTCCTCCTTTCAAACCCTCCAACCCTCCCTATCTACAAAAACTTTGTTTCCATTTTTTCTTTTTCTCATATTAATTTCATTCCCTATTTCTTTTCCCTTAACCCTCCCACTTCCCCTTTTCACCTTTTCTTCCTTTTTCACATTATTTATTATATCTTTTAGTCCTTATTTACACTTTCAGTTTCTCACACTAGAGAAACTATTTGGTATTTACACATGTGTGTCCTATTTATTTCACTTAAGAATATTTCCTCAGTATGCATCCATTTAGCTATAAATGTCTATAGTTTCTCATTCTTTATGGATGAGTAGTACTCCATTTTATTTTTAAAAGCCCACATTTTTTTTATCCATTGATGGACAATAGGGTTGCTTCCAACATTTAGCTATCATGAACTGTGCTGCTATGAACACGGGTGCACATATATCACTGTGGTATGATTCTTTTAATTCTTTGGGGAAGGTACCCAGCAGGGGAATAGCTAGGTCAAATGGAACTTCCAATCTTAGTTCTTTGAAGTATCTCCATATTGATGTCCACAGTAGTTGAACCAGGCTATGCTCCCACCAGCAGTGGAGCAGGGTTCCTCTTTCCCCACAGCCTTGCCATCATTTGATTTCATGACAGCAGCCATTCTTTCTGGGGTGAGGTGGAATCTCACTGTTGTTTTCATTTGCATTTCTGGAATGAACAGTGATGTTGAAAATTTTTTCATGTTTATTTGCTATTTCTACTTCTTTGAGAAATGTCTGTTCATTTCAGATGCCCATTTTTGTGCTAGAAGAGAGGTTAGGTAGAACTCTTGAAGACACTGGTATAGCAAAAGATTTTATGAGCAAAATCTCAATTGCCCATGAACTAGTGCAAACAATCAGCAAGTGGGTTGTTTTCTTATTCAAAAGCTTCTGCACAGCAAGAGAAATGATCAACAATGTGAAGAGACAACCCACAATGTGGGAAAAAATTTTTACCAGCTTTTCCTCAGAAGAGGGTCCACTATCTAGAATATATAAAGAACTTTAAAAAATCAGATCTCCAAAATTTAAAGACCCAAGGCAAAAATGGCCATCTGAAAGGAAACAAATTTGCATAAAGTTGGAACCTTGCCACTGCACTTTACCCTTTTGATCATGATCTTCAAAGTATTTTTTAAAAATCTGTATACCTCTTATACCATTATTTGTTCAATATCAAATAAACTTCATTAATAACTGCATAAATTTATTCTTGATTTAAATGATATTTTTGAAATGAAATGCTACATGTGCTGCTAGTGTTTTCTTATGCTGAAAGCATGACATATCCAATAAAAGTCAAGAGTAGAACTCAGACTTTCAGACCCCTTAAAAACTGGCTTTTCTACATAAGACACAAAACAGGAGTCAAAGTTTGAAGGAAGAAGGTTTGTCTGGTAAATTTATTACTTAATTAAATGTGTTATTTTGGGTAAATCAGAAGATATAAGTACTCAGATAAAAATGAAAAGCTCCTATGATTCTTGGCCTAAAAATGACAACTAATGCTTAAAATTTGGGCGTTACACATATAGAGCTATATTTCTCCATGTAATGTGATCACTGCATACCCACTATTTAGTGATATGCTTGTCTCTTTTGACTTTATATATAGGTGTTTCATATCAGGCAACTAACTGAGAGGATAGCATTAAATGATTTCCTAGTTTCTTAATGCAGATTTTTACAAATGATTAATCACTTTTTTGTATTGTTTCTAATTATTAGAGACAACATTTAGTTTTTGTTATTCTGGTGCTGCTGCTATTGTTGTTGTTGAAACGGGGTCTTCTTTGTGGTTCAGACAGGCATTTAACTCACTGTGTAGTCCAGGCTGGCTTTGAACTTGCAGTGATTCTCCTGCCTCAGCCTCCTGAATACTGAGATTATAAGTGTGTGCCAGTGTTTTATGCCCATCATGAAGTTATAGTTTTATTGGAAATACAGCTGCTAGAGTAAGAGATAATGTGACACTGAAAGTCTCTTTTCCATGATTATCTTTTTCACTCATATGTGATTTCATAATTAGTACATTGATGATGCTAATTTCCCAATTCCTTGTCAATTATGGACACTATTATTTAAATTTGTTTGTGTTTTAGGAGAAAGTTTTTTACAGTATTTTAATTTTAAAAATTCATGCATGAGGCCTTAAAAACTAAGTAAGCAAGGTAAGAATACAACAGATTCTAGCACACAGAACCAGTATCCTTTCTTATAGTAACATATCAGAAAAAAGTTGAAATGCATCGTTCCGGTCCAAGTTACCTTCTCACTGGCCCCTTTGCTTCAAGGCATCTACTGAACACACTCTTGCTCCTCAGTGTGAGGAGAGCCGTCTCTGGACCTATGCACAGCCTCGGGGCCTCCAGATCCACTGAACTCAAAGCCACATGCTGTCAAGGTCCCCAGAATAGTCTGCTACTTAACAGTTGGAGATGTGCCATCTGATGGGGTCCTGGAGTGATTGCTCCGGAGTATAAATC
>NW_022900929.1:45950770-45998396 GCF_012274545.1 Fukomys damarensis
GAGTCCTTCCTGACTTCTGGGCATTATGATTTGCTCTGCCACTCTCTCTGAGTTCAGGAAATACATTTCTTGCATGATAGAAATAAGTGCTTGTAGGCTTTATGTAGTATGTAATTCATGTATCCCATGAATTATGAGATAAAAATTAAAAACCACACTTGCCATAAAATTGATGTTATTGTTTCCTGGTCATGATGTTGTTATGTAGTCTGGGTGGCAGAAAAGCTTTGGAAATGTAGAATTAAGATTTAATAACTCATTTTGTCTTTCTTTCCCCTTTGTTCCTTCCTCTCCGCCCAGTTCCTCTTCCCATTTGAACCTTCAATATAAACATTAATATCTAGAATGTATAAATAACTCTTAAAATTAGACTTCACAAAATAAAGGACCTAATCAAAAAATGGTCGATGAAAAGATTCTTCTCAAATGAAGAAGTAAAATGGCTAATAAGTACATGAAGAAGTGCTTGACATCTTTGGCCATGATGGAAATGCAAATCAAAACACGAATGTTTTATCTTACTCCAATAAGAATTACTATCATCAAGGACCCAATAAAAAACAAATGCCAATGGTGGAAATGTAAACTGGTAAAAACCATATGAAAATCTACATGAAGATTTCTCCAGAAGTAAAATTATATATTAGATTTGACCCAGCTATACCTCTCCCAGTATTTTCTTAAGAGCTAAAGCCATCAAGCTATCGTATTACAGTCATACTTACGTGTATAGCAGTGGAATTCACGAGAGCTAAATTATGGAAACAGATGACAACCGGCTAAAGAAAAAAATATTTTCTAGTACTCTTTAGCCATAAAGAAGGATTAGTTTTAGTCATTTATACAAATGTGGATGGTTCTTGAAAAAAATTACAGCAACAATCCATCTCTTGGTACCAATTTTTGTATTAGTCATTTTCCTGTTATTGCTACAAAATACCTGACACCTGCAACTTAAGGGAAAAAAGGACAGTTTCCAGTAAATTCAGTCCAAAGTTGGCTATCTTAAAGACAGAAATGTATGCTACAAGATCCTGGTGGGGGAAAGTCTAGCTTATTCCATGGCAGCCAAAACACAGAAAGAGTGAAGACAAGAACACACCCTTCCAGATTATGCCTCCAATGTCTCATCTCCAACAAGAGCCCACTTCCCAGCGGCAAATTCAGCCACTGACCTCATGAGTGGATAAATCCACTAATGAGAATAGCACTCCTGTTATTCATTCACCTTCCAAGCACAAGAGACATCTGGGGAACATTTAAAATCTAAAGCTTAGAAGTGCTCCACTACAAAAGTGACAAATTTTTCCCATTGTATAAGTTGTCTCTTCATTCTTTATCGTTTCCTTTGCTGGGCAGAAGTTTTTAATTGATATAACCCCGTTTGTTAATTTTTAAAAATTATTTCTTGTGCAATTGGAGTTCTGTTCAGGAAGTCCTTGCCTATGCCTATGATTTCAATTTTTTATTTATTTTAATCATCCAGCAAATTCAATGTTTCTCTTTTTATATCTAGGTCTTTGATTTTTATTTAATTTTAGTACATGGTATCAGATATGTTCTATATTCATTATTCTGCATTTAGGCAACCAGTTTTCCCAGCACCACTTATTAATGAGTCTGTGTGTTCTTCAGCATTTGTTTTTAGCTGTATTTTCAAAAATTAGATGTCTAAAGGTCCATGGAACTACTTCTTTCTTTTGTTTTATTCTGTTCATCTACATAACCATTTTTGTGCCAGTACTATTACTATTTTTATTTTTTATCTTTATTAAATTTATTGGTACATATTAGATATACAACCCAATTACATTCATCATTGGGATCTTGTACCTATACATAATTTATCAGGTTCTTATTTTGCCCCATTCCCCAACCCTACCCTCAGGCCCTCCACCCTTCCCTGTTTACAAAGACATTCTTTCCATGTTTTTCCTTTTCACAAATTTTTCTTTTCCCTTTTCCCTTTCCCCTACACTCCCCACTTCCTCTACTCTTTTAGACTTTTCTTCCTATTACCCAATATCAATTGTACATTTTAATCCTTATTTACACTTTTCATTTTTCATACCAGAGAAACTATTTGATATTTACAAATGTGTAACTTATTAATTTCACTTAAGACTATGGCCTCAATATGCATTCACTTAGCTATAAATCTCTCTAGTTTCTCATTCTTTATGGCTGAGTACTACTCCATTTTAATAAAAAAAATCTTCTTTTTCCAGTTTCCAGTTGATGGGCAATTGGGCTGTTTCCAAGTCTTAGCTATTACAAACTGGGCCACTATAAATATGGATGTGCATGTATAGTTATGGTATGATTTTTAAAATTCTTTTGTGAAGATACCCAGCAGTGGAATAGAAGGGACAAATGGAACTTCTAATACTAGTTGTTTGAGGTATCTCCATACTGATTCCCGCAGTGGTTGCACCAGTCTGCACTCTCACCAACAATGAAGAAGGGTTCCTATTTCCCTACAACTGTGTCAGTATTTGTTATTGGCTGATTTCTTAATAGTAGCCATCCTTTCTGAGGTGAGATAGAAGCTCAGTGGCGTTTCTATCTGCATCTCTCAAATGACCAGTGATTTTGAACATTTTTTTCATATGATTTTCTGCTACTTTTTCTTGTTTGTCTGAGAAATGTCTGTTCATTTCAGATGCCCATTTTTGAAGTGGGTCTTTATATTTGGAGGGGTCTGATTTTTTTGAGTTCTTTATATTCTAGGTAAGTAGACCTTCGTCTGAGAAACAGTTGGTAAAAATTTCTTTCCCACATTGTGGGTTGTCTCTTAGCTCATTATGTGATTTCCCTGACAGTGCAGAAACTTTTTTAAAAAATGAGATCCCAATTGTTGATTCTTTGTGCTAGTTCCCATGCTACTGAGGATTTGTTCATAAAGTCTTTTCCTACAGTGATATCATCAAGAGCTCTACCTAACTTCTCTTCCAGCAAGTTTAGTGTTTCTGTTTTAATATTTATATCTTTAATCAGTTTGGATTTCAGCTTAATGCATGGTGAAAGATTTAATCTAGTTTAATCTTTGTCAAGTTGAAATCCAGTTTTCCCAACACCATTTATTAGAGAGGCTATCTTTTCTCCAGAGGGGGTGTTTGGCTCCTTTGTCAAAGATGCGGTAGTTGATTATGTCAGGAGATGTTTCTGCATCTTCTAATCTATCCCACTAATCCTTGGTCTGTTTCTTTGCCAGTACTATGCTGTTTTATCACAGTGTCTTTGTAGTATAGTTTTAAATTGGGGATTGTCATACCCCCTGCCATGTCTCTGTTGCCTAGAATTACTTTTGCTATTCTATGTTTCTTCTGACTCAAAATGAATTTTTGGATTGTTTTCTCTAGTTCTATGAAATAAACTGTTGGGATTTCAATAGGGATTGCACTGAATCTGTGTTTTGGAAGTATAGCCATTTGCACTATCTTGATTCTTCCTACATAGGAACTAGGGATGTTTTTCCATTTTTCTTATATCTTCTTTAATCTCTTTTTGTAGAGTGCTGTAGTTTTCAGTGAAGAGGTCTATTGTCTCTTCATTAGATTGATTCCTAGATTTTTCATTTTTTTGGATGTTATTGTGAAAGGGATTTTCCCTAATTTGACTTTCAGTGAGTCTGTTCTTTGTGTACAAGAAGGCTATTGATTTTTGAGTACTTACCTTTTATCCAGCCACTGTACTGAATGAAGACTTTTGGTGTTCTTTGGGTCTTCTCTGTAGAGTATCCTATCATTCGCAAATAATGACAGTTTCACTTGTTCCTTTTCTATCATTATTGGTTTTAATTCTTTCTCTTGTCTAATTGCTGTGGCTAATGTTTCCTAAATTATATTGAACAGGAATGGTGATAGTGGACATCCTTGTTCCTGATTTTAGCATGAAGGTTTTCAATTTTGACCATTTAGTATGATGTTGGCTGTTGAGTTTTCATAAATAGCCTGTATCAAGTTGAGATAAAGACCATCTATTCCAATTTTCTGTAGGGTTTTTTTTTTAATCATGAATGGGTGTTGAATTTTGTTAAATGTGTTTTCTGCATCTATTACTATTTTTATTGTATCTTGTAGTATAACCTGAAATTCAGAATAGCAATGTTGCCAACTTTGTCTTTGTCTTCTTTTGTCATTGTTTTTCGGGATGACTTTGGCTATTCTGGGTAGTTGCTTGTTGCACATAAATTTTGGGATGTTTTCCAAGTTATATGAAGAATGCTGTTAGTTTTTTGTAATTATATTGAATCTATATATCAATTTTGGTAATAGGTAATTTTGGTAATTCTGCCTATAACTTCTTTAATCTCCTTTTAAAAATACTACAATTTTCATTACAGAGTAATTTCTCCTCCTTGGTTAAATTGATTCCTAGGTATGATAGTTAATCGTTGTGTCAACTTGAATAAGAAATGCATGGCAGATTGGTTGAACCCTGTTCTGGGTGTGTCTGAATGAATGACTCACAGAAGATGGAAGACAAATAGGCATGGAGATTGGATGGAATAAAAGTGGAAGAAGAAAGAAGTCTCTCTTACTGTTCAGCATGCAGAGTGCCCTTTTGCATTTTTCCACCCATGACTCTGCAGTCAGTCATTATAAGACTACCTTGTAAATCCTTTATATAACATACATGATCTGTCCCTCTAGTGAATCCTGATACACTAGGTATTTAATTTCTTTTGTAGCTACTGTGAATGGGATTTCTTTCCTGACTTCTTTCTCTGTAAGCTCGTTATTTCTGTGGAGAAACACTGTTGATTTTTGTGTGTGTAGATTTCACATTCTAACATTTAGCTGAATTTGTTTATTAGCTGTAACAGTTTTGTGGTAGAATTTTTTGGGTCTTCTATACCAAAGATTTTATTATCTGGAAATCAGAACAACTTGACTTCTTCATTTCTTACTCGGATCCCTCTTATTTCTTTGTCTCGACTGATTGCTTTTGCTGAAGTTTCAATCGCTATGTTAAACAGGAGTGGTGAGAGGGGATATCTTGTCTTTTTCTTGATTTTAGAGGAAATGCTTTCAGTTTGGTCCCATTAAGTATAATGTTTGTCATAAATGGCTTTTATCAGATTGAGGTCAGATCTTTCCATATCTAATCTCCTCAGGATTTTGAAATCATGAATGGAAATTTGATTGTCTCAAGTGTATCTCAAATGGAAATTGTGTGGTAAAGATTATGTGAGTTTTATTCTTTTTTATATAGTTACACATATTGATTTGTACATGTTGGATCAATAAGATAAAGTCAATTTGGTTATGTTGTTTGATCTTTTTGCGTTACATTTTGTTTGCAAAAATTTGTTAAGGATTTTTGCATTTTCATTAAAGTTATTAGCCTGGGGTTTTCATTTCATTATTAAATCTTTGTTCTGGTTTTGGGTCAACATAATGCTGGCTTCAAGGAGTGACTTAGCAATGTTTCTTCCCTATCAATTCATATAAGAGTTTGAGGAATATTGACATTAGTTCTTTTCTGTAATTCCAGTACAATACAGCTGTGAGTCCATCAGGTTCTGGGCTTTTCTTACTTGGTAGAATTTTTCATTACTGCTTCAGTTTCACTGCCTGTCATATTAAGAGTTTTTATCTGTACCTGGTTCAATTTTTAGTTCATATGTATCTAGTAATATCCATTTTTTTCTATATTCTCCAATTTTTTGGAATATAAATTCTTGAAAAGGTTGTGTACAATCCTCTGGATTTCATTTTGATCATTGTGTTTTCACCCTTTTCATTTTTAATTGTATTGAGATGGGTCTTTTCTTAGTTTCTCTTGGTAAGCTTGACTAAATGTTTATTGATATTACTTACCCTTTTCAAGAATCAACTATTTGATTCACTAATCCTTTTAAGTGTTTTTAATTTCGATTTCATTTATTTACATTATAATCTGTATTTCTTTCTTTCTACAAATTTTTGTACTGGAATTAGCTTTGTTTTCCTAGGTCCTAGAGATGTAACATTAGGTTGTTTATTTATTTATTTATTTAGTACTAGGGATTGAACTCAGAACCTTGCACTTGCAAGGCAGGTGGCGGAACTGCTGAGCTAAATCCCTGGCCCAATGATTAGGTTATTTAGAATCATTCTACTTTTCTACTGTAGTCATTCACAACTATAATATTTTTCTCATGGAAATAATTTCATTTTGTCTTGCAAGTTTTGGTATGTTGCACTGCTGTTATCATTTGATTCTACAAAATTTTAATTTCTTTCCTGATATTTTCTGTAAACTATTAATTCTGCAACAGTGTAATATTCAATCTCCATGTGTTTCCTAGTTTCTGTGGTTTCTTTTGCTGCTGTTTTCTAATTTTATTCCCTTATGATGCAATAAGATTGCAGATATTATTTCAATTATTTTATATTTATTTAAGTATACTTTATGGCCTCATACAGTATATTTTGGACACATTGATGAGCTGCTGAGAAGAAAGAGAATTCTGCTGTTGTTGGATGAAACACTCTGTAGATATTTGTTAAGTTCCTTTGTTTGATGGTATGCATCAACTCTGATATTTCTTTGTTGAATTTTTTTTCTGATTGACCCATCCCTATGAGTATTGAAATTCCTCACTATCATTGTATTGGTTTCTATCTATCTTTTTACATGTCAAGTAGTATTTGTTTGATAAAAGTGGTATACTGATATTTTGGACATACAATTATACCTTCTATCCCCTTTCTGTTGCATTATTCCCCTGTTTAATTAAAATAGCTATTGGCATCTTCTTTAAGTTGTTAATCATCCTTTATCAGCCTAGCTATTTACACCCTCTTTGAGCTAATTGAACATATTATACATTTGCTTTTCTTCTTTGATCACATTAATTTTATTAACTAGTGTTTTTTATTTATTTACCTGGAATTTCTTCCATTTCAATGCCCATGAGATCAGATTATGGGAGTTAAGATTTTTTTAGTATCTTGTTACCTTCTTTCTCATATTTCCAGTGCTTTCTTGTTGAGGGCTGAATATCATTTAGTGCTACTATGGAGATCTCTCTAGTTTAGTGTGTATTTTCTTGTGATGTGACTTTGGCTGGTGATATTTTGGTGTTTATGTACATATGCAACCTACTCAATATCAGGATCAGTTCCAACCACTCTGTTACAAAGAGAGAACAACATCCTCAGAACAAACCACATATCAACATATAATCTAAAACTTAAGAATTTCTCTTTTTCCACAACCCAGGAAGACAATAAAATAGTACTGATGAAGAGTATTCTAAGATGTGGAGGATGAAGGGGAAGAAATGAAGAAAATAGTTCAAAAAGAAGGAAAAAGGAAATGAGCAAATGAAAGGAAGATGGCATTATTTTCATATGTAGGATGGAGAAAAAAAGGTGAGATGGAATGAAAAGTCATTTTAAAAGGGAGGAAAAAGAAAAGGGTATATACATACCCTATATCTATCTATCTATCTATCTATCTATCTATCTATCTATCTATCTATGTATCTATCTATCAATTGATCTATGTGGAGGTTAAAGGAAGCTACGAGAAGGTTGCAAACAATTAATATGAAGGTAGAAAAACTTGCATTTGAATCATTCATGCAATCATTCATGGTGAGAGTTTAACCTGAACTTGACATGTCAATGAAAGATATTATATAAAATAAAGACATAAGTAATTTTATTCACAATTTCATATATGTAAAGAACTCATTATATATTCTAAGATGGGGAAATGAAAGACAAAAAAGGGAGAAAGGAAAAACAAAAATATAAAAAATCTTTGTGTTGAATGAATTTGTGTCACACAGCAGCAGGGGAGATGGAAGGAGGATTCAAGAAGGTGTGAGAGGAAAAATAAGTAAATCACAGGGGGAAGAAACTTAAATAAGGTGTAGTAGAGGGTACAGGGAGTTTCTGTCCAATTTATGACCAAACCTGAAAACTAATACAATGAATACCATGAAAAATTTGGTGTGAGAGAAATCGATATCATCAAATAAGGAGAAATAGAGATAAAAGCATTTACTCTTAGTCGTGCAACCTTGCTAGCACAATGTTGACACCCTAATTCTTACTAAAAGCAAGAGAAGATGGAATAAAAAAATCAAACGAAAAAAGGAATAAAAATATAATGTGTTGATAGCACTTATATATGAAAAAAGAGAGGGGACAGAGGTTTGAGAGGGATTGAGGGGAGAAGTGAAAAGAAAGAGAGCAAGGAATTGAAAGGTAACACGATGGGGCATAAGGAAGATTCAGATTAATTTATGGCTAAACCAAATAGCTCATCTATGAAACACCCCTTGGCATGAGAAAACAGAGTGTAGTTTGGTAAGAGCAATAGTTCAGATTCCTACCTCTTACTAGCACAGAACAAGTCCTGCTACTCCCTTCTTCTAATATCAATACTAAAGGAAAGGAAACATGCACACCTCTGCAAAATTAAAGGAACCTCTCAGTGTTTTTTTTTTCTTTTTTTTTTTTTAATAGTCAGAATTCCACCAGGATATTCTTCCTTCTTAGATTAAGAATAAAAACAGACTTTGACTTGAAACGCTTAAGGGGCAGACCTCTCTTCTGAAATGTCCAGCATCCCAATTCCTCCAGACTCACCTGAGACGCACTTGGCTAGAGGCCAGCCAGTGTGTTATAGCTGACCTCAACAAGGTCGGAGCTACTTCCTTTTGAAGCAACCACTACCTCCCCCAGACTCACTTACTTGACTGGCATGGTTCAAAGAAAAAGAAGAGAGAAAAGGGGAAGGGGCTTAACAGGATTGAAAATGGTCAAGATACGTTGTATACATGATGTGTATGTATCAGTTCCCCAAAAGGAACATCACGATTCTGTATTGCACATATACTAAAAAAAAACCAAAAAAAAAAAAAAAAAAAAAAAAAGCCTCAGAAAATTGTTCCTTGTAATTCCGTACATGGCCAGGAAGGGGCAGTACTGCCTCTCTTGCAAGTATTCATCCACTACCAGAGGTTATCATTTAAAAATATGTAAATTATTCTCTCCTACTTCAATTTATTTAGATGTCAAACAAACATCTATCTCCATGCTGATCCATCTATCTAAACAGTGTTTGTTGGGCCGGGGATTTAGCTCAGCGGTTTGGTGGCCTGCCTCGCAAGCGCAAGGACCCGAAACTAAACAGTGTCTGTTTATCCTATTATAGGGTTGGAAAATATGATGGAACAATTCTCTGAAGACACAGGTTATCTGTGAAGGTCAGGGCCACATTAATTATCCTAATATGATTTTACTCTGTCCTCACCCACACACATTTCAATCACCAGCCCCACTTATTTAATATTCTAGGATTCCCTTCCCTCTTCTTTTTACTAACAAATCTACTCACACTCTAAGGCTCAGTTCAAGCACCATTACGACGGGACCCTCTCTAATGGGTCAAGAAGCAGAGTTCACATCTCTCCCTTGCTCTTCTTACCTAGGCATTCACATCTCTGGTAGACGTCATCTTGCCGTGCATGAGTACTGGGACTGGGTTGGAGATTGGGACTATGCCTTTTACGAATGAGGCTCAAGTACTGCCCACCTGGCAAAAAATTAAGGAACACTTACTACATTGGCGGCAGTCCCTCCTTATTTGCGTGCTCATTTTCTTGGTACTGCTGCAGCCAGTCATGGTCTGAAAATATTAAATGAAATAATTGGCTAAATTAGAATTGCACACTGCTCTGAGTAGTGTGATAAAATCTTTTGCCCTCTTGTTCCACCCCAGCCTGAACACGAATCATTACTTTGTCCAGGGTATTCATGCCGTGTGCTAGCTGCTGATTTCTCACTCAGTAGCTGTTGTCTTGTTAGCAAAGTGACTGTCAAGGTGTCACAGTGCTTGTGCGTAAATAATCCTTGTTTTATTTAATAAGACCCCCAAAAGGCAAAAGTGGGGGATTTTAGCTGCTAACAAGGTGGAAATGACAAAGAGGAGATGCAAAGTGCTTTTATTAAATCAAAAATGATAGTTTATTATAGTACATAAGTATAGGAAAACACACATTATAAATAGAGTTTGGTGCTGTTTGTGGTTTCAGACATTCACTGGGGCTCTGGGAATGTATCCAGGACAGATAAAGGGGAAATATTTTGTGTCAAATGCATATCCAGATCAATAAATAAATGAAAAAAGAAATGCAGAAAACTTAAATTAGCAATACTATCCACCCCCAGTTCATTAAAATGGAATGGTTTTGATAGAAATGAAGGAACGTGGACCATTGATTCTGCTGGACTGTGATGGATTTGGATTGAACTGACTGGATTGGAGATTACATCAAATATAGATATAACAAAATTCTCTCTGCACTCCAAAAAAAAAAAAAGAATTTCTTCCCTATGTTCCTTTAACTTTTATTATTTATAATACAGAACATCACTGCTTTTAGGTGTGCTTTGGAATTTGTTCTCAATATCTGCCTGTATGTTCTGCTAGTACAAATACTTAAATCAAAAGCACATCTTAATTTTTTTCACATTTTATCCCTGAGATAAAAAGTGAAGAAAAGATTTCATGTTTATTGAAGCTTAGTCTGAGATTTACCAACAGTGCTGCATCTCTTGTTGACCAAACCTCATATCTTTTGAAATTTAACAAATTGTTCTTCCTTTCTTACCCACCAGCAGATCAAATCTCCTCCAGAATCAATAATTCCAGGCCTTCCAAAATTCTTTTCTCCAGTTACATTGTTAGAAACATTTAATTTACCTGATGTATAATTTATAAGAAATATAAAGTATTGATTTCATTTCCTATTATCACTTCTTAGTGTAATTTGGAATATGAACACAACTGAAAGACTGTAATAAAACTGAAGTCACTGAGGAAAAAGGAACCACATATTTTCTGTGCTCTAATCCATGAACGTAGATTGTAACCCATTGTGTGTCCTTAGTAAACTTTGTTAATGTCTGCAATAAAGAAGAAATGCTGCTATTTGTGCTGATTTGCAAACTTCATGGGATTTTCTCTCTTCCACCATTGTAAAACAAGTGACTATTACTGACATACCCAGGTGTGTTACAGAATGATTTTTTTTAATGTCCTAGGAAAACAAAGAAAGGGAGTAGCAGAAGTTTGAATCTGATTCTTATTAATGTATAATGAGGGAATTTCTGAGTCTAAATGACTGTACTTTTTTAACACTTTAAATTTTGGATTAAATGGGAAAGAGCTTCCTTTCCCAGAAACAGCTTCAAGCAGTCAAGCACTTGTGAAAGGGTGGAGTCACTTGAAAAAATTACGGCAGATGCGAGTTTGAAGTCAGAGCTCCAGGTGTCTGGGGAGAGCAGAAGACCATCTGGGTTTGCACTGAGCCTTGGCTTCAGGGGGCATGGACAAGATCTCGAGAGCATCATTTTTAATTCTAGGACTTCACCTGGCATGTAAGTTGTACAGGAGAAACTCCAGGATATATTATTCAATTGGGGAAATGAGAACACTGGAGAACAGACAAAAATTGTGAAGGCAGAAACTTTAAAGGGAGGATGCAAAATTTATGGCCTGTGACTTTTTTATCTTTCTAAGCAGGGGTGAGCAGCCAACAGAAGGAGAAAAGTGGCCAGCAGCAGGTGAAGCAAAGTCCTTGGTCTCTGACTGTCCAGGAAGGAGAGATTTCAATTCTGAACTGTACGTATGAAGACAGTTCATTTTACTACTTCCCCTGGTACCGGCAATTCCCTGGAAAAGGTCCTGAATTACTGATAGACATACATGAAAATGTGAATAAAAAGAATGACAGAAGATTCACAGTCTACTTCAGTAAAGGTGCCAAAGAGCTCTCCCTACATATCAGGAAGACCCAGCCTGGAGACTCAGCCACCTACTTCTGTGCAGCGAGCACACAGTGCTCTCCAGGCACCTGCAGCCTGTGCCCAAATTGCATGTGGGGCTCCTGAGGAGCCCTACTCATGATTTAGGCTGGGATAAATGCAAACCAGCTTCATTTTCACAAATAGGCGCCACTGTAAGTGTGCAAATTCACTGTGTGGCAATATGGGAAAATTATTATTAAAGTAAGTAAAAGTAATTTAGTTTCATCAGTAACCAAACTGTGTAGCAGTTAAAATGTTTGAGATTTGTACAAGGCACCCAATTAATTGTGGGGCAAATAGGACTTTTATACATTTCTGATGGAATGCTAAGTGGTGTTATCTCACTTGAAAGTCATTTGGCAGTTTCTTGTGAAATGATTTTACCATATGATTAGAAATTCAAAATTTGCCCAAGATAAATCAAAACACGTTTCTACACAAGGACTTTTGTTTATAGCACTCCCATCCATAATAACCCCATACTACAAGCTGGAAATACCCCAAATGTCCGTTACCTGATGAATAGAGTTATAAATCATAGCATTTTCCTCTAAAGTCACACTACAGTTCAATAAAATGGGTTTGACTAATGATATAATCTAAATAAAAACCCTCTATACTTTATTGAGAGAATGGATAGATGTATATAGTATGCTCATGCAATGGAAAATAATTCAGTAATCAGAAGAGTGGTCTCCAATATAAGCAATTTAAATGGATCTCAAAAGCACTGTGCTGAGTCAAATAAGTCAACTTCATTGATTACATAATGCATGATTCTGCTTACATATCATGCTCAAATTAGCAACATTGAAGAAAAAGTCAACAGAGGTCAGGAATTAAGAGTTGGGAAGAGGTGCACATGAAGGATTTGTGTAGGATGAACAGTTCATTGTCATGATTGCAATGGTGGTTATATATGTGTGACAAATGTTAATGAAATTACACACATGTGCACACACATGCACACACACACATCCTAGAGTGCATATGAAAATGTGTGAGTTCGAGTAAGGTTGGTACTTTAATCAGCAGCATTATATAAGAGTATTATTATATGAGTATTTGAGCAATATTGTGTCACTAACCTGGTTTTGATAATCCTACATAAAGACGATGATACATAGAATAATGTAACATATTGTTGGTAGAGAAAGCTAAATGTTCAGGAGAACTTTACATTGTGGTATCTTCTGTGTGAGTGTAACATTATTTCCAAATAAAACATATGCATGTGAAACAATTTGACTTTTAAACAATGCTGGTTGTAATGTAAAGTGGGTACTCACTCCAGGACATTCTTATAAAACCAACCATGTACTTTCTGTGACTGGATGACTGCACCTCTAGCCATTTATGCAAGGAACATGAAAATATGTGTCCAATGAAAATATCACGGGTGGCCTGCCTTGCAAGTGCAAGGACCCGAGTTCAATCCCAGGTACCAAAATATATATATATATATCACATAAGAAGGTTCATAAGATTTTTATTTGTAATATAAAAGAAACTAGAGAAAACTCCTGCAAACAACAAATTAAAATCACTTGTGCTATAAACATTCAATGGAATATTAATCAGCTAGAAAAAGGATCGAACCACTAACATAACACAAATAAACCCCAAGCACATTATGCCTGGCAAAAGTGCCAGACATAAGTGGTATATGTTATTTGATTCCATTTATATAAAATTAAAATAGGCAATCTAATGCATGGTGAAGCAAATCAGCAGAGTAGATACATAAGTGCTCTGGGAGCTGTGTGATTGGGCAAAAGGGGCTGTGATGGAGTGAAGGAAGAGAACATTCTATCTATTGAGAGGAGAGTGGCTTACAAATTTGAAGCTTTCAAATCTACTCTAACTCTATATTTATTGTCATTTATTTTTACTGTAACTTATATTTCCATAAAAATATATATAAGTACATAAATGAACTGAAAAGGAAAAAAAGCAACAAAAGGGGGAACCCAATGCTGAATTTTAATGAATATTTTAATTTTAATGAATAAAACTATTTAGTAATGCTGATGGTGAAAAGACTAGAGAATAGTCAAATTTCATGGTAGCCACTGGCTCCTAAAATGTGTCATAATCCTGAGAGTTTATGAAATGGCACTCTCTGTGTCATCTTAGTTTCATGGGGCTGCTATAACAGTGAACCCGAGACTGACTGACTAAGACAAATAGAAATTTATTTTCTCACAGCTTTGTAGGCCAGCCACCTGAAATCAAAGTTGGCAGCTCTGTTCCTATAAGGATCTAAAGAAGATGTATTTCAATCCTCTTCCCATTCTGTTAGTCTGAGGAGAGATGACTGTTCTCACTCTGCTTTCTCCTGTAATCTTCCCTCTCTATCTTCCCCTCTTGTCACATAACATTAATTTTATTATTAAACCCAGTCATATTGGACAAGAGGCCAAGCCTATTTTAGCACGACTTAATCTTAACTAATTATGTCTGTGATAACCCTATTTCTACAGAAAATCATATTCAATTTATTAGGACTTCGATATGTGTTTGAGGAGACACAATTCCACAAAATAGCTTTTGAGAAAAGGAACATTGCCGGTGGATTAATAGAAAAGCTTGTGGTGGAAAATTCACTACTGATTGTCCAAGTAGACCTAAACCAGTGGTGGCAAACCTATGGCATATGTGCTATTTGTTTTTCTTTTAAGGCAAAAGATGGCAACATAAGTGCTGTTTTTCTAAACCAAACTAAAACCCTAATATTCAAATTTAATTGCAGTGTTGGCACTTTGTGGTAAGTGTGTTGCAGTTTGTGTACTCATCTCTAAAAGGTTTGCTGTCATTCATCATCAGCATCATTAGAAGAGTGAGATATTAGAATGAAAAAAGTGATGTGATGTGAAAATGAGGAAAGCCTCCCTAAAAACTCAAAAGATAAGAAAATATATTATCCCCTATATAGTGAATCTGTGTTGAACTTGTGACCTCCAGGATTTTAAGAGCACAAGTATATGCCAACAAGTTTGTGGCAAATTCTTACAACAACAATAAAAATCTAGTAAACAATGTGAAATACTGAAAATAAAATACATCGACAGTAGAAATTAAACATTTACCAAGAAATTTATGTATTATTAGGACAAGTACATTTTAAAATTCTTAAGAAATAGTTTGATGAAAAATATATACTATCAAACATAGCTTAAAAACAGAAAAACTGAATAGATTTTTATCTTTAAAGTTTTTTATAATTAAAATATTGATTATTTATAACAGAAAGTTAGCTTTTCATCTGTATTTAACCACTAACAAGCCATTGAAGGACGTGTTTCAAAAATCATCCCAAATAAAAACAGGCATATAAAATCCAATTCAAAGACAGATAAATGGTCAGTGGCATATAAAACATCAACTTCCATAGTTGTCAGAAGAAATTACGGTAAAAGAATTTGCTATGGTTCTACCGAAAACAAAAATGTCTAGTAATATTAAAACTGACAAGGATAAAGGGAGATAGAACTGTTTACTTTTTTCAGAGAACAATTTAGACAACCACTTAGGAGAATAATATGCCTAAACTAGTAAAAAAGATGCCCTTCAAAAAATGCTGCCAAGATCTGTCATGTAAGGGTATGAGATTCCAATGATAAATGTAACTGTACTGTAGACTTAAAAAGTACCAATAAACTCAATAAGATTTTTAAAAATGCAACCATTTTAATTCCAGATGTCGAAGTTTACAAAAGTCAAATATGTGAACAAGGAGACATTTACAAGGATGCAGCACTAATTAAAAAAATAATGAATATAATCAATCATCAGTGGACTGAGAAAAGGCAGCTTATTCAAAGTAGTGAAAATGCATTACTATTTCACACAAAGAAGGAAACAGACGTGCAACTCCTTGATTTTATACAAGTAAATCTGATTTGAACTTGTGATCTGCAGGAATCTAAGAGCATAAATTTGTGCCAATAAGTTAATGGTAATTTTTTCCACATATTTTCATAGATAAGGATTAAAAACTACAATAATGACTGTAAGAAACAAATATCAGAATGATACATGCTGCATGTCACTGTTTCTGAGAAGTCTCAACATGAAAAAAATATTGTTTTGTAATGTATATGCATAAAAATACAATTTGAAAAGCCCTGTAGGAGATCTTCCTAATCTTCCTCTTTGGAAAGTAAGAAGAAACAGGGTGACTATTTTTAACTCTGCAAAGACTGAGAGGGAGAAAAGAGGAGAACAGCAAAGGGCAGGAGAGGGGAAAAGTGAAGGGAAAGAAAGGGAAGGGGAGGAGGGGAGGGAAAAAAGGAGGGGAGAAGGCATTAGAGGAGAGAAGAGAGAAGTCTGCAGAGCTACAGCAAAATTAAATTCTATGGGGAAATAGTTTACCTTGCTTATTAATTACAGCATGTGCATCTTATACCATGGAGTCAGCATGTAGGCCCAGATACTCTCTAGACTGAAATGGGAAGACTACTTGAAACCAAGGTTCAAAGCCAGCCTGGGCAACAGAATGAGGCTCCAACTCAGAAACACTAAACAAAAGCAAACTAAAATGCTTTAGTTCAACTGAAACACTCAACTCAGAAGCTCCCTTCCTCTTTCTTTAATCTATGGTTTTTCTGTACACACAAAGACAAAGTGAAAAAAGAAAATTGGTTCAATTGGCTCTTACAATAGGAGATGTGCCACAAGCAGTCAGTATATTTATGCCCTCTGAACCTAAACGAAGAGGTAGAGAAGTTGGTAAGAGACTTACAGTATATCTTGCAGTAGTATCTTGGAGTCGCATTCATTTAACATAAATAGTACAAGGATAAAAAATATACAAGGGTAAAAATGGATTGGAGGTCAGCATCTGACCAGACTCCTGTCAAGAATGCAGAAGGGAAGCAGGAGCTGGAAGATCAGGGAACTTCAGCAGTGATCCTAAGGTTTTGAAGAGAAAGTGTGTTTTAGATTTTATAAAGGAGCCAGAGAAAATCTGAAGGCAATTTTCCATGAAATGATTCAATTTTTCCATTTGGGTTTCTTCATAGGGCAGTCAAACAAAAATAGGGGTTCAAGAATTTGATATAAACTCCTGATTCAGATGAATATTCAGGATAAAGTGTTGGAGAATCTCAATTCATTCAGTGTCCAAAGATGAAAATATTTTTGTTGTAAACATTTACACAATGAGTGAAACAGCATTCAGGGGCAGGAATTTTCTTTCTGAAAATTATAACAAGAATCATAGAATTGCTCCGAACAGTGCATGAAAACTTATGGTAGCAATGCAAGGGTTTCTAATTAAGTTAAGCACAGTTCCACTATAAATAATGTAATCCACTGCTGCCACTGGCACTACAATAAAGAACTGCAAAGATTTCAGAACTCTAAAGCCTGTTTTGATCTCACCGGTCTGAGCAGATGCTTTGCCCTTGTGAAGTTACCAGTTCCTAAGGGTTGGGATGAGTGAGGAGGAGGGAAGATGAGGACTTCTGATCTGTCTCTGTGGGAAAGCCAAGGACTGGTCAGTGTGTTTCATGTTAGGATAAGATTGAAAGTTAGAAGCCAGAGCATATTCAATACCTGAATGAATATTTACAACCATGGACAGAATGTACAAAATTTTGCTCAGATAAACCCATCAGATCTTGTCACACCTTAAGTTAGTAAACCTGGATTTTTTTTAAACCACCAATAAACTTTAAATCCTTCCTTATATATTAAGCTCTATCTTTTACCAGATATTATCATTTGTACATTAGATCACAAGAAAGGATAAAACAAGTGGGAAGGGTAGGGGAAAGGTAATAAGGGAAAAGAAAAAAATATGAAAAAATGAAAAAATGGAAATAAAGACTTTTTAAATGGAGAGGGGAGGAGGGGGTGAAGGGAGGTCAGGGACAAGGGGAAAAAATGAGAACAAGACCTGTCATGTAAAGGTACAAGATTCCAATAACAAATGTAACTGTACAGTATGCCTAAAATGTACCAATAAACTCAATTTAAAAAAGAAAGAATAAAACAAAGTTTAGGATGGGAAAAGCTTCCAACCTGGGTGTCAGCACGTTCAAACTTGACCTACTTAAAAACCATATTTCAGAAGCAGGCACCACCTCTCCATGAAGCACCCTGCACATGAAGTGTCAGGAGCACAGAGCAGCCACTTCAACATTCAGAAAACCCTGCCACTGCACTGCTCCCAGGTCTCCATCTGCTTAGGTACAAATAATTGCAAACCAGGACATCAGCTGCCTCTCAGCACTCAGAGATGACATGGGTCATGAAGACCTTGAAATACTTAACAGCTTTTCCTTATAGCACTCGATCTATTTTTAAAACCTGTATTAAGAACTAGAATTGTCATGATGACCTACAAGGAATGTTTAACATTGCCATCCAAGTGAGTTCTATGCATAACCATTTACCAAATATTACTGATGTGGTTTCTTTAAGGAAGCGTTCTGTGCTGTGCTGTGATGCATTGTCATCTTGCTGCTTGACAAACAGGCTTGTAAGGAACCAGACCTGTATGTGTTAACAGTACCTCTGTGTAACAAGATGTAAAATTAAACATGAGGAATGTGCGTAAATGATCATTTCAGTGTTCTAAATGGCCAGTACTATATCTAAAGCTGTGTTTTGTATGTTTTAACTTTCATGGCACAGAATAAATTAAAATGAAAAAAAGAACAAGAACTGTTTTAAAGAGTTTACAGTTCCTTTTCTAGTTGTGTATTTGTTTTTTGTTCACTTTATATTGATTCACTCATTAAAACAATGAAACTCATTAAAACAATAAAGGAAAGATTAACAGGTACATTATTTCACACAACCTCTTAGTAACATACAAAAACCCAGCCACCAATCTTTGGGGTATTCACTTGTCCTTAAGCACTTCAGTGTGTGTGTGTGTGTGTGTGTGTGTGTGTGTGTGTGTGTGTATGTGTGTGGATAATAGTATTATGGCATAGAAGGACCTGGTATAGTTGTCATGAGATTATAAAATAATACACATGAATTAACAAGTAACACTGAATACTTTGGAGCAATGAGATGGAAAATGTGACATCAGAACAACTGTAAGATACAGGGTATCATAAGTACAACTCTGTGGAAGGAACAGGATTATCTTCACTCTCTTAAAATCTAGTCAGCAAAACACATTATCAGATTTTAAAGAAGAATATTTTATTCCTTATATAATTTCAGAAATGTAGCCAACATAATAGCTTCTGTAAATCCGAAGGATTTGTTTTTATCATTTGATTTAGAAGTAACTTTATTTATTGTATAATTGAAATAGGTTCTGGAACTCAGTAAGAAAGAAAGATACTGAAATTGCTTTGAATATAGTTGCCTTTCACAGCTAAAAACAAAGACCTGTGTGGCAAAGAGGAGATATATTTGCTAAAATGGTGACCAATAATTAAATTACAAGGAAAGTCCATGACTCATTACAAGTCTACTATAAATGGGTCCCAAAACTTATTATGAGTAACATCAATATGTGTCAGCTAGCTTGATCTGAAGTTCCCCTCAGCTACCATCCTAAACATTAACTGCTATTCTTAGATCCCCCTTTGTAGGTGCTGCCTGACTTAACTATCAGAAAAAAACAAGTAGAGGAATAGTTTAGAGTAAGCATGCTTTTTCTAAGTGTGCACAGAGTTTGCAGTTTGTGAGACTAAGAAAGTCCATTTCCTGGTCAGATGAATAATAATATTAAAAAAAAACCCTAGAAAGAACATATGCAAAAGGCCAGGCACTCACAGACTCTGAACTCTGAACTTGATGCAAAGCAAAATACATGGTGCAGAAGTACATGTGCTACATGTCCCTTTCCAACCTGCTGTGAGTGTTTGTGGTCTTTATCTACACTGATATGGACAGTCCCCACATGATCAAGAATGTTAAGGATGAAAAGGTGTCACATTCGTACCCACAGATCTCAGATAAGGGAGCACTGTGGTTGCTTCATCTGCAGTCTAGATCAGAAGATTTAAACTGTAAGAAAAAATTGCTTCTGCCTCATTTGGAAACAGGTGTCCAGAGGAATTTTGTGTTGACATATTCTGTTTGAATGTTTGAGTAAAATATAGATCATACACAACATGGGTACAGTTGTCTCAAGTTGGAAAACCTGCCTCTACTTACATTAGATGTGAGTTTCACTTAATGATGCTCACAGCACAAATCTGGATCTGTTTGTCTGGAATAGTGATCAAAATTATTTTCTTAGTCTTTCCCCTTAAGTTTTAGGTGAGTTGGGGGAATGAAAGAAAGAAAACCATTAAGAAAGATTTAAAATAAGGGATTAATTATAAGAATTAGACCTCAGGCAAATGCTGATGGAGAGTCTCTACAAAGCTGTTTCCTTTTTCCTGGCATTGAGGCTAATTAAATGCAGCTCATTGGCATGAACCCCTCCTCGACCCAGGCCTCCCTGCCACCAATGGACTGGTGACCACCAGAGCCATGTGGGAGCTTCTGGCAACCCAACCCAAACCCATCCCCATACCCACCACACCCCAGCCTCTGGCTTCCTGGCTATGCCTGTTCCTCATCTATACTGCAGAGGACAGGTGGTCTTGAAGGTCATTAACCTGAGCTAGAGCAGAAGTGAAGAATAGTTACAGGGCCTTATTCCTTCTAAGTCCCTACCCCAAAGAGTAAAGTTACTATAATGATGTTTATTCATTATAAATATATTTTGGACTAGTCTTCAATTTCATTTTATTTCACATGGTTAAAGGTGATAGATTAATAACTGCCACAAATTGTCATTTTCTAAGCTGTGTTTGATTCTATTGTTGTTGCTGATTGTATCACTTGGGCTAGTGTTGTGATTGATCTAATCACTTATCTTTCCTGGTATAATGAAAATGATATTAGAGACTCCTAAATCCTAATGACCAGCTATCTCTGGAAGACATCCCTGGGAAGTAATCATCCCTTAAAGTAACAAAGATACCTATAAAGAGTAATATCAAAGTATCAACCCAGGAATTAAACCAAGGACTATACCAACAACAATAACAGAAATGAAAAGACATTTAAACAAGACACAGACTTCCAGCTTACCAAAGGCAAATTCTGGGGGAAACATGATGGAAAAGTCTGATAATCAACCCCTTGGACAATCTGAACTGATAGCACAGGAAGAAAACAAAAAGTTGAATGAGGCTCTACAAATATTTTAAACAAATAATTTCCCAGATAAAAGACATGATTATAAACTCTAGAACAGAAACAGATAAAAATAGATGAGTTCAGGACCATGATAGAAGGATAGGAAATAAATGGAAACCATGAAACCCCAACATAAGAAAGAAATGGAATCCATGAAACAGATTCAAACTGGTATCCAGGAGATTAAAAACTCTACTAAAAGTATACATAGCAGATAACCCAATTGGAAGACAGAATATCAGATATAGAAGACAGGATGGTGGTCAGTGACCATGAAAAGAGAGATCTCTTAAAAATAGTAAGAGACCATGAGAAATCAACTCATCAGCTCCTAGATGACACAGAGAAGAATAATATAAGATAATAGGAGTCCATAAAAAAGAAAAAGAAAGCACAAATGACATAAAAAACCTGTTCACAGAATTAATGATAGAAAATTTCCCAAACAGAGCAAAAGAACTTGACATACAGATAAGTGAGGTAAAAAGGACTCCAACTAGTTATGATAGAAAATTCTACACCTAGACATATAATAATCAAGATCCCAGAAACCCAACAGAAGTACAAAATGCTATAAGCAGTTAGAGAAAAGAAACAAATTACATGCAAAGGAAAGCCCATCAGAATCAGAACAAATCCACCAATCAAGGAGAGCTTGGAGTGAGGTATTTCAAGCTTTAAAAGAAAGGAAACAACCTCCACCTAAGCTGATGCATCCTGCAAAACTATCTTTCAAAACTGATGGATAAATAAAATACTTTCATGACAAAGAACACCTGAGAAACTTCATGAACACGAAACCAGCACTTCAAGCATTTTTTTTTTAAAACCTAGAAAAAGACAATGAAGGTCACACCTCCATGAAGCCCAACAGAGCAAATCCAATAGGTAAGAATTTAAAGGGAGAGGGAGAAAAATAAAATAACAATAGGATAATAACATGACAATGACAAGTCAATACATATCAGTTATAACCATCAATGTCAATGGCCTCAATTCACCAATCAAAAGAAATAGGCAGAATGGATTAAGAAGCAAAATCCAATAATATACTGTATACAAGAAACATACCTACTTGAAAGAGAAACTCATAGATTGAAAGAAAAAGGATGGAAAACAGTTCTCCATGTGACAGGAAACCAGAAAAAAGCAGGGGTAGCTATCTTATTTGCAGACAATGTAAATTCAAACCAAAACTAATTAAGATAGACAAAGAAGGTCACTATATCCCTTAAATGGGAAAAATCCAAGAGGGGGAGAGGACAATCATAAATATATATGCACCAAATACTAACACCCCCAACTATAAAAAATAAATATTAACAGACAAGAAACACCAAATAAGCATTAATACAGTTGTAGTGAGGGGCTTCAATACCCAATAAAAAGTCAATACTCAATATTCAATAAAAAGTCTAAACACCCCAATTACAATCAATGAAATTGATTATAATTAAAAAAATACTAACACAGAAAAGCCCAGGTACTGATGGCTTCACTGCTGAATTCTACAAGACATTTAGAGAAGAACTATTGTCATTATTTTTGAAACTTTTTGATGAAATTGAAAGAGAAGCAATACTTCCAAATTCATTCCTGGAAGCAAGTGTTACTTTGATTCTAAAACCAGGAAAAGACCCAACCAAAAAAGAGAACTACAGGCCAATCTCTCTAAGGAACACAGATGCAAAAATCCTCAAGAAGATACTGGCAAACAGAATACAGAAGATGATCAAGAAGATCATACACCCTGACCAAGTCAGATCTATCCCAGGGATGCATAGATGGTTCAACATATGTAAATCAATAAATGTAATACACTGTATGAACAGAGTCAAGGACAAAACCACACGATCATCACAATAGATGCTGAAAAAACATTTGACAAAATTCAACACCCATTCATGATAAAAACCCTGCAGAAAACTGGAATAGATGGTCTTTATCTCAATTTGATAAAGGCTATCTATGAAGAGCCAACAGCCAACATCATTCTCAATGGTCAAAAACTGAAAACCTTCACACTAAAATCAGGAACAAGTCAAGGTTGTCAACTATCACCTCTCATGTTCAATATAGTTTTGAAAAAGTCAACCATAGCAAGAGAAAGAAATAAAAGCAATAAAGATAGGTAAGGAAAAAGCGAAACAGTCTTTATTTGCTTATGATATGACACTCTACATAGAAGACTTAAAAAATTCTGCCAGAAAACTTCTCAACTTAATTGGCAGATTCAGTATAGTAGCTGGATACAAGGTAAATGTTCAAAAATCAATAGCCTTTTTGTACATAAAGAACAGACTCACTGAGAGTGAAATTGGGGAAACAATCCCTTTCACAATAGCAACCCAAAAAAAAAAAAAAGAGAGAGAGAAATACCTAGGAATCAATCTAACAAAGGAAGCAAAAGCTCTCTACATTGAGAACTACAACACTCTGAACAAAGAGTGGAGGGGCTGAAGGGAAGGATGGGGAATGGGGGAAAATAAATACCAAGATAAGTCAGGTAAAGGTACGCAATACCAATGATGAATGTAATTAAGCCCATATTTGGGAAAGAAACTGGATTAGGATAAGCATGTACAGGAACTGTGACTTGTATGGATGTTGTATAATTTTTGAGGACAGTTGAAAACTACAAGGGCCAATTAAAACCTGTCTGTCCCTTGGCTCCCTCAATCTAACTATGAGTGATGTTCAAGGAAAGTAATGTTATTTGCCAATGATCATGACACATACATGCTTGTCCCAAGACAAGGACAAGCTTAAGCAGAAGATGTAGTGGCAGATAGAGGAGGTATGTCAGTGTCAGGACTATCTGGCATATCAGTGACATTTGGGAGCTGCCCCGGGGTGGGTGGTGTGGAACCTGAAGAACCTACAATAAATGACTGCTGTTTCATGCTGACCTTCCATGTCATGAACCATTTGTTTTGTGACTGACCTTAGACCACATCCACACAGGGAAGCAAGTTCTGGGAAATATAATTCAAGAAAGTTAAATTGATACTGTGTAAAGCTACCACAATACACCCTTCCTGACTTGGCATATGCACCTCCTTTAACACTTCAGAGTCATGTAAAGACAAAATAGTGATCATACTTTCTTGTAATATGATGTAACTGTGCCTTACCTAACCTAAAAATGTGCTAAACCTGTCCCAGGAAGAGTATACCAAGTTCATGTGTCCATGATTGTACCTCTCTAGGTAAGTCACTTTCTCCCAAAAGTACCCTGAAACAAATACTGAGGTGTACTTATTGTTCAAGATTGCTTTTACCATTCAGGGTCCTTTATACTCCCATGTAAATTTTAGAGTTTTTTTCTAATTCTGTGAAAAATGTCACTGATAGAGATTTTACTAAGTTTTTAGGTTGTTTGGAATCATATGAACATTTTAATATTATTAATATTAGTGCTTACAATCTATGAAAGTTAAAAAATTTCCATTGTTTTATTTATGTGCTTCAGTATCTTTAATGAATATTTTATAATTTTTATCATTGAGTTCTTTTTTAGTTTAATTTATTCCCAAATATTTACTTTTTTGATTACTGTGAATGGGATTGCTTTCATAATTTCTTTCAAAAATATTGTTCTTAGTGTATAGAAGTGCTACTTTTTGTGTGCTGATTTTTAAGTTCAGGAACTTTACTAAGTTTATCAATTTTAATAATAAAAAGAGTGGAATCTTTAGGTTTTTCTGTATATGGTATCATGTTATCTATAAAGAGGGATAATTTGACTTCCTCACTTCCTATTTGTATTACTTTTCTTTCTTTTTCTTACCTAATTGCTCTGGCTTAAATTTCCAGTAGTATCCTGAATAGAAATGGAAGGCCTGGTCATACCAGCCAGGTTCCACATCTTAGAAGAAATGCTTTCAGCTTTCCAACAACCAGCCTGATGTTGTCTGTGGGTTATAAAATCTTTACTATCCTGTGGTATGTTTCTTCTGTACTTAATTTGTTCACAATTTCCATCATGAAAAAAATGTTGAATCTTTGTTGGATGTTTTTTTATTTCTCCAGATGAGAAGATCACAGTTTTTTATTATTTATCCCGTTGTGATATAGCATATATAAAAAAGCTGAAGGATCTTTACACAGCTAAAGAATCTGGGCTAGAAAACTCTAAGAGTAGAAATGAATGTTTGAAGGTGACGGCAAAGACTGGAGCTCCTCCAAAGAGCAGAAAAAGGAAGATTTATTTCTTCTCTCCCTTTTAATTCCATCCAGACTGCAAGCCTATTTGTTGGTGCTACCAGCACCCAGGGTGTGTATTCTCTCCTCAGTTTGAGGCTTACAAGTCAACCACCCAGAAACAATCAGAACTGTGCTCAACCTACTCTACTAGACGTTTCTTAGTCCAATTGATTTGACCCCACAATTAATGATCACAAAGAATGAATCCTACTTGATCATGGAGAGTGATATTTTTGATATGTCACTGGAATTTATTTACTAGTATTCTGTTGAGAATTTTTGCTTCTATGTTTAGCAAGGTTACTTCTCTGTAGTTTTATTTTGTGTTGTTGTTGTTATTGTGTCCTTGCTTTTTTTTTCTGGCCTCATAGAAGTTTAGAAAACTTCTTTCCCTTTCAGTTTTTGAGAATCTTTGAGAATTGATATTAGTTCTTCCTTACAAGTTTGGTTGGCATACAGAATGAACAAAGCTCTTGATATGCTTTTTAAACTCCTTGATCTTTAATCCCTCCAAGCAATGCCACATTAAAAGACTACTCACTGCATTTTCCTTTACACAATTTTTAAAGATTATTTTCACTTATGTGGTTTAAGAATCATCCTTCTACATTTCTATTCTATTACCAGTGGGGCTTTAGGAAAGATGGGGCACTTAGCAGGTGTGATGTTGTGATATTTAAAATTAGAAGCATTGTCCGTTGACACGTAAATTCTCAAACTGACAACTGTGTAAGAAAAAAATCTGTAGGAGAAAAGAAATAAGAAAATTGTAGATCCTGAGGATATTTTTCATTTCAAGTTGCTACACACAACCCCAGCCCTTGAAAATAAACTTTCTAACTTTAGGAAATAGACCCTGTTTGCCTGAAGAAAAGCAGCTTATTTCTCTACTCTCGTCACTGAAATTGATCTCATGGTATGGTATGATGGTTGCTCTTAATTTAGCTCTAGGGTCTGCAAGCAGATAAGGGTGGGGAAGACTTGTCTTTCAGAAAATAGCTTTGCTCTTGGCTACAGTCAACACTATTTTACAAGACCTGGTTTTCACCCATATAAACCTGCTGCTGGTCCATCTCTCTTACATGTCATGATTAAGCCATCTCACGTCTTCTGTTCCTCTCAGAAGTTTTTCTTAGCTCTGGGCAGCCAGTGGTAGTCCTAGGATCCCAGAAACAATGCATATTTACTTTTACTTTGTATTTAAAATCTTCAAACATCATTTTTACCTTATTTTACAATGCTTTTTTCAGCCTGGCTTCCTCATAGATCCTATAGGCTATCAATGTTGCACTGATGGTGAGGGACACAGAATTGAGTGTGATACTCCAGCCATGTCAGAGCAGAAAACAATGAGATTTTACTGTCTTATCTGAATATTATATTAAAATTATTGTTGACTTAAAACCATTGCATTTTTACAATTCTGCTTGAAGTAAACAAAGAAATTTTTCTTAATTTTCCTAGGTAGAGGTCCCATGTTTATAATATAATTTTATAATTTTGTATATTTGATCACACACAGATATAATACAGACATACACAAACATACATACACATTATATATAAACATATATATATACACATATGTACAGATGGATGTGTAGTGTGTATATATATATATATATATATATATATGTATCACTTTTCTTATTTTTGAGTTAGGGTCTTGCTATGCCTTCTAGGCTGGCCTTGAACACCTGGCCATGTGATCCCGATCCTCCTACTTTATTCTCCCCGGTAGCTGAGACTCTAGGCACGGGCTATTGCACCTGGCTACATCTGATGTGATTTTTAATTGCACTGGACAAAGTAATCGTTTCCCCATTCTGTACTTACATATCTTTCTTTGAATTGAAAATACATTTCCAGCAAGGCTATCCAAGGCTCAGGTAAGTGAAATTGACTTCAATATTCTCTCTGAAGACAGCACCACTGCTTTTACACACAAGTGGTTATGGACTCCAAAATATAATAGCTTTATTGGGTGATCATTTTCTCTAAATTACATCACTATTTTGCAGGCCCTGTTTCACCAGACTGAGGATTCATGTAACTGGCTTGCAGAGGATGACATAGGAAAGAAAGTTATACATTTATTCCTAACGTTGTCATGAGTAGGAGATTAAGATTATTACGTATCAAAGATATGAAGAATAATAGTGGGTTATGTCTAATGCTTTGACCTAAGCCAAATGGGACACCAGCAGGTATCAGCAGTACTTTTCAAATCACACTGAAATATTGTTTGTGGTACATGCATTTAAAAATTTTCTGAAAATGTGCTAAGATACACCAAAGCTTTCAGGAAAAATTTGTGCTTATCAAATGTCTTCCTCCTCCTCCTCCCGCTCCTTCTGCTTCTCTTCCTCATCTTCCTTCTCCCTTTCCTTCTCCTTCTCCTTTTCCTTTTCCTCCTCCCTCCTCCCTTCTCCTTTTTCTTATTCTTTTTTTTGAAACATGGTCTTGCTATGTAATTCAGGCTGGCTTTGAATCACTGTGTATCCCACGATGGCTTCAAACTTGTGGCAATTCTCCTGCCTCAGCCTTCTAAGTGCAGGGATTGCAGGTGTACACTAACTCTCTGGTGAATGTTTTCTTCTTTATACTAAATTCTCTACTCTGTCTGAGAGGCTGATTAAGTCCACGAGACAGAAAGACACAACTCCGTGCCACGTTCCAAATGACTAAAGTGGCCACTTCATACAGCACTCATGAGAAGGAGAAATGCAGATTTCTTTCATCTCCTAACCAAACTTTAGTATTGAGGAAAGAGAATTCCTGGTATCAGACATGTCACACACCTGGGAAAATATTTTCCATTCTCTGTCCAGCAGTCCTGCCCAAGATATGTGAGCATTTTTATTCATATGATTCTTTCACAAATATGCAAAATGTAACATAAGGTATAAATATGTAAAAGAGAAAGAAAAACTTGACTCTTTAGAAACAGTTATGTTGGCCATATTAATAAATTGCATAGTTTTTAATATATATAGTATTTGTTCAAATTACTAAACATAGTTATACTGAAATATAACTTTTTTTGTACCAGGGATTGAACCTGGGTCCTTGCACTTGTGAGGCAGGCGGTGGAACAAGTGAGCTACATCCCTGGCTGAAATATAAAATTTTAAATTTTAAAAAGATAAAGCATTACCAAAAAAAATTTAATCTTTCTTATTCTTCATCTCAATCTCCTTTCTACTCTCTCACTAGACAAAGTTATGAATAATGTTTCTCAAGTTCATGCTTTTATACATCTAATTATGTTTATAAACAATATGTAACTATATTTTGTCTTTTTAAAATTTACATGGATTTTTTATTCCATTTTATTTTGTAAATGTTAAACATGATTTTTTCACTAAGATACCTTATAGACATAGAAAATTTATGTATATAGATCTGTTTTCTTAGTTTTAACTTCTAGGTACTATCTTCATTCATGGAGACACCATATGTCCCTTTCTGGTGAACACTGGGATGTTGTAGAGCCATAGTAATAGTCCTAGGCTCAACAAGACAAACTTAGAAAACTCAATTTGTCACATGGATGATAATTCCCTCTGTCACAGGAGATCCCTCAGCAGTCACCAGTTTTTTTTTTTTTTTTTAACTTCTTCCTCCCCTTTCTCCCATATCAAGGGCTCAAGTATAAGGAAACAGGAACAGACAGGCCACCCAGACTTTGAGTTCCCAAATAGAAACTCACATTTTCTGTAAAAGAAAAATCCTTCCTATAGAACTTATCAAGTATTTAAAACTCTTTTATGGTCCAGATGGAATTTATCAACAAAGATCATTTTTAGCATAGCAATGTTAACTAGTAATATAGTTGACAGGCTTCCAGGGCAGAGAGAGAGGTTGACCTAATTTTATCATGTAGAATGAGGTAAGATTTTCCCTTACACAATGATGAATGTAATCGTATTGTATTCTTAAAATGTACCGATAAACTTAATGGGGAAAAAAAAAGATTTTCCTTTATACCTCTCCTCTTTTCTACTTTTGTTTCCTGCATTTCCAAGATAAACTATTTGTACTCCAATATTTTTAAAGGTTGATTTCTGGAAGAACTCAGTGTTAGAGATTTAGCTACCAAAGTCATCCTGAGAAGCAAGAAGGAGATAATGGAATTAAATTATTCATGGTCAGATGGGCAGAAAGGATCCCACTGTTATGGGTAAGTGGGATGGTGATACATCCTACAGGCTACAGCATCACTCGTGGCAGTTAGCATGAGATTCAGTGTAGTTGTTGCAGTGACCTTAGCATTTGAGAAGTGTCTTGTCTGTAGCAATCTTATCTGCTAGAGCGTTGAGTATTCGTTTTTAGAAGCCATCAGGGAAAAGTATAAACAAAACGGAACCAGAAATCATCCCGTGTTTTGTGTGACACACCTTTAGAGCTCCCAGTGAAGTCTTAAAGCCTGAAAACTTTCAAGCAATAATAGAGAAAGTGTATTAGTCATTACCTTTCATGTAGTGGTGGTGTTTCATGAGTGGTGTTTCTTTTCATGTTCAGGGATAGCCATTACTGAAAAATGGAAAAATTGAAAAAAAGCAATTCATAAAATAATTCAGGAATTATATTCATAAGCAACTGCTATCTGTTCTAATTATTGCAAAGGTGCTCTGATTGCAACACATGATTCTGTTAGTTCCTCTGAGTTTCAACCACATTTCACTTAGTATAAATACAGCCTTCATCATTGATTTTCTGGGCTGATAGTGCATCTGGGTAAATTTAAGTCCTTGAAGTAGAGCTTCTGAGCTCTTAAAGTCAGACTTTCTACATAAATATTTTTATTACCTGGGAATTATCTTATATAATTTTTAAAATTTAATTTAATTTAATTTAATAATTATATAATTTTATCGATCTCTAAGTTGAACTATGCTACACTCAAACCTACTGCTCCAGTTCTGGGAATTCGTCTCCATATGAACTCATGGTGTGGATAATAGATTTCTTGATGCAACAGTGGTTGCAACTGCACAAGGGACAGGGCTGACTTGCTGAAGAAAATTCATGGAGAGTGAAACTCTTGCTCTATTTCTGTTTAAACCTCAGCTACACTAGATTAGACCCAGGAACCAAGAGAACTAGGAAAGGAGGAAGTCACAGCTTGCTTACAGATGTCTGACATAGTATGGCTTGGAAGAGGGAGAAAGGGCGGTGAGTATAAACCTGAATAAATCCAGACAAATTTTCAACCAGTTCTGGAGCCTGGTAGCATTTACACTTTGCTGCATGATTACGTAGCTGCCATCTCTGAATCCACGGAGAGTGAGTTTTCAAGGAACACATTGAAAAATGCTCCCATGTTCAAGGACCAACACTTCAGGGCCTCCTCGATAAAGGACCTCCCTCCTTCTCACCCAGTTTGTCCCTTGTTCATTTAGCATTTTGGGGAAGAAGAGTGCCAATAAGGTTTTTGGTTTCTGTTTTGATTTGCTAGTGCTATTCAGTACACCATTAGGAAGTGATTTAACCATTGAGATGATTTATAAAACTATGTATCCAAGGCTCTTTCCTTGACCTCAGAAGTGCTTCAAACTGTGCTGTCCTTGGAGGTCAGTGTCCCCAAAGTTTGCTTCATAAACTTGTCACACTGTTTGTAGCTCAAACACCTGAGGAATTGTTTTAATTCTGAAAACTTGGTTTTGTTACTAAGTGGAGAGATCTCCAAAGTCATATTTTTAAATCAGTCACCAGCTAACCAACTCTTGCATACAAACAGGCTTTTCCCTTGCTATGAGAAGGTCCCCCCATCAGAAGAGAAGTTACTTTTAACCCCGAAACCTGAGATTGAGCTCCTTCTTCGGTCTCTCCCAGACAATCAATATTCTGGGAATATCCTGCCCTATGATGACAGTAATTTTCTTGTAATGTGTTGGTCAATAATATTGGCAGATGGACGTTTTACCAAAAAGCACACTTGAGACAAAATTCCGAGAAAAGTTGAGTATCAGAACTACATTTCTGAACCACACACATAAAGAAAGCACCGAATGTACATCGGCTGATCACATCATCTAGAGATCGTTAATATGCTAGGCAAAAGAAATTAATGCCAGATGATTTACAGAGTTTTAATAACTTTAATTAATGTATTTCTTCAATACTAAAACACATCACCATTTTTTGCCCTCCATGAAGACTGTCATCAGTACCTTATGCATGTTAGATAGGCAAATGCTCTACCACTGAGTTACATCCTCAGCTGTTACTCAATCTTTCATAAATATTTATACTTAAATTAATTTTTTCTTTATATTTTAAAAGGTTTTATTAATTTTTTGTTTTTGGTAATTGATGTCTTAAATGTGAGGCAAGATGATATTTTAACTTGCGTTATTTCCTCAGCCGAAGACCATTTAGTTACGCATGTAAGAAATATTTGTTAACTACCTGCTATCCTTCTCACTTTGTTGCACGTACAGTGGTCTCACAATAAAAAATATTTTAAGTCTCTACAACCCAAAGTTTCCACTAATGACTGAATATGTATTGATATTCCTGATTTTATCCTAAAAACTTGATTATATGATTTCTCAAGAAATCACAATGTAACCAAAACAATTAAGAGATAAAATGTAAATTCCTCTTAGAAATACTGTGACATGAAGTTTCCAAATAAGACAATATACAGGGCCAGGGATTTAGCTCAGTGGTCCCACCGCCTGCCTCACAAGAGCAAGGTCTTGACCTTGATCCCTGGTACCAAAAAAAAAAAAAAAAAAAAAAAAAAAGTGTACATGGTAAAAATAAGTTTGTGAAAAATTCCAATTTCAAGCTGCTAGTCATCTTCTGAAGGCTAAAAACACTAGAGGCAGAGATAATAGTATTGACTTTTTAAAGGAGATAGACTTGGTATTTCTCCCACAAGGGGGTGCATCTTGCTAACACATGCACATTTCCTGTTTTCCTTCTGAGCTTTTATTCATCCCTTCCCCATGAGTTTAAACGTTCTTTACACCAACTAGTCAAGATTCACCGACTCTAGACACTTTGAAAATGAACTGTTCCCCAGGACTATTTATTGTATTACTGTTCTTAATGTTTGGTAAGTAAAATGGCCCTTAAAGCTTAGAGTTTTTCATTCCATTTTGATGCATCTGTAACAATAATTTTCTCTGGAAAAGAACCCAGACCATGCCCAAGATAAGGCACCATGAATTGGTATTATTTGTTTTCTTTTTAGGAGGAAGCAGTGGAGACTCAGTGATCCAGACAAAAGGCAAAGTGACCCTCTCCGAAGAAGCTTTCCTAACTGTGAACTGTTCTTATGAAACCACGGGCTTCCCTATCCTCTTCTGGTATGTGCAGTATCCTGGAGAAGGTCCGCAGCTCCTCCTGAAAGCCTCAAAGGACAAGGATAAGGGAAGCCACAAAGGATTTGAAGCTACATATGATAAAGCAACCAGCTCCTTCCACTTGGAGAAATCCTCAGTGCAAGAGTCAGACTCGGCTGTGTACTACTGTGCTCTGGGTGACACGGTGGCAGGAACTGCAGGGGGAGCCGAGCACAAACTCAGCAGTAGCAAAGGACCTGACTGCTGGCTGTTTGTTCGTGAGATAACTGGTTTAAGGACCAGCATTAATTTAATGCTGTTTTCAACCACCAATCAGCCAGGCATTATTGTGGTATAAAAGTCACCAAAGAATAATTAAGACAACTGCAGAACAACAAGAAGCAAGTATGTCTCGCACAGGATGCTTTAATGGCAATGGTGAAAAAAAATCTTTCACAATAATTCCTCAATTATGCTGGGAATCTGTGTTTTTAAAGCCTCAAGATAAATGAAATGGTATGTGTTGATCCTTGCATTTCATTCTAACCCCACAAACTTGTCCATGGTCACCAGGGGAAATAGTTCATTTAGAAACATAGGTGTAGCATATGAAGCTGCGATTGCTTAGTGTCCTTTTGATAAGTCAGTGCTTTCTGAGATAAACTTCAACCCAACAAATAATAGATTCTGAAAGGAAGGAAGGAAGAGAGGAGGGGAAAAGGGAGTCATAAATTTGCCCACAGTTATAAAACCAGAAGATGAAACAATTCTTAGCTTCGATGGTGGTGGTCATAGGCGATGTCTATAGTCTAAATAAGAAATATTCTTTGAGGTGAAACCCTTTGTTTTTGGACATTGGTGGAGGAGGGAATCACAGCTTCCCCAATACTTTTCAAACCATTTCTCCTACTTAAGGCTGATAATAGATGGAGGATGCTGGCCTTAAGTGTAATAGGAAAGATAGCAAAGAAGACAAATATTTGTACTTAGCTACAGATATCCTGATAGTTTTTCAAATATTGGAGATTTTGTTTTGCCTTGTCTACCATCAGTACTCAGTGCATATCTACTGATGGGCATATTAAGAGAGTTTTTTTCCTCTGTTTCAGGAACTGCAGTGGAGTGCAGCCATTGAGACTGCTGACACTGTCACTGTCACTGAAGAAGCCTTGCCCGTAACTATTTGTTTTCTCTTAATCATCCTTTCTTCATCTTCTGTCTCACCTTTTCAATTTCTTCATAGACTCCATTCAAATGATGTATCAGTTAAATTAGTAACTACTCATAGAGCATGAGCAATTTATGTACATAAGAAACTATTTCAAATACTTTGAATAGCACGCAGAAAGAGCTCTAACTCTTTGTAAAGTATGGCAGTGGGACTTATAGTTACCTCTGCTGAAACTGAAAAGAGTATTTAAGAAGGCTAAATTCCATCTGTGCAGAGACATTGGAAAATAAGAAGGCAACAAATGAAATGCCAAAAACAACTAAAAAGGTTTTTTAAAGAGAGATATAAAAATGACAATAGACTGCAAAAGGCTGAGAAGTGTGAAACCAGTGCTGGCAGACAATTCAGGAAAAAGTCTTGAAATTCGTACTGCAGCATTGAAGCCAGGCCCTGGAGCTGGAGGCCACAATGACCCTGAGTTATGAATTCTGGGACAAGATTATGTTTGTCAGGATAAGTGTGCATCATTAAAACAGGAGGCTAGCTTAAAAGACTATAAATAGAAGTTCAAATCCTGTGTCATCTACTGTCTTCTACAACAGCAACTGACCCTCACTAAAATGATGAGGCAGTGAATATTCAGCCTCAGGAATTGGCTTCTGGTTTAGGGAACATCAAAGAAAACTGAGGGTGGGTTGAAGTGTCAATTTGAAAATAAGTGAATTGCATGAATATCTGTTTTTATGTGAGACCGTTACCTCCTCCTACATTCTGCTTTTTTTTTGGATTTCGCAATGAGTACATGGCAAGAGAGTTAAGTGACTATTCCTTTCTTTGAAAATTGGTGACATTTCATTAGCCTAGCAAACTCATAAACTTCAATTGTGTTTTAATACCCAATATAAAAATAGGCCATCGGAGATAGCCAGAATGTTTATTTAAGTATCTAATAGAAAGAAAAGAGACAAAGAAGAAAAAAATACAAGACCAAGGAGTAAATAACACCACAAATCACTCAGGCCATAGAGGCAATGCAAGTGGTAGAGGAATGCTAAAGCAAATTTAATCTGAGGCAAAACAAAAACTAGAGCAACCGGCGAACAAGTAGAGGATCCAAAAGGAAAAATAAATTTATATAAGTAAAAACTTTCAGGATTCACAAAAAAATAATAGCATAAAAAGAAGAAGGAAAAGAGGACAAAGTCAACAGGAAAATCACTTACAAGGTAGAACAAAAATAACACAGAATAGGAAAACTAAGAAGTCCAAGAGATCCAATGTGTGAATAATAAAAGTTTCAGGAGAAAAAAACATGTTTAAAATGAAGGGAAAGAAATCATCAAATACATTACTCAATAATTTTTTTCAGCATTAATGATATGTATTTTCAAATTGAAAAGACATCCACATGCTCAAGAAAATATATCATTATAAATTCCAGTGTATCAGAGCGGGAAAGAAGCACCCCAGACTTCTAGAGTGAAAAACCACAGTTCTCAGAAGAACAACTGAAAGATTGGCTTTCACACTGTTTTTTTGTATCTGTATCTATATACATATAGATATATATGTGTGTGTGTGTGTGTGTGTGTATGTGTGTGTGTGTGTGCATATTCTCAGTAAGTGCACATGTATAAAACATATTTTTGGATAAATATACATACATATACACATGCTTGCTTTTTTCCATTTCATTTGGTTTTAGACTCTAAAAGAATGAATTGTTATCTTTACTCATTAATATGTTCTTTGCAATTAGAATAGTGACCAGATTAGAGTAAAATTTCTTCTAATACTTGCTGCACTGATAGATGAACATGAAACCGATTACTGCTATCACAAAAAAGCTGTTAATATTTTATTTTTCCCCTCATTGAGTTTATTGGTACATTTTAGGTATACAGTACAGTTCCATTCATCACTGGGCTCTTGTACCTTTACATGACAGGTCTTGGTTCTCATTTTCTCCCCATTCCCCTGCCCTCCCCTCACTCCTCCTCCGCCTCCCTTCCCTATTTACAAATACTTTATTTCCATTTTTTTCATTTTCTCATATTTTTTTCTTTTCCCTTATTTCCTTTCCCTTACCCTTCCTGCTTCCCCTATACCTTTAGCCCTTTTCTTCCTAATATACATTTTCAATTGTACCATTTGGATCTTATTTACACTTTTAGTTTTTCACACCAGAGAAACTATTTGGTATTTACACATGTGACTTATTTATTTCACTTAAGAGTATAACCTCAATATGTATCCATTTTTCTATGAATGACTCTAATTTCTCATTCTTCATGGCTGAGTAGTATTCCACTTTATAGAAAAATCACATCTTCTTTATCCAGGCTCCATCTAAATATTTTATTAAACAACTTCACTCAGTGAAGAATTACTTGTACCTAGTTTGTGACAAATCATATTCCAGAAGACAGTAGCAAATAAATGAAATTTGTCTGGGATGAGGGGGAAGGAACTACACACAAACTACCCCTGTCAAAACTGTCTAATACTAAATAGTATTCTAGAATTATGGGGAGAGTATATTCTTACCCATTATGGTCAGGCCCTAAGGGACACACCTTGAAGTTTCCTGCATCGAGGAAGTGACTCTGAGTTGGGACATAACTTGAGAAAACTTCAGTGTCTGTCCCTTATCATGTTATATCTCAACCGACCCAGACAGTAAAATCTGCTTGCCCATGCCTGGTCCTTCCAAAATGCCTCTTTGTTTGGCTACTCATTCATGAATTATCTGCCCAGAATTTCCTTTTCTAGCTCTAAATTTACAGATCACAATATTTCAGAATATTTTGCCTAATTTTTAAGTACCTCTACTTCGGAAAGATTCTGACACAGAAGTAGTCAATAAGGATTGATTAAAATCCTAAAGGACTTAGAAAAGCATCACAGTCAGGGTTTTAAACTATTTGAAACTAGTGTAGAAGGATAATTACAATTTAAAAATCATAGGTGTTTCTACAAAGCCTTTGTCACCTTTACAAAAAGTATTTTCCTATTCTTTCAGTATCTTAAATTTTCAAATCCAATTCAGAAATTTGTGGATATAAACCACTTTGCATTTCTTTCAGTTACTCATTGCTTTTACTCTGTACATATATGATTTCATGTATATTAATGTTGGAACATTAAAGGTTTATTCTTAGATGCTTATATTTTGACAATCAGTCATGGGGTTAATTTAGAAACACCAGACTCTGCTGGAAATACTGGTAAGAACTGCCATAGACCGGGGGGGGCGGTCACTGGTTCCAGCATACATTTTTACTTTCTTTTGTCCAGGATGCAAAAAAATGTTTAAGAGTCTTGTAAGCAAATGTCTGTGCTTGAAGCTTTGTAGGGTAACAAAAACTTTGGAGAAGGACGAAGAGGGAGAGATCTGGCTACTGTTTTGCTTGTACTATAATATATAAGCAGGTAGGTGCAGAAGAACTCTGAAACTGTTAAAAGAATGAGTAGATTGTGGCGAATGGTACACTTTTTCCACATGGAGAACCAGAGAATCAACAGTATTTTTTTGGACACAGTGATATGAAAATATTGTGAAAAAAATGTGCAAGGGATTCCCGGAGAGGTATAAGGAAAGTAAATGGGATTTTAGAGACATAAAAGTATGAGTAAGAAATCTATGCTAATTTACTCTCTCTGTTTCACTTTTTTCTGCTTTGGGGCCACGCTCTCTTCTACTTGGATGTGGCAGTTGATTCGACATGACTCAGGGTCATCAGCTCAGTCAAAGTGCCAACACGTCATGCCAGTGCACGCTTTATTCAGACTGTATGAGAAGGTGAAGTTCCAGTTTCTTTTGATTTTGAACTCAAGCTGAAAGAGTAAGAAAAGTAGATGCCGTACCAGGGGCTCCAGGCAGCTGAGCGAACTTCTCACATCTGCCTACCCAACCGTGCCTGGAAGATCAAAGTCACCTCCTCCTCTCCTTTCTTGCCTACTTCCTACTTGTTGTTGATGATTTCTTATTTTGTGGGTTGTTTTGTTCTGTTTCGTTCGAGACATGGTCTTGTTATATAGTTCAGGCTGGCCCTGAAGTCAGTGTATACCCCAGGCTGGCCTTAAACTCACGATGATCCTCCTGCCTCAGCCTTCCAAGTGCTGGGATTACAGATGTGCACCACCATGCCTAGCTATTTTATGGGACTTTTATTAGACACTTATAATAAGGGATTACTGAGTCACTTTATCACTGAAACGATCAATTTTGACTTTCAAATTTCAAAAAAATTTGAGTTTTAGTGTAATTGACTGATCTCAGCACATAAACTTCACTCAGCAGCAGCTGGCCTACTTGAAAGGGAAAATAGTTGACTGAGGATGTATTGGCAAGACAGGTGGGAGACAATTGTCAGAAATCTGTTTCTAATCGTCATTGTCTCACCATCCACTTTTTTTGTTTTGTTTTTTTTTGTTTTTTGTTTGTTTATTTGTTTGTTTTTTAAGACAGGGTCTCATTATGTAGTTGAGACTGACCTGGAGCTCACTGTGTAGCCCAGGCTGGTCTTGAACTCACAGCGATCCTCCTGCCTCAGCCTCCCGAGTGCTGGGATGACAGGCGTGCGCCACCACTCCCGGCCTCACCATCCACTTTTAAGCCTGAGGTAAGCTGTTGGAAACCCAGCTGTCCCCTATCCCTTTTGCCCTGACTAAAACCTCCCCTCTCTGTGTGTTTGCTTTCTGTACAGCTGCTTATTTCTCACTTCACTGACTTGAACTCTAGCACATCCCAATGTGCCAATCACAGTAGAAACAGTTCGTGCATTAGGTTCCTTGTTAAGTTTGTTCTCCTTAAACTTCCAATCTGGAAGCCCTTGGGGAAACCCCGAGGGTTAATACCTATAGGCTTTAAAAGACACCCTGCTACAGTCACTTCCTCCCTTCCTCCCTCTCCCTACCCCTTGCTCTCTTTATTTCCTTCCCTCTCTCTCTCTCTCTCTCTCTCTCTCTCTCTCTCTCTCTCTCTCTCTCCCTCTCACTGTCCTCCCCCTTTCCCTTCCCAGCTCTACCTCAGCTCCTTCTGCCTCCACACCTCTTACTACCTCCTGCTGCTAATTTGTGCCTAGGCGAGCAATACAACCCACTGGTTTTTTGGTTTCACCACTTCATGTCTCACCGCACTCACAACTTGAATCTTTCCCCCAGTCTGGGGTCTCCTAGAGGGTCCCCGGCTTACAAAAATTCTCAAGAGAGAGTTCTCAAGACTTCGTTAGAAATAACCATAACAATAAGATTCACAACTGATAGTGTACAGGGAGAGGGCGGCATTGTTTTACAGAATTCAGCATGTACTTTGAATCAGAGCTCAGACTGTGCTACTGTCTCCCACACCACCAGAATTCGTATCATTCCAAATGAAATGGTGCAACTTCAAAACAGAGAATTGCACAATCTTTGGACTTCAGAAAGATATGCCACTGGCCTCATAAACGGCAGAGAAAAACAAACTGGTCTGCTGATGTCAGCATTGCACCATGATGGAAATATCCACAGGGAAACCTTGACAAAATGGAAGCCTGAAATGGTAACTTTCTACAACAAAACCAAAGGTGGAGTAGATGTTGTTGATGAGTTAAGCAGCAGCTATGATGTCACTAGAAACACAAAGCATTGGCCAATAGTTGTGTTTTATTTAATCCTAAGCATGTGTGGCATAAATAGTTCAATAATTTAAAAAAAGAACACGTGCAAAATACCATGAAGAAATTTTCTGAGAGGACTAGGACTGGATCTCATAAGAGATCATTTACAGCAGAGGAAAAACAAAATGTTTCTATCCAGGGAACTATGCAAAAAAAATTGTGGAGCACACTGGTGAGCTGAAAGGTGAACAGGCAGGCACAGCATCCCAAATACCTACTATGACAAAGGAAAATCAAAAAGATGTCACCTGTGCCCTACAAGAAAGGACAAGAAAAAACATATGTGCTACCAGTGTAAGTGATACTTGTATATGGGACATTCGGTTTTTATGTGTGAAGACTGCGTTGGGTGTGACAGTTGAAGCAAAGGTGGTTTTTCTTGTAGAATTCTATTGGTATTTTCATTTTTTATTTCCAAGGTTATCTCTTAGGTTTTTGTAAGCAAGTAAACAGCTGATGTGAAATGTTGATGTTTATTCTAAGGGCTCAACATATACTAAGAATTTAAGGCTTTATTTCATTTATATTTTATGTTCCTGTTAACTACATATTGTCTAATATGATAAGAACCACAAGGCCAGCAAGATGTCAAGTATGTCTTACAAAAAGACCAGAAAAGCAAAACCCATGTGCATCAGTGGAAGTGATCCTTGCATATGGAACGTGCTGTTGTCATATATGAAGACTGCGACAGTTGAAGATATTTTTTGTAGAGTGCCATTAGTATTTTCATTGTAGTTCACATAGGTTTCTATTTTTGATGTCCTTTTTTAAACTTTGTATACCAAAAACCAGTCAACGTTGAAAATTTTGATGCTTTTCTAGAAGTATTCAATAAATATTAAAAATGCAATACTTTATTTTGTGACTTTTTCCTATTATGAACTCACTGTTTAATATAATGAAACTCATAAAATTAAGATTAATAATTCACCAATAGAAATATTCTAAAAACTAAATATGAATGTGACCCATCACTGTTTACGTGCCTTTATGGCAAAAGTTGTGTTATGCCCCCAGGCTAAAGGCATACCATCCATTATGATAGCAGAAAATAAAAACATATCAAGAATGTATTGACATGTGTTTACATCTTTCTAAAGTGTTGCCTAATGTTTCTGGAGAATTTCTCCTCTTTCAGTACTGTACAGAATGCAAACCAAAAAGCCAAAGATTTCTCAACATTATGTCAGGTTTCTTGCTGCCCAATCTACGGCTCAAACCGTTTCCAGTGTTGGAGTCATAACGTTAGACTTATCTCCCTGGTAGCTTGCCACTGAGATGTTGTATTAACTTCTAATTACAGACATCTTCCGTGGAGGAGGCTGATCGTTAGTGTATCCATTCTCTGGACACAAGGTCACAGACAGGAGGAGTCTAGGAGCAGGGTCTGAGAGTACAAGCATTTCAAAGACTCGGTGGTCCTCTCATTCTTACTCTGTCTTTCTCATTTATTTTAGTAGGAGACTTTTCATCTGTGGCAGATAAATCTTTTAGGTTAAAAAAGATGAATCTTTTGGCTCAAAAGGAAGAATTTTTCTTTGTTGATTAGAGGGAATCATGAGGCTTCCTTTGACTTCAAACATGTAAACTCAGCCTACTGTGGAATAAATATAAGCAGCACGTGCCCCTTTTCAATTTATTAATAGTGAGTTCATAAATAACAACTTTGTTCTCTCCGTATTCACAGCGCATCCACTGTGCTGCTTTTGGGTGTCTGAGTTAACTCACAGGCGAAGAGAACACAGAACTAGGGAATTCAGTACTGTAGTTAGAAATGTGACCACAAGGTGTCAGTATAGCTCAGCTAATGCTGACTATAAGAAGGGGTGGTGGATTTTGGGTGAACAGGTAAGGGAAGAGGCAGAGGCAGAGCCACCCCCCTCCGCCCTCCCGAACCCCGCCACGACACCATGAGAAGCCACTGTAATTTTTAGAGGGGGGAAAAAGGGACATTTTTTATAATAGAAGTAGTTCTCCTGGCTAGAGATTGCAAGTCTAGGATTTATCCTAATTGGGAAGAACAGTGAAGACAGCAACTCATGCTTTATTCATGTTCTTGTGACTGCAGCTGGACTGTGAGCTGAGAATTTGGAGCCGAAAGAGTATATTAAAGGATGCTCTTTTGACATCCAGGGAGAAGACTGGCTTTAGTCAAGCTTCTCCAGTTAATGAGGAAAATAAAATTCTGAAGAGTAATGACCTGACAGCCTTCTTCTTTTTCTGACTTTCCCTTTCTGCACAGAGGGAAGCTCAGGAGCTCAGGTCAAGCAGCGCCCTTCTGCCCTGAATGTCCAGGAATTAGACAGCTCTGTAATCAATTCTGTTCATTGAGACAGTGCTTTGTACTACTTCCCTTGGTGTGTACAGGAGCCTGGAAGGAGTTCTTAGCTCATTATTGATATTTACTCAAATACGGACAGAAGGCAAAACCAAAGACACACTGATTTATGGAACAAGAAGGGAAAGCACTACTCCACATCAGCACTTCCGCCACGCAATCGGAAACAGCTGTGTACGCCTGCGCAGCCAGTGCACAGAGCCGGCAACCTGCCTCTGTGCTGAGCTCAGCCTTGTTCTTTGGAATAGACCATGCTGTAGAGCATTTGCCATGAAATAAAATAGGGTCAATGAAAGCACATAATAAGAAGATTGGGTTCAAGAATACTCAGAAAGTTTTCGAAGATTTTGTTAGTTGATTGTTGCCTCATACATTAATTCTTATTTTATTGCATTTAAAGGTTACAACGTGATGTTTTGATATACACGTACATGGTAAAAAGAAATAGCTGGATGAAGATATGTATAGAGCAAGGTCCAGGGGAAGGACGCAGACCTGCGTGCCATTTGAGCGTGCCAGTCCCAAAGTTGCACTTAAGTTTTTTCTTGAAGAGAATCAGTGATATTTTCTCTTGAAAAGTAGCTTTTAAATTTGAGTTGACATCTTTATGGACTCTTCTCATATAAATATCACGTGAGTGTCAAAATCAGAATTTCTGTCATATATCGGCTTTTGGTTCAGTGGAAAATTTTATTATTTATTTCATTATGTTGCATTAATGTCAAATATGGAAAATATGGAAAATGCAAAAATATGAAATTGATAGTTCTGTAGCCTATCTGTTGCTAATGGTTAAGACATGATTTTGAGAGGAGCTATTATTTTACTTACATCAGTTGCCAGGTTTGGGGTTTTTCTTTCCCATAGTTAAAAAAAATAAAATAAAAAAACGAGGAAAAACACACACATGTCAGAATCCAGTCAAAAAAGAGAAATTATAGCAATTACTTAATTTTGTTAGTTCTTTTGATTTTCATTCTTAAATTATACTATAGAAAAATTAACAGTTCTTTGTGCAGCTTCATCTACGAATACGGAATTCCAACTATATACGTTTATGATTCCATCACAAAATCCCAGTACAGAATATTTTTATCACTTCAATAATGTCTCTTGCCCTATTGTACTGTGAGACCCGACTGAGCTAAAGTGATTCCATGTTGGATGAGTAATGGCCCCAGAGGCCTTGTGTACCACTCCCCTTTGTAGTTGCACCCCTACCTTTGCTTAGGAATGTAGGACTGCATAACTTTGTGTAATCTTTATTGTGTAATTTTGTGATCTTAAATTCTTAGCCCCAACTGTGACTAATGTGAGTTAATGGGCAAATGCTTAAAAGTTCTGCAAAATGAGATAAGATCTGTGCTGTATACAGAGACCCAAAGTTAATTGTTTTACTGCTTGATTGTCTAAAATACCTTAGAGACCCCCTTAAGCATCTTTTAATCATCATCGTGTGATTGCTGAGTAAGTGGCTGCTGACCATCAGCAGACCAGTAGCCTTTGTCCCCTGCCTCCAGGCTTTGAATGTTAAACCCCCCTCATCCCTCTTATAAAAAGGACCTCAGCCCCCGAGCTAGGGCCTCTCTGAGCTACTTGGCTCTGGGAGTGCTGTCTGGCCAGAGTAATAAAGGTCTGTTTCCTTTCCAATGTGTCTGTGTCTGGTGTGTTCCTTCCCAGGTGAATCTTGTGGCTGTCAAGCTCTTCAGAGCAGTAATTTTGAGCTCTTCGGAGTGGTATTGAGCTCAGGAGCAGTAGTAAGGCCTTAGGTCTTACAGTACTATCATCACATCCTGTCCATCCCTAATTCCTTGAAAACCTTGGTGTGCCCTTTTCTATTTGTGTCTTCTCAGAATGTAGTGTGAGTGGAGCCAGTGATGCCTGACCTCTCGGTATCCTTGAAGTTCAAGGGAGCCCATGCCATTAGGCAGTTTCTTGATCTCCTCTACTACCAGCTTCAGTCTTTCCTGCACCTGAATGCTTTAAACTTTCTAAATCATTTCATAAAATAACTCTTCATTATGAGTGAATTTCTTTGGAGGTACAATTTCTCCCTCTAGAAAAACAAAGCAACCAAATAAGCAAAAATTAAAACCAAAAACTTGCACTGGCAATGAATAATGAAGAAATTCAGTTGCTAGTTATACTACATTATATCTAAAATTTTATCACTAGATGTCTTAAAGCTAATTTTGTTGATCAAAATGCACTTCAGCTATGTTTTTTCAGTCTCAGTTGTTTACATTCTCCCAGTGACGCTGAATGGTATATCCAGTAATACTTCAGGTTCTTGCGCTATTAAGTTCTCAGTAGAATTGAATTGTACAGTTAGCGTAGCTATTGTCTCAAGTAAATTCTGTATCTGAGCAAGTTATTTTATTAGTGAGAACATATAGAAGCTTAAGATAGAAATACATAGCATTCTACCATTAATGTGAGAAGAAAAAACACAAAAAAAATGATGAAACACAAGTCTTAGTTGTACTGTCTGCTTTATACAAGCATCTGCCCCTTTAAAGGATCCAAAATCAGCAAACATCTGTGGATTGGCTGCTTAGACAGATGTCTAGAGAATCCTACTTAAGATCTATAATGTAGCTACTCTTTAATTCCTATTATTTAAGAACAGACGATGTCATATTAGTTGGTAAATGCAACTAAGGACCAATAACATGCACTTTATTTGCTCACCTGGTAGTATAAAGGACATAATGAAATTATTTGCATGGGCATTTTTGTCTGGATTGCTTACAAAACACCAAGACATGGAGTTTAGGTCTCCTAAAAGCTGATTACCTGAAGGCCAGGAACAGCAACCTGTTGGCTTGTTCACGAATGGAATGAATGTCATTGGGTGTATTTATCTAATTAAATTTGTAAAAGAACAGAATATGTATGGCTTGGGAGTTGAATCTTCCATCTGGAGACCAGATCACAGGAAGAAAACTTATGTCCCTGTGAAGAGGAAGAAGGCAGAAACAGAAGAACAAAGGGTAAAAATGCATTAGATGGGCCACAGAGATCTGAGGATGTCTGATCTAGTAAGTAAATCCAGTTTTAATGACTCATTTGTTGTTTATATAAATTTTTAGAGGCTATGAATAAAAAAGGTGGTAGGAAAAGTGAAGCTGGTTAGTGAGGAGAAAACCTTATATAACTACCCCAGAGGAAATATGGTGTGTGTGTGTGTGTGTGTGTGTGTGTGTGTGTGTGTGTGTGTGTTTTGGCACAAGTAGAAAACACAGTATCAAATTGATTCTTAGTCATTACAACTGCTATGGCTTTCTGACATGAGTGTGTTTCAACTTACGAAGAAAATAAAAACACTAATGCACATGTATAAGTCATACAAATAGAAAAATGAACATATTCTATTCATGAATATTAAGTTCTAACTACAGTTTTGTAAAAATCTTTTCAGAGACAGTCAAATGGTTCTGTAGAACTAGATTTTTGTTAATATCCTACATCTGCAGTTTTGATAGGATTTTCTTGGTCAAAAGAAGGGCATAAACTGCCCATATTCTGCACTGATCTAGAAGAGTTTTTGTACAAGTGTGCTTTTAGTGATGTAATCAGTAAAGATGTCCCTACTGTACTGAATAGTGTCTGGAGGATTTTATGAAGGGTTCTTTATACACATTTAGTGCCACCAGTCAAAATTTCAGGCTTTGAAAAATCTTATCCTCTTTGACAAATAAATTAATCATTTTAAATATTTGATTATAAAATTGCAGGGAATATTCTGCATTTAAGAAGGAATTATGGACCATTTCCATGCACTTATGTTTGTTTATGCTGTCTGTAAGGGCTCCTTAATTAAGGAGGTTAGTGAAGACTTGTTTAATTTAGCTCTGTCAGCTGCTCAAGTATTTTCTCCCTTGTTTCTATAGTGTCTTTTATAATGTGAGACTTTGTCTTCATGACAAAAAAAATTCAGCAGCATAAAGATATCAAATAACTCATTATTTGATGTCCATTTTTAGTGGGGATACAAGAGATGCATGATGTTTTTAAAAAGGTGAAGAAGTTTGAAAAGGCTAAGAAACTTCATTGTCTCTGCAGTATTTGGAAGTTTTAAACTACTTTAAAACATATCAACAATGAGAATATATATATTTTTGTGATTTGACTTGCTCAATAGGGAGCCAAAATTTAGGTAATTGAATTAATTTTTCTTCTTATCAGATTGCTTTGTGCAATGTTAGCTGGAGTAGTTGTTGCATAAACTGCTTTGTATTATCCTCTTTTACTAGTTCAGATAAGACTAAAACCAAAATTGATTCAAAATTTCACGAGAAAATGTCAAAATGTCTGCTAGATATAGACACTTCTTGAATGACAGAAGTACAATTAGGAGAGTTCCTCGAGTAAGAAATGTCATACAGTTGAATACCATGAGAAGAAATAAATACTCTCAAAATTAGTAAACTTCCTGGTAGGAAAATGTGTGATTTTAGAGAGCAGAACAGTAGTAATGTTTGTGGTTGGTCTCATTACATTTAATGGGATTCAGAAAGATCTGAAGATGCTTTAACAAAGCTAGACAAGACTGAAATGATCTTGAAATGAGGATAAGCTTTGGTTATTTTAGCAAGAAATAAGCTACAGTAGACAAGGTCTTTATTCTTTGTTATGTTACTGAGAAATAAGTCTACACCATGGCCTTATCTTTATTGTTCATGCAAAAGTAATGGTTTATCATAAGTACTGATGCTATGATCAGCTGTCCTGGGAAGGTGTAGAGGATTCACCCAGGATACTTTTCCTTCGGCGCTCAGCACTGAGACTGTAGCAGTTTTGCCGTAGCTCAGCTCAGTTCCCAGCAGAGGCCAAAGGAAAAAATTTGATAACTGAGTGATCAGACTCTGGTGTCTAATCTGGCCTTTATAAACAGAAGTGGGCTGTCAAAACCTTCATGACAGGATTCGGTGTTTGAGGACTTCATCTAAACCTGTAGCAGAGAGCTGTATTTTTTTCTGCTCTGTGACCCAAAATGACCAACTGGACTGACATTGTAGGAATATTTTTACTTTTACAGGTAGGATGAAAGAGCTACAGAGATTAATCCAACTAACGTTGCTTTCCACTGATCCAGTGATGGCGGTCTACCTTACAGAAGCAACAACACACGTTTGAGGGTACATGGTTACTACATTTTGGATTGCCTCAGTAATCCGTTACACACAGTATTTTTAATTAAACACCAACCTCCCAGTTCCATCATAGATGAAATGACTGAGTATATCAGTTGGTCAAGTTAATTTCTCTGTCAATATACTCATGCTTATTTTCAGGTTTAATGGGTATCAAAAGCAAGAGTTGGTTAATTTAAAAGGAGTTCCGTTGGGTAAGACTCTCAGCTGGAACTAAGCAGTGTGACTGATGTGACCACGCCTACTCGCTCACCCAGTATTCTTCCCTCTCCCTGTCAGCCTCAATTCGCAGCACAAAGCCTGAAAACTGAAGAGGAAGAGGCTATCTTCTGTCTCAAAGGAGAACGCAAGCGTATTGTTCTCTAGGCTGATAACTTTGATCATGGCTTCAACGTGCTAGACAGGAAGTTCCCATTAAGAATGAGCCTTCTCATCACTCTGATTCCCAAACCAGAGAAAGATACAACCAAAAAGGAGAACTACAGACCAATCTCCTTAATGAATATAGATGCAAAAATCCTTAATAAGATACTAGCAAACAGAATACAGAGGATTATTAAGAAGATCATCCATCATGACCAAGTCGGATTTATTCCAGAGATGCAAGGGTGGTTCAACATACGAAAGTCAGTGAATGTAATACATTATATTAACAAAGTCAAGGACAAAAACCATATGATCCTCTCAATAGATGCAGAAAAAGCATTTGATAAAATTCAACACCCATTCATGATAAAAACCCTGCAAAAAATTGGAATAGATGGTCTATACCTCAATTTAATAAAGGCTATTTATGAAAAACCATCAGCC